>NC_065451.1:20502214-21111838 GCF_917563875.1 Diabrotica virgifera virgifera
AAAAGTTATTCTTTTTAAAATACTCTGCATCGTATATACTCTAAGATGAAATCATCAAACATCAAATTTAATTAATTTTATACGAGGTATGTCAAAAAATATGAATTTCACTCAAGAGTAAAGTACCTTTACATTTCACAATATAGAAAATAGTTATTAAGAAAAGTTGTTTGGAATTAAAAAAATTGTTTTAGTGTTCAATTAGATCCTTCTAATTAAAATATTGTGAATAATAAAGGCACTTGTCTCTTAACCCGGCACCTGCCACGTGGCTTTGCAAGGCATCAACTGCCACGTGGGGTGCTCACAGCACCCCTTAAAAATTTTCTGTGATCTACTTGTTTATAAACAAAATAATGTGTTGAGTTAAACAAGAATATAAAAAAGCATGTTTTATTAACTTATTAGCTACTAATATATTATAAAAGTTAAAAAATAAAATTAAAAAGGTGTTATAAGCAAATTAGCAAGTACCAACCCATAATAAATGAAGTGATGTAAAATATCTACGAAAATTAAAGTTTATTGAGTATAGAGAATATATTAATAATTTAGATCAGTTATTACAATAAAAAAATGTAAATCTGACCTGTTTATCAAAAACATAAAAAAATTTTACTGCCAGATGATGACACCCCAATTCGAATTTAGAGCTACAATTTCAGAATGACACTAAATAACCACTTCAAACACAAACAGATCTATGCTATATAATATTATTGAAAGCTACTATGACGCACAGGACGGTTAACAAATTTGAAATACCAAATATTTGATGAAAATGTGTTATGGGGTGCTGGTAGCACCCCACGTGGCAGGTGGCGGGTTAAAAAAAATTCATATTTTTTACATACCTCGTATGAAATTAAAAAAGTTTTATATCTGATGGTTGTACCTTAGATTTTAAACCAGGAAGAGCATTTTATGAAGAATAACTTTTTTTCGTAAAAGTGATAATAAAATAGTTATCATAATTGTAATAAAATGATGATGAGTATCCGTAATTTGAGAAAAAATCAAAATAATTTTTTTTTTCGATTAGAATGATGTAATTGTATATTTAAACATAGATTTTAATTTCAAACAAGTTTTCATAATAGCGTTTTTTAATATTCTGGAATATCAAGGTACTTTACTCTTTAACGAAATTCATATTTTTGACATAACTCGTATAAAATTGATAAAATTTGATATCTGATGGTTGAGTTTTAGATTTTTGACCATCCAGAGCATTTTATGAAGAATAACTTTTTTTCGTAAAATTTATAATAAAAAAGTTTTCCATGTGGTTCCTAGCTAAGCAGACATACTGTATAAGAGCTTCTGTATAAGAATTTTCAAATTGCAATGCCATATTCGGATTCAGCATAATCAAAAACAAAATAGAAACATATTTGATCAAAGTAAAATGATGAATTTAATGATATTGTTAAAATTATTTATACAAAACAATTGTTATTGTTTAAACAATTAATAAACAATTAGCGGCCAAATCTGCGAGTAAAACTTCTTACTTTAACATGTGTATAAACTCATAAAAAAAGTTTTAGAAAAGTATAAGCTTGATTGAATCTTTCCAAAACAATGCATGTTTTCGTTCTAATTGCACTCCCCTATACTGAATGGAACTGTAATTCTTAAAATGGCAACTGTAGCAATTTGGGTTAGAATAGAACTGCTCATTAATCTTCTTGATCAGATGCTAGTACAAAGTACCTACCCTAAACTTGGTATAATTTAAAAAATAATAAAAATATATAGTATAAGAGCTGTGAGACATTTTTGAGTAGGTATTTTAGGCAACCTGAAAATTTTTCAGGTGACTCTTCTATGATAGCCTAATACAAAAATGCCGGTCTGGCTGGAGGGTAGCGGTTATTTTCCCCAAAAATCCCCCCCAAATTTAAAAAAAGAGTAAAAATTTTTTTACAAAAAAATATCATTGATATGACTTGAAAGTAAATTTAAATATTCAAATATAAAGAAAATAAACAGACAAGGCGATTTGAGGGCGATTTTAACTCTGCAAGATACTTGCATGGGCGCCCCAGGATTATTTTCAGGGGGTGCATCTGAACTTCAGAAGATTTCATCTGAATCTGTACATACTATTAATGAGTATAAAATATACAATTATACATGCATACCTATGTACATTCCTTCCGGACAGGGAGGTGCAATTGTTATTTTGGCAGGGTATTTTTTAATTCTAAATATAAATATTCTAAAAAAGACAGGTTTTTTTTGGTGACATTATCCAATTGCCATGTGATCAAACAAATTACGCGTGCATATAAATGAAACCACTATAGGTAAGCAGCAGTGTGAGAAAGAGCTTATACCGATAGCTGTTTGCGTCCTCTGTTGTAGCTGAGCGAGTCCGTTCGCTCGAGAAAAATCACATAACCTGGCGATATCCATGTTGTTGTTTCTCGAAACGTTAGAGTAATTATTATATATTATAGTTTTTCAAGTAACTTTTTCTTAATTAAAGAAAAATAATACGTACTATACAATAGATTTTGCAAATATGATAGAAAAAGACAAATTTATTATTATAAATATATAGGTAGAAAAGTATAAAACTATAAACTAAATTAATTCTGTGTCCGAATCTTGTACTTCTTCTTCAAATTTCTAATCGGAGCTTAAATGTTCATTCTCATCTTCTTCGTCAGACTCTCCTCGAGACTCAGATTCCTCTTCTACATGATCTGTAAATACTTGTAATATGTATTTAGAATTAATTAAAAATAATCTAATTAAGTTGCTACGTATTCTCTGTCCTTTTATACAGAGTCGAAGCCTGGACAATCACGGGCGCATCTGAAGAAAGACTTGCCATTGTTGAGATGTGGTGTTATCGAATAATGTAAAAAATATCATGCACACAACACTTAACACACAGGGAAACATTAAGAAAGATGAAAAAGGCAAAATAAGAAATACTCAACACTATGAAGGAAAGAAAAATGAGCTAAAATAAATATACATTCTCTTCTTCTTCATCAGACTCCCCTCGATACTTAGATTCTTCTACCTGATCTGTAAATAGTTGTAATATGTATTTAGAATTAATGAAAAATTAATTAGTGGTTAATTGATTGAGTTGCTACGTATTCTTACTTATATAACCAATGCTTAATACTTTTCCTTATATAACCAATCACATCACGTTTTTTATTTCTTAGTATATGACCAAAGTAGCTCATGTTTCTTTCCTTCATAGTGTTGAGTATTTCTTTTGCCTTTTTCATCTTTCTTAATGTTTCCGTGTTTGTTACGTATTCGATAACTCCACATCTCAACAACGGTAAGTCTTTCTTCAGATGAGCATGTGATTGTCCAGGCTTCGACTCCGTATAAAAGGACGGAGAATACGTAGCAACTAAACTAATTAATGATACAACTATTTACAGATCATGTAGAAGAGGAATCTGAGTCTCGAGGGGAGTCTGACGAAGAGGAAGAGAATGAATATTAAGGCTCAGATGAGGAGTTTGAAGAAAAGTACAAGACTCGGCCACAGAAATAATTTAGTTTATAGTTTTATACTTTTCTACCTATATATTTATAATAATAAATTTGTCTTTTTCTATCATATTTGAAAAGTCTATTGTAAAATACGTATTATTTTTCTTTAATTAAGAAAAAGTTACTTAAAAAACTATAATATATAATAATTACTCTAACGTTTCGAGAAACAACAACATGGATATGGCCAGGTTATATGATTTTTCTCCTGCGAACGGACTCGCTCAGCTACAACAGAGGACGCAAACAGCTATCGGTATACGATCTTTCTCACACTGCTGCTGACCTATAGCGCTTTTCATTTATATTCACGCGTAATTTTTTTGATCACCTGACAATTGGAAAATTTCACCAAAAAAAAACCTGTCTTTTTTAGAATATTTATTTTTATTATTAAAAAATACCCTGTCAAATAACAATTGCACCTCCCTGTCCGGAAGGAATGTACATACATAGCTATGCATGTATAGTTGTATATTATATACTTCTTAATAGTATGTACAGATTCAGATGAAATCTTCTGAAGCAGATGCATCCCCTGAAAATAATCCTGGGGCGCCCATGCAAGTATCTTGCAGAGTTAAAATCGCCCTTAAATCGCATGGCCTGTTTATTTTCTTTATATTTGAATATATAAATTTACTTTAAAGTCACGTCAATGATATTTTTTGTAATAACAATTTTTACCCTTTTGTTTAACTTTGGGGGGGATTTTTGGGGAAAATAACCGCTACCCTCCTGCCAGACCGGCATTTTTGTATTAGGCTATCATGGAATAGTCAGCTGAAAAATTTTCAGATTGCCTAAAATACCTACTCAAAAATGTCTCACAGCTCTTGGACCAATAGGTACGCTTAAAATAAAATGTCAAAATCCAATTTCCCAACTTCCCTGGGAAAACAAACAAGATTTTATTCAATCGAAATGCAAAGAACCGTGTATAGCATGACAAATTTCCCATAAATCATATTTCATATTTTGATTATGTCTTGTCAATAAAACGTGAAGTAATATGCCCCAAAACTCTCCAAAATTATAACAAACCTTATCATTACCACTTAGTTACAAAAAATCAAACATCATTTATGTTATAATTCTCCCTGTTTCTGAATGGTATACTAATAAAAAAGTTTGCCCCGGTATTAGTGCAGTCAATGTGGTATTTGGCTCCGAATTCTCCGAATGACACCTTTTCGGAAGTGGTTTGTTGCGAATAACTTAAGGGGGGGGGGGGGGGGGTTGGTTTGAAATCAACATATCAAGCACATTTTTGTGATTTTTTTTCGAATCTATGGTAGAATTATTTTATTTTTAAATTAAATAAGCATATTAAGTACAATTCAAAGAATATTTAAGAAAAAATTTAATCCAAAATATTAAAAAATAAGCCATTGGCGACAAATTTTGGCAGGCAGCTAAAAAAAATGGATTTTGCGGTGGACATCAGAACTCATAACTGGATCATACGAAACAAAAAATTCAAAAAGATTTAATTAGCTTATGAGTTTCACGAGGTGACAACGTCGAGTTTTTTTATTTTTAATTATTTTTGAAATTTTGGTATCACTTAGAAGTCAAAAATACGAAATTTTTGATAAAAATTTTGTGAAAACCAACATATTTAATATTGTTGAACAAAAAATAAGCACAAAACGAAAAATATCTCGACGTTGTTACCTCACAAAATGTCTAAAGAAAATCTATGCAAAATTTCAGGTAGATCGGTCAAGTAGTTTTTCAGTTACAATTTCCACCGCATTTGAAAAAGCAGTTTTGAAAAAAATGCCTTTAAAGTTTTGACAACTGCATCTTCATCTTCTGATTTGTCTGCCAAATCGTAAAGTGATGAACATTGGAATATGTTTTTTGAATCGCGGAGTAATCTACAAAAGAGAAGGCGAACAGTTGTTTAACGTTTCTCACTACGCTCAAGCGTGCTGGTGCGAAGCCGCGGCAACGCGAGTCGAAGGTAGAGATATTCAACACCCTGTATCTATGGTAATTTTACTTCGATTATTTTGAAATTTTCAGAGAGTATTCTTGAAAGTATGCACTTTTATTTGAAATAATAAAAAAAATTAAATATTTCAAACCATACCCCCCCCCCCCCTTAAAAGCTATGAATCTAACGAAAAAAACTGTAAAATAAATTTTTGTAACTTATAAAATAGACAAAGAGGCTATTTTTTCCCAAAACTTTTAATTCCAATACAAAGCGAGATATGGTAGGTGAAAGATGACTTTTTTTGTAAATGTTCGAATCAGTGCATTTAACTTGAAATAACATAAAAATTATCTTTTACGGGTATAATGCTGAGGACACCTTATAGTGCTTGAAAATACCTTTAAAATAAGTAATATTAAATGTCGAATATACTCAAACTAAACGAGATACGGTGCAAAAAATATTTCACTCATATGTTTTAAGAAAAAATGAATAACTCGCATCCGCCAAAATTTAAACACATCGTTTTCCTTCTACAATACATTTTACTTCAATGTTACTTCTATTCTCCAAAATTATATAGATTGGCTTATAAAAAAAAAATAAGATTAAATTAGAGAGCTCATTTTTAAATTCTCTTAAAAATCTGCCCTTTTCGCCGTGTAACTCGAAAATGATAAAAGATACGAAACTAACTAATTTTACGTAACTTTTGTTCTATAGAGTTTTTCGCCAAGTCAACAATTTTCGAGTTATTTGCGAGTGAATATGTTCATTTTTCAACAAAATAACCCCGTTTTTAAACGGTTTTTAGCAAATAACTCGAAAAGTAAGTATTTTGTCGAAAAAAAAACGTTCTTAGGAAAAATATAGCCTGTGAAAAAATAGAAAAAACCTCCAGAGTTTAATAGAAAAAACAGAGTTATAGCCAATGAAAAATAGGTTCATATTCGCCAAATTTCAAATAGGCTATTTCAACGTGAAATATCCAAAAAATAAAGCACTTTTTGGGGAAAACCTATTATAACTTTTTTAAAGTGTTTAAAAAAGCTGTATTTCTGTTTTTACAAAAAGTTTCTGGCATCAAATTTAAGCAAGTTACGCTCAAAATAAAGTTGCTCCCTTTTGTTTTGGCAAAAAAAATCGGGAAGATCACCCCCTAATTGGCAACCTAACTGAAATTAATCTTTACCGCTCCACAAGTTATTTAAATTAAGTTGTGTTTATATGATATGTAAGTTTCATTGACTCAAAGTGCTTATTTTTGAAAAATTTTGTTTTAAAATAAAATTTTTAAAATTTTTAATTTTGAAAAACATGCTTTTTATCAAAATAACTTAAAAATTCTTAGAGGTACCAAAAATCATAAAAAACAAAAAAGTCAGTATTACTTTTATGAATATCTTTTATTTTTTGTTTTTCTGTAAGACAAAAATTGATTTGGTGTTTCTAAATATACTGTTATATTTCTATTTGATATGAAAATTAAATTTTGATAATTATAAACAGAATTCAATTTAATATAAAATATTTTCAATTTTCTCAACCACGGGCATATAAATTTAGAACAACCTGTATACAACAAATTGTTATATTTAATTTTAAGAAGTGATTAAACGAAACTCGGGGCAATGCGCTTAGAATGAACAAAGTGAATGGCGCGTACCATTGTCGTTGTTCGCGGAAGGTTCGATCATTAGCCGATGCTAAATAAGACTTAGTGGAAATAGAGAATAGGTCATTAAATTTTGTAAATAGTAGAAAGTAATTTTAGAATGGGAATTAACTATTTTCTTTGAAATCCATTAAGCATATTTAGAAAGATTAAAAATTGGTTTTGAGGAAGACTGCGAATGAGAGTTGGTGGTGGAAGGTTGATTTGTGAATCTGGAAGGGATATTTAGAAAGTAGGGGAATGAATGACAAATAGAGATCAGAATGTTTTGAGCTGTCGAGAAGTGAAGTCCAGTAGTAGACGGTAGTGTACGGGGAGTGAGAAAGCCGGTGTAGTTCCGTGAGTGTGGAGTATCTATCGTGGAACGAGAGGTAGGCCAGGTTGAGAGTAAAAGAACCTCCTTGAGCCAAGAGTGTCCCGGTAGCTGATTGCAGTTTCGAAAAAGGTAGAATACAGCATCACGACAGAAGCAGGTACGAGAGCTATACGAGCTAGTTTTCAAAGGAGAACATTACTGAAAGCCAGGACGAGGTTTTGATCGCAGCCAAGGATAGCAGGAAACGGGTCTTGTGTGAAGACATTCTCAGTTCACCAGAAAAAGGTCAGTCTCATTTGTTTGGACATGAATGTATGGGTTTTTCGTATTAAATACCACATTATAAATTGAAGAACATAATAAATAATATCAGAAAAGCTTCATCAAACTTAAATAGAATTGTTGCTAATAAATTCTAATAGTTAAATGTTAATAAAAACTTTCAATTGGAAACCAAAAGGAAATAAGATTCCCATTTGTAAATGTTATGTTTTAAGAAAAATTAGATCTAGCAAATATTAAGCAGTGAGTGCCATTTAAATAAAATAAACAATATTTTGATTATAATTGTAACCCATATGTGTGTATTATTTGACTCTTTTCTTTCCTATCCCGATTAGGAACCATTGAGAAATACTTAGAAGCCACGTAAGTAAGTAATTAATTTTATAATTCGCCCTGAGATTGAAAATATGTTGATATGTGATCCGGTTAATTAATTAGATTATTATTGATGCATTGATCAAATTAAATGACATATAAGAATATTATCTCATATCAATAATCAAGATCACATCAACTGTCGTCCAACGTGGAAAGCATGGAAAAGTATTTCTAGTGGCAAATTTGAAGGATAGAAAGAGTAAAGCCGGTATTTGAAAATTTATATGCCTGTGGTAAAAAGTGAGATACTTACATTTGATAACATAAAATTTTAGATCTCTTTAGGTACAAATTTTACATAATTGATTTAATATTTTATTTTTACGATATTTACATTTGATATATTTATTGACAATTTATAATATTTGGGTGAGAAAAAGTCGTCTTGGTAACATACTAGTAAAATTTCATATTTGGCGGGGACAGTACTTCTTGAAAACAAATGTCTGTGACAAGAAGCCAAAGCAAAGACAACAAAAAACAAAAAGAACATTCAAATCAAGAGAATAATTCAGACCAAGAAGATATTTTAGACACGACAATCATGGCATCAGAACAGCAAGAATTATCAGGAATAGATAAATTATTACAAATGATGCAACTCCAGTCACAAAGAATGGAACAAACACTGGATGACAATCAAAGAGAAACAAAACAAGCAATGGATGAAGCAAAACGAACAATGGACAAAAATCAGGATGAAACACAAAAAAAATGGATGAAAATCAACGTGAAACGAAACAAGCCATGGAAGAAACATCAAAGAAAATGGATAAAGTGGATCAAAAAATGGATGAAACACAACAAAAAATGGATGAAACACAACAAAAATTGGATCAAAAAATGGATGAAACACAACAAAAAATGAAACAAGCAATAGAAGAGAACAACAAGAAAATGGAGGAACGCATAGGAAAGTATGAAAAGGAAGTAAAAGGATGTTTGACAATGATCAAGAACGATATGGGACAACAAGAGACAGAGATTAAAGAAATCAAAAGCAAAATAAAGGAGATAACGAATTGCCAGAAAAAAGAAATGGAAAGTTTGGAAAACAAGTTGCAAAACGCTATTCAAGCAGACATAGAAGAAGTGGAAAGAAAGATTGCGGAAATCAATACGCAACAGATTGTCGGAGAAAGAAGAGAAATGGTTATACATAGCACAGATGACGTGAAGATAAGGTTTGGCGGGGATGTAAGAAGATTACACCCAGTGCCGTTCATAAATAGCCTGAAAAAGAAAATACAGCACATCGGAAATTTCGAAACAGCAAAAGAAACTATCAGAAACCATCTCAAATATGAAGCAAGCCTATGGTTCGATTGCAAAGAAGAAGAATTTGACAGTTGGCAACAATTTGAACAAAAATTTTTTAATTATTTCTGGGGAAAAGTCCAACAATTGGAAATTAACAAGGAATTGCAAAATGGGAAATACAATGATAGGATGGGTATATCAGAAAGGACATATGCATTACAAATTTACTATAACGCAAAACATTTACAATATAATTACTCATCGGAACAATTAGTCGAACTGATTGCAAGACATTTCGAAGAAACGCTGGAAGACCATATCACATTGCAAAACTACAAAGACATAGATAATTTATGCCAATTCCTACAAATAAGAGAATCACGTCTAAGAGAAAGAAAATCAAGAAGGTCGCGAGAAGATTACAGGCCCCGAGAAACACAAGATTACAGAGATAGAAATCAAGATAGGAGGGACTATACAAGACGAGATTTTAATCCCAGAAGGGAAAACGAAAATAGAGACAACGGAAGAGGAAATTATGAACAAAGAAATAGGCAATGGAATGAGGACAGAAATCGAGAATACCAGAATAGAAACACCACACGCTCAAATCAAGAAAACAGAAATAATGGTAGACAAAACGAACAGGGATATCGAGAAAACCGAAACAGATCCGACAGACCAAGAGAAAATAGAAGAGAAGTAAATAATATCCAGACAGATGAATATGACGGAGAGAGACATTATGACGAAAATATAAACAACGATGAGCAACCGGCGTCTTTTCACGACGGCGCTCACTAAAAACCAAAAATCAAACAGGAATCTTTTGTAACTCCAAGGAGTTTATTAAATTGGCAGGAAACAACGAAAAGAAAAATGGAGTTAATTTAAAATTTGTGGATGGATTTATCAACGAGAAACCAATTAAAATTATGATAGACACTGGATCTGAAATAACATTGGTCAACAAAAAACTAATAGAAGAAGTTAACTTAACAAATTTAATTTACAAAATACCTAGGGTAAATTTAGTGGGCGCAAACAAACGGACATTGGCAACTATAAATGAAGGCATACGAGTAATGGTACGACTGGGTAAGAAGATGTATGCACTACAATGTGTAATAATGCCAAACATGTCACATGACATGATAGTAGGAGTTGACGAATTGGCAGAAAAACATGTAGTGATAGATTTTAAAAATAATACGATGAATCTAACAGAAGAAAAAGAAGAAGAACAGGACAAGGAACAGGAGAAACAAAATACGGACGAATCAGGTAAAGAACAAACAGTGGAAATGAATTTGGCAACGAAGCAAGGACAAAGAAGAAAAGGGAGAAAAAGTCAGAAAAAGACAAAAGAAAATGAAACCTGTGGCTCCTCAAAAGAAGAGTTGAGCCCAGAAGAAGAAAAATTGAGAGTATCAAAAGCAAAAGAAAACTGGGATTCCTCAAAAGAAGAGATGAGCTCAGGAGAAGAAGAAATAAAGCTAACAAATGAAAGCGAAAAAGATATGATCGAAACAGTGGCATTGGAAGAGGAGGCATATGAAAACGAGGATGCAGAATACACGGTAAAAGTATGTGAAAAATCTGAGGAAAAAGACAGAAGATTGATATGGGAAAAAGGGAAAGACAACATAATAGCCGACACTCTAACACAGGATGAGGACACTGAAAATAAGGAAACAATTACTCTACAGGTGGGACTAATTAGAGTAATACAAGAAGAAGGGGTATAAGACGTAGATTAAAGTAAGGAAATATACAGGGAGTTGGTCTTGCCTCGAGAAAATTTATTTAAAAATGCAGATAAATTTTATCGAATACAAGGCGGGGATTTGTTATATTTCTATTTGATATGAAAATTAAATTTTGATAATTATAAACAGAATTCAATTTAATATAAAATATTTTCAATTTTCTCAACCACGGGCATATAAATTTAGAACAACCTGTATACAACAAATTGTTATATTTAATTTTAAGAAGTGATTAGAAAAAGCTTACGGAACTCGGGACAATGCGCTTAGAAAAAACAAAGTGAATGGCGCGTACCATTATCGTTGTTCGCGGAAGGTTCGATCATTAGCCTATGCTAAATAAAACTCAAGTGAAATCGATAATAGGTCATTATCGTTGTTCGCGGAAGGTTCGATCATTAGCCGATGCTAAATAAGACGTAGTGGAAATAGAGAATAGGTCATTAAATTTTGTAAATAATAGTAGAAAGTAATTTTAGAATGGGAATTAACTATTTTCTTTGAAATCCATTAAGCATATTTAGAAAGATTAAAAATTGGTTTTGAGGAAGACTGCGAATGAGAGTTGGTGGTGGAAGGTTGATTTGTGAATCTGGAAGGGATATTTAGAAAGTAGGGGAATGAATGACAAATAGAGATCAGAATGTTTTGAGCTGTCGAGAAGTGAAGTCCAGTAGTAGACGGTAGTGTACGGGGAGTGAGAAAGCCGGTGTAGTTCCGTGAGTGTGGAGTATCTATCGTGGAACGAGAGGTAGGCCAGGTTGAGAGTAAAAGAACCTCCTTGAGCCAAGAGTGTCCCGGTAGCTGATTGCAGTTTCGAAAAAGGTAGAATACAGCATCACGACAGAAGCAGGTACGAGAGCTATACGAGCTAGTTTTCAAAGGAGAACATTACTGAAAGCCAGGACGAGGTTTTGATCGCAGCCAAGGATAGCAGGAAACGGGTCTTGTGTGAAGACATTCTCAGTTCACCAGAAAAAGGTCAGTCTCATTTGTTTGGACATGAATGTATGGGTTTTTCGTATTAAATACCACATTATAAATTGAAGAACATAATAAATAATATCAGAAAAGCTTCATCAAACTTAAATAGAATTGTTGCTAATAAATCCTAATAGTTAAATGTTAATAAAAACTTTCAATTGGAAACCAAAAGGAAATAAGATTCCCATTTGTAAATGTTATGTTTTAAGAAAAATAAGATCTAGCAAATATTAAGCAGTGAGTGCCATTTAAATAAAATAAACAATATTTTGATTATAATTGTAACCCATATGTGTGTATTATTTGACTCTTTTCTTTCCTATCCCGATTAGGAACCATTGAGAAATACTTAGAAGCCACGTAAGTAAGTAATTAATTTTATAATTCGCCCTGAGATTGAAAACATATTGATATGTGATCCGGTTAATTAATTAGATTATTATTGATGCATTGATCAAATTAAATGACATATAAGAATATTATCTCATATCAATAACCAAGATCACATCAATACATACACTCATGATCAGTGATTCGTTCAAGCCCTTTTAACTACAGCTCTTGCAAAAATAAGGACTTTGAACAGATGAAACTTACAGATCATATAAACAATACATACACGAGTAAAGAAACTTGTGAAGTGGTAACGATTAAGCTCATCTGAAATACTAATTAGGAGGTGATTCTCCCGATTTTTACCAAAAAAAAAGGGACTAACGTTATTTTGAGCGTAACTTGTTTACTTTTGATGCTAGAAATTTTTTTTATAAAACAAAAATGAAACCTTTTTTAAATACTTTAAAAAATTTGTAATGAGTTTCCCAAAAAGTGCTTCATTTTTTGGTTATTTCACGTTAAAGTATTCCATTTGGAATTGAACGAATATGAACCTATTTTTAATTAGCTATAACTCTGATTTTACCAGGTATAAAGACCTAAAATATACATATTTTTTTCAGTTTTTTGCGGGCTATATTTTTAAGAATGTTTTTTTTGGCAAAATACTTACTTTTTGAGTTATTTGCGAAAAACCGTCTAAAAGCGCGGTTATTTTGTTGAAAATTAAACATATTATTCACTCGCAAATAACTCGAAAAGTATTGACTTAATGAAAAAACTCTATAAAACCAAAGCTACTTAAAATTAGTCAATTTATCCATTTCCGGACTTACTTTGGACGTATATTTTTTCACCCTTGAGAAGGGGTGAAAGCCACCCCCATAGCAAAAGCACACATCGGCACAATATCACTTTTTTTTTCTTTGATTTGTTAGCTATGTGTATACTAAATTTCATGTCATTCCAAGCGGTTCTTTAAAATTTAGAGGTTTTGCAATATTTTACCGTCAAAGAAGTACTAATTAGATCCTATTTCCAAAATTTCATCAAAATCGATGAACTAAGATAGAAATCGGAGGTAATATCCTATTTTTGCTCTCATTGACTGGAGTACAATATTAAAGTTTGCCCCCGTATTTTACCCCCGAGAAGGGATGGTTTTGCCCCCAAGTAAAGGCAATTCTGGGCTAAAGTTAAAAAAAGAAAAGTAGATGGTAAGAGGAACCTAAAACCAAATTTTCAACAAATCCCTAGTGACGAAGAAAGTTCCACTCCAAAACGATCATTTACTTCTTTCTTCTTAAAGTTCCCTCTCCTATCGGAGGTTGGATATCATAATGGCTATGGTCACTTTGTTAGCTGCTGCTCTCAGTGCCGGTTTATCCACTGGGCGCTTGGAGCGGGCGCCCAGGGGCCCGGGCCCGGAGGGGCCCGAAGGTGCTCATTCATTTTAATTATAAAAAAATAAAGTCGCTAAATAATTTACATACTCTCCGAAAAAAATCTCATACGCGGATAATAATAATTTCTTATTGAATTGTGGGGCTTGAATAATAATTTATCTCACTTTTCGGCTTTAAAATAAGTTCTTTTAAAATAGGAACAAAATAAGTTCTTTTAAAATAGTTAAACGAAAGACAAAAATAGATATACATAAATCTAATTTATAGATACATAATAGATTATTCTCGAAAATTCCAATACCCAAACAATAGGTACACACTCTTTAAAACATACAAAAGTAAAGCAATTACAAAAATTGCAATTTGGCATTATACAGTGGCCCCTAAGGCTAGCACTCCACTTGCGATTTGTAGTCGCAGCGACAAAAAAATCGCTGTCGCAGAAAATCTAGAATCTAGAAAATTAGTCGCTGTTTTCAGAATCGCGAATTGAATGCTACAAGGATGTCAGCTTTTAGATGTTTTTTTAATCTAGAGATAAAGAAGAAGTCAATACGTCAATTATTGCATAATGAAATTACCCATTTTGTAACGTTACGGCAAAATTTGAATAAACGTCATACAATTTTTGAAAAATTTGATTCTTCCAGGATGTAAAAGCAACTTTTCCCAATATTTTAACTTTACTGCAAACTTATTTGACAATACCAATTTCTAAAGCGTCAGGCGAGCGGTCTTTTTCGGCTTTAAAACGAATAAAAACATAATTTAAGGTCAAATTTGGGTCGAGAAACCCGCATTATCACTATTGTATATAGAGAATGAAGAACCGGAGAAACTGAATTGTGATAATATTATATGGCAGTTTGCGAATGACAAGTCAAGAAAAAAAGTGACCTAATTTTTGTCTTTATGTATTTTTTAGAATATGTTGTTTTGCTTCATCGTGTTGTTTTGTGGACTTTCTGTTTTTTAGTTATGTTTTTAAATGTATTTTATGGATTTTACAATAAACCTTTATAGTTAATGCATGTGTTTTCTTGTTAAAAAAGTGACAACGAATAGCAATGAAGGGGGCCCCTAAACCTCCAGAGCCCAGGGCCCGAAGTTAGGTTAAACCGGCACTGGCTGCTCTAAATAGTTGTAATGAACTGCAGTTTCCTCAGCCAGGAGATGCGTCTTCTTCCTATGCTTCTTCTTCCTTGGATCCTTCCTTGCATAATAATTCTCAACAACTCATATTTTTCTCCTCTGGTAACGTGATCCAAATATTCCAGGTTTCTAGTTTTTATACTTTTCATAATTTCTAACTCCTTATTTAAACGTCGTAGCACTTCGACATTGATAATCCTTTGAACCCACTGAATTTTCAATATTCTTCTGTAACACCACATTTCGAAAGCTTCTATTCTTCTTATGTGTTGTCTCTTCAATGTCCAAACTTCCATTCCGTATAGCAATATAGAAAATATATAGCATCTTAAAACCCTCTATCTGAGAGGCAACTGAAGGTCTTTGTTTGTAAGCAGTGTCTTCATTTTTATAAATGCTTGCCTTGCAGTTTTAATTCGGACTTTAATTTCTTTGCTTTGGTCATTTTTGTTATCAACACAGGTTCCCAGATATTCGTATGTCTTAACTTTTTCTATTTGGGTTTGCATTAACCTTTCATTTCCATGTTCTGTTTTTGAGACAGTCATAAATTTAGTTTTTTTCTTGTTTATTTTTAGTCCGTATCGAAAGCAATAATCGTTAATTCTATTTAGCAATTCTGGTAGCGATTCCAGGGTGTCTGCCATTATAACGGTGTCATCAGGGAATCTTATGTTATTTACTATTCTTTCGTTTATAGCACATAGCTCCGCTATCGCTTCCTGAAATATGGCTTCACTGTACAGGTTAAACAGTAGCGGCGACAGAACACAGCCCTGTCTTACTCCTCTCTGTATACCAATATTCTCGGATTCTTGTTCTTCTATCTTTATATTGGCCTTTTGATTCCAATACAGATTGATGATAATTCGTAAATCTCGTCTGTCTACATCTCTGTTTTTCAATAATTCTATTAGTTTTTCATGTCGGACCCTGTCGAACGCTTTTTAGAAGTCGATGAAACAGGAATAAATATCCAGATTCATATCTAAGCATCTTTGAGTGAAGACATTAAACGCAAAGAATGCCTCTCTTGTTCCAAGTCCTTTGCGGAACCCAAATTGGGTATCATCCATATCATATTCTAGCTTTCTGTATAATCTTTCATGAATCACCTTTAGAAATTTTTTGAGGGTATGGCTTATTAATGATATTGTCCTATAGTCCGAACAATCTTTGGCATATATTGTTTTTGGTATTGTTACAAAGGTGGACACCAACCATTCCTGAGGGATTTTTCCGGTTTTATGTACTTCATTAAACAGATCCAGTAGTACCGGTAGAGTTTTATCGTCTAGACATTTCAGTAATTCCGCAGGTATTTCGTCTGGACCTACAGTTTTTCCGTTTTTTACGTTTCGTATTGCTTGTTCGATTTCCTCCATTATGATCTCTGGTCCCGTTTCGCTGTCGATTTCTTCTGTCGATTTCTCAAACAGATCTGTTATGTATGTCTTCTAGTGATGAGCGAGACTGGTCTTGGTCTTGCGGTCTTGGTCTTGGTCTTGCAGCAAGACCAAGACCAAGACCGCCTTTTGGTTGCAAGACCAAGACCAAGACCAAGCTTGCAAGAACAAGACCAAGACCAAGACCGAACCTTGCAAGACCACGCAAGACCAAGACCAACCTGCAAGACTCTTGCACTTTTTTGAGAAAAATTGGATTTTATTATTTAACTTTATTTTTTAGTTCAATAATATATACTGACATTGTAAGAAACCTTAAACAATATCGAATTTTTAAAATACATAATATTTTGGTTATATTTTTAAGTCGTTTTGATTAAGTCAAACCTGATTTTCTCAACCTTCAAAGTGTCCAGAAGGCAAGTTTTCAAACGGCGACAGTTCAAGGACAATTGAAATTACTTATAAGACAAAAAAAAATGTAATTATAGATAGGGTAATCGATTTAAAAAAAATGCAATTAAAAACGGTTTTTATGTACCAGTAGTTTTCGCTTTTTTGTCTAATAAAAATACTGAAACTTATTTCAATTCTTTTCGCATAATCGAGGAAAAATGTAGGTCGTTAAATTTAAAATTAATACAAAAAATATCATACAAAAGGGATTCACAATGCTGTGAAAGCATTGTGGCCTGAATAAAAAATAACTGGTTGTCGATTGTAATGTGTCAAGCTTGGTATCGCAAAATCCAAAGCTTAGGTTCAGTTTCTGAATATAATGACAAAAATTCCGATACTGGGAAATTTTTAAAATTATTTTTTGGAATAATTTTTTACAATCAACGAAAGTTGGAAGTTGAATTATTTGTGAAAATCCCGGATGACAAACGCGTAATGAAGTTTACTGATTTCATAGTTGAAAACTATTTGGAAGAATCTAGGTTTTCCCTAGAAAGGGCCAGTACTACAAAGAGTATGCACTTGAAATGCATGCGCATCATTTCAGTGTCTTTTAAATTCTAGTTTTTACTACCCACATCCGAATATTTTAACTTTTTAAATGTCATAATGGGTATTCAATCCAAAAATATGTGAAAATAAAAAGTGCGAATAACTCGTGTTACGAGAGCAATGTAGTTTAAATAAAATTAAAGAACTGCAAGATAACAAATTACAGAATTAAGCGTTTATAACTCCCCATTAGGTATAGTTATTATGTTATAGTATTAGGTCTATAAATAGGTATGGTAAATATGAACGTATTTACTAAAAAGTATGTTTTAGTTAGTTTATAAAAAAAGTTAATTATATTAAATAATGATTAAATAGAGTAAAAAATATTTCATTTTTGTGTTCTCTTAAAAAAATTTAATTTATATTCTTAAATTTGATCCTCGTAGGATAAATACTACAGTGTTCGAGTGAAAGGAGCAGATCATTATATGTTAACAACTATAAACCGTTTATCTCTTTACGTAAAATCCGTGAATTGAAGGTCCCCGACCATTTGTGGCACCTTTAAGAAGCTCTTTTTCTTTAACATTTTATTAAAATACAAGGGCAATAAACAATAATCCAGACTCAAGACGTGGTCTGAAGGCAGGCGGCAGGTATCGACAGCATGCAAAATACAACGTGACACAACCGAATGCCGGCAATTGCAACAAGGTTTGTAAATGCAGGTTTTTCCTACTGATAAACATTACCATTATAAAAATATACTCTAATCTCTTTATATAGAGAGAAATAATTAGGTTATTAGGTGAATGTATAATGTTAAAATTGGTATCCGTTTGAAACTACATTCTACATTCTGTTAAAATTTTAAAGCAAATAATATAGTTTCATTCTTCACATCTTTATTTATTTCAATGTACATTTTATTCGAAATTGTTTGGTTCAAATTATTACTACCAAAAAAGCAAGACCAGCAAGACTCTTGCAGCAAGACCAAGACCAAGAACAAGACCGGCTAGTACAAGACCAAGACCAAGACCAAGACTGCCTTTTAGCTGCAAGACTAAGACCAAGACCAAGCTTGCAAGAACAAGACCAAGACTAGCCTGGTCTTGGTCTTGTTCTTGTTTTGCTCATCACTAATGTCTTCCACTTTTTTAATTTCCCTTTGACTTCTATAATAATTTTTCCATTTATGTCTTTAATAAGGCCATCTTTCTTTTTTCGCTGTGTAATTATGATTTCCTTTATTTTCTTGTGCATGTTAAAGCTATCATACTTTTTAGAATATTCTTCTATTTCACTACATTGATTTGCCAGCCAGGTGGATTTGGCCTCTTTTATTTTCTTTCCTATTAATCTCTGGATTTCCTTGTATTTTGCCTTACTGCTGCCTTTATGTTTCCTTCTTTCCTCCATTAGCTCTAGGATTTCTGAAGTCATCCATCTCTGTTTTTTTTTTTATTATTTTTGTGGGTAATATCTTCTTTCTTGCCTCTGCTAACGTTTCTTGTATCATGTTCCATTTGTCATTAACATATGTTGTTTTTATCACGTCTTGTTTGATTTTCTTTAAGTTATCATTTATTTCTTCTTTTAGCCTCTGACGTACACGGTATGTTCTCATAGACTTTATAGTGTTTTTATATCTGGATTTGATTAAAATGTAATCTATTTGGTTTGTTACAATGTGATCTTCCGAATCCGCCTGTGATATCCAGGTATAAAGCCTTCTTTTAATATAATTTAAATAAAGTATTCATTACTACCAGCTCATCGCTTTGGCAGAATTAGACTAGTCTGTCCCCCTTTCATTTCTTTCTCCCAAGCCAAATTCTCCCACACATCCATCCACTTTTCCTTTTCCAATCTTGGCGTTGAAATCACCAACAACACTGAAAAAAATATTGTACATAGTACCAATGAACGCCAATCATTGATTTTTTTTCATTGATTCCATGAAAATTTCGTTAATACTATAAACACATAGTCATTAAATAATGATCATATTCCTTATAACAATGTAATTCCATTCATTAAAAAGTAATTAATAGAACCATTAATCCAATAAATCGTTTTATCTATCCAATGACTTTTTTCATAATACTAATAATTTGTTCATTGTTTATATGAAACTATACATCAGGATTATGCGGTTAAATTAATGAATATAAAACGTTGCACTAATGTACAGTGTTCTTTTAATTACGAACTCGTTTATTGAATCAATGTTTGTGTAACATTAAATCAATGTTTTCAACTTTGATTAATAACTCGATACATTGTTTTGATGCAACTCAATCATTGTATTAATTTAATATACCTGAATCAATGATCAATACATTGTAGCAATAATCTTGTACATAAACCGATACATTTCTTAAAACTCTATAAGTGTTTTTATTGGTGTAAAAAATCACGTGACAACAGTTGCAGCCTCCTAGCAGACAGTCACCCTGCAGACTCTAAGGAGCGGTGTTTGGCACTAGTGATTTGGTTGATTTTTCTAAGGTATGTATTTACATATATTTTTAACTATTTATAAATTATTTTGTTGGATTTCTATAAAAAAAGTTGTACTTCTATTTCCACTTTTGCAGATTGATATGGACTTTGGAGTGGCATTTGGAAATGGACTTATTGATGGATGGGACAGCAATTTCGAAAGAATTATTTCCTTTCTTCGGTGTGAAAGTCATATCAAGGATAAAAAATAAATTTTCATTTGAAAAGATTACCCATGAAGACATTACGGAATGTAAGTACCTATTTCATTATTTTTAATCCTGCATATCTAGTATTAATTAATTTTTGTTCTCTGTAAATTTTTTCAAAAGCTAATTCGACACATAGGTAAAAGAAAATAGGAATCATTTGAAAATATTTCTAAATGGTATAATCTTATAAAAGATTAGTAAATTAAACCTTTAGGTGATTAAACCGTAAATAATTGAAAAATATTATTAACTCTTGCAGTCGGTAGTATCTATCAAAGTAAAAATAAACATCAACATCTAGCAATTTTTTCAGGATAAATTAAAATATTTCTATAAAAAAAGTGATACCCAAAAATACAACTATGTTCACTATTTAGATTTATTTTTTTATAATAATTATTAATATAAATTGTAGATGGCTAATATGCAGTTCTTCTGTGGGTTCTACATCGATATTTTGTGCGAACTAATAAAATGGTTAAAAAAAGATCTTAATGGACAACCAAATATATAATAAAATATACCATGAGAGATTTCCAGTAATCATTCTTACATCGGGAAGACCCAGCAAGAAGTCGAAGAACATATTAGATTTTTGAAATCAAAGAAAAATGCCATTCAACCATTTGTTTTTTGTATGGGTGGTAATAATTAATCCCAGAGAGGTTGTATTTATGGAGATGTTATTGTAGATGTATTTATTTTCACGATATCAGGTATACATTTTTTATATAATATAAATATACATATTTTTATATATTTTATAAGAAGAATCAATTTCTGTTATATTTAGTTATTCAGTTTTTTCCAAATTACATTATAAAAAGTTCTTTGTGTTAATTAAAAATATATGTTTTTTTTCTTTAAACTTATAGATACTTAACATTAGTTTGAGAATCGGCAAAAAATCCTTGCTTCAACCTATATTTGCAATATTTATGTAGATATTAAGTCGTCATTTTGTTTACTTATTAACTATTTGTATGTTATATACAAATATACATGAAGATGACATTCACTAAACCAAAAAAGTACGTAAATATAATGAAAAAAACATTGATTCAAAAACGGGGAGCATTAATTTTCGTCCAAAGATCAGTATCGTTGGTCCAATGTAAGTAGATACATTAACTAATGCTCAAATACTTTCTAGTTAAGAATTAATGTACCGATACATTGATTCAATGTACCGATCCATTGATTCAATGTACCGATACATTGATGCAATGTACCGATACATTGATTCTTAACTAGAAAGTAGATTGAATGAACGTACTAATTCATAAAAATGAATGTTTTTGAGCATAAGTTAATGTATCTACTTACATTGGACCAATGATACTCACTTTTGAATCAATGTTTTTTTCATTATATTTACGTACTTTTTTGGTTCAGTGAATATGTTATCTTTTTTTGTGGATCTTATGATCATTTACTGGGCTATAATAAAAAAGTTTGCCCCCGTATTTTGTTTTATAGCGTCACGCGAAAGGGCCATTTATTAAGTTATTTATTTATCGTTGTCTGCTTGCCCAAGCTCTAAAAATTTGGAATGCCATGGGGATACTAGAAATTTAGTTGAGGATGGTCAGTTAATGTAATTGGGGCTGGGGTGAAGGACCTCAGGCTTTTGTTTTTCGGCACGCAAGTCGACGACCTCAGACAACCAAATGTCCGCTTTATTGAGACCACTTGCGATTTTAGTAGTGCGGGACAACGGGACGATTATTTATTTATACCCACAATAAATTGGTGAAACACCAAAACGGGAATTTTAGTTATTATTCCAAGGAGTGTTTTAATAATATATTTCCCACGATCGTTAATTGATAACGACAATACTTCTGAACTGATTTTTAATAATAAAAATCACTATATAGTAGTGTCACCACGGTAGTTACAGTCAGACGCGGATACAGGGGGGGGGGGGTCAAAAGGTCCATGGACCCCCCTATTGTCTATAAGTGTTTTCTTATTATTTATTATTTTTTCTGTTAACTTTAAACTTTAAGCCATCAGTACGACAATAAATTACACGACAATTGCTTCCAAAGAATTTAACGAAGCCATAAAATCTAATAAAACACCCTTCTCTGAAAAATAATCTGCAGACGCATTAGTTTGGGTACCGGTGGAACCATAAACAACGGAAATATTTTTCTCAATTCAAAGAATAACAAAAATGATATTTTAAAATGCAAATACATTACACTGGGTATAAACCTTATCTCATGAAAAGTCACGTTTCAAATTTGCGATACAATAAAGATATAAAAATTTGTATTTTACTAGATGCGTACCTACTCATTGATGGTAGAAAGGTTAACCTTTATGGTAAAGAACCCAGGTATCTGGGATTATATAGTGTATTTTATCCTTAGAGTAAGTGTCAGTCGTATGGCTAAATCTGGTAAAAATAATATTTGAGCGGTGTTGCCACAGGTCTTGGACAAAATTTCGGAAGACTGCTCCTATTTTTTTCGGTAGAAATCGTCAAATTTCGGTAGATTCCATTTTTTTTAAATGATACTTTAGGTGCAAGTATTCAAAAATAAACTACATTCATCATCATATAATGATCAATAATCACCATTCATCATAAAAATCATTAAAAGTTCAAAATCGGTATACCTTAAAAAGTATTTTTTTGGCTTTCTAGTCTAGGTATTGTATTATAGAGTAATTTTCTTCATTTTTTTAATCCAAAGTAACTCGAGTAGAGCCGTCTAACTTACGCAATACTAAATATCAAGGATGCTTTAGTTTTATTATAAGGAATTAATGCCTGGTTGCACCAACAGATCTTAAGCTCCAGCTTAGCTAAGCTCTACTTATAGATAGGGACTCCTTGAGTATCACTTACGTTGCACCATAATTTTAGATTCTTACCTTATTATCAATTATATCTATTATTATATTATGGTATTCTTATTGTAATATATTATAATTATATTATATTAATTCCTATGATATTCTCGACTTAAGCTTAAGATCTGTTGGTACAACCGGGCATAATTTATTTATAATAAAATAAAACTGCATATTTTTTCCTGTTGTAGACTTTTTAAAAAAACTTTCCACACGTGTACCTATTAACGTTCTAAATACAAATATTTTTATTTGAAAGGTGTATAATTATTAGAGAGCGGAATATATGCAACACAACATTACCAAAATATGCGCATATATATGCATTACTTTTACTACAAATATGCAGGTATTTTTTCTAAATTTGTCTAAATATGCAAATACATATTAAAAATACTCAAAAATAAAACAATATATTAAATATAAACATTTATGTTTAAAAAATTCAACCTACATTTATGTTTAATACATATTTATTTTTCACATAAAAACAAATGAAATGACACACAAAAACTGATATTATAATTAAATTAAGAATCTAAATTATAGTATGAATTTATAATCAAATATTTTTCAAAATTTTCAACTAGCAACTTTTGCCTTCTATCACTAAAAACGTGTTTGGACACAGAAAAAGTTCGTTCTACATCTACTGATGTTACAGGACAATATTTTAATTTAGGCAGTAAACTAATTTGCCAAATCGTAAGATCTTCAGAAAAGTTGCCTTCAAAAATACGTACAACTTTCCTCAAACAATCGAAGCCCTCATTTTTTTCTAAAACATTTTTTAATTTATTTCTAATTGTAATCCCTGTATTTCCGGGAATTTTTTGACAATGAGCAGAAAAGGTGTTACAAGATTAACCGAATCACTTAATTGTAAATTCCTTTGTTCTAATGACTTTATTAGATCTGGTAATAAACTAAAATTCTTTGGTGGGACATGATGCTTTTGTTTGTCAGTTCCTCATTTAAAAAATGAAATGTGAAAATGAATGTAACTTACGATTTTGGAACAGGCCTTGCAAAATACTTTGTCTCCACTTAGCTTTAACTCGGGAAAACACTTTATCCAAGCACTTTTTTGAATGGTAGACACATTTAAATTTAATATATACCAAGCACTTCAAAAACACTAAATACGATACAACGTTTACTTTAAACAAATGTTGGCCGGAAACTGACAAAATAAATATTAGACCCTTAAAAGCAGGTAGGTACCTACGACTTGCTACGCTAATAAAATAATATTTTTCTGGGAACACCAATAATTGTTAAATTCAGGTAGTAATGGGAAAGTCGAGATAGATAAATAACGAGCTCGTTCATATCGAAGTTATAAAATTCCAACTAAGAGAGGAAAATTTTAAACTTTACAAGGAACTTGTAGAGGAAAATCTACAAGGAATGTTTTATAGGCAAAAACATGATTTTTTACACTTTATAATCGTTTAAAAACAAAACAATGTCGGATATTGAAGCAATTGAGAACGAGAAAACTTTTTAATGTTCTTTATGTCGAAGTTATGTCGAAATACTGAAGTTAGAAAGGTGCAAAATAAATTTCTCCTGTTTTAAGATTTTAATATAAATACTATTTTTAGTTTGGAATTATCTTCTATATCAAAATAAGCCACAATCCCTCAGTATTCACTATTCAGATTCAGGTAGATACATTTTACTCCGAAAAACAATATAAAAGGACAAAGGAATGGTCATAAAATTGATATCGGTAAATCCGTATCTGCTAGTTCGCACATTGTGTCACAAGCTAGTAAAAGCAATGGACCGCGATAGTCGTGACGTCAAAACGTCAAAAAAAGGTTTCCAAACACGTTGTGTCTAGGTACACGCTAAAATGTACGCAAATAAAAAAGGTAAACTTCATCAAGCTAGTGACTGTTTAGCGTGGGCAGTGACTGTATATTTTGATACACGCTATTTTGATATGTTTAGTGTTTGTTTGATAGAAAAATATTTGTTATCACCTTTAATTCTACCTAACTTTTTTATTTGCGTACACGTTAGCGTATACCATGACACAACGTGTTTGGAAAAATTTTGACGTTTTGACGTCACACTATCACGGTCCATTTCAAGAAAGTCTTGAAAAATGACTAAACCCTGTTGCCAAATCTATTTTCTAAAAAAAATTTTCTAATAATTTTGATTTTTCGGTAGAAAAAAAAATCGGCAGATTAATTTGAAAATTAAGAATTTTGATTTTTCGGTAGAAAAAAGGAGAATTAGGTAGATTGGTAGATTTGACAGGTATTCGGTAGATCTACCGAAAAATCGGTAGCTGTGGCATCACTGTATGAATTTCTAGATCCGCGCCTGGTTGCAGTCACAGTAAAAACTAATAACTTTTCTTCTTATTATATATCAAGATAACAGTTCTGAATCTTTCTTGGCCAAATACAGTTGCGTTTAAAATGGGTTAATCAAGTTTAGTACATGTTGGTATTCTTTCAGCGCCCCGTGTGCAGACGAATCACTCAAGTAGAATACCCAATTCACAGCTTCTCCTGCATGTGGTATAAGAAAGCTAAATGTGGCAGCGCTACGATATCCATTATCCAAGTTGTTAACCTGTCACTGTGTGATAGCTAATACCCCAACTATCACACGATACCCACCCCTACCCATCATACACGTCCTGATACCCAAACCTATAACCGACGTGAAAAGCTATATTGCTACAGAAACCAGTGGAATAGGGCAGGTAGCTATGAAACATTCTAATATACGGTCATCCCAACCTCAGGGTGTAACACCATCGTGCTGCCGAAGGGCTGCATGGGGAAAGTAGATCTCAGTTGATGCCCGAGGGAGGAAGCGAACCGGAGGGGATTGTAGCCTTGGTGGAATATGGAGGCACTGTCCTGCTGGATCGAAGAATCGCTTAACTTGTGGGAAAATTGGGAAAAATATTTAATAAGAAGAAAATAAGGCAAGTATAGGGGTAGAAGGGTCCATGGAGGATCTAGGCGAAGAGACAATAGTGAATGAGAAAGAAGAGGACACCCAGCAGGAGAAAAATGATTAGTCAAAATAGAATAACAAAGGGGAAAACGAGCACATGGCGATACAATAGAGGAGAATGCCAGTGAAAACGAAATCGCACGGAGATATGGACATAGGGGCTGGTAAAAATAAAAATTAAAGTAAAATCAATTTAAAAAGAAGTGAAATAGAGAACGAAATGTCAAAAATGAAGGGATGCGACGACAAATTGATGAACCTATTAAAGGCGGTTGCAAATACGAAAAATGCAAACAGATAGCCGCAAAGCTCAAACTGTGGGGACAACTACGAGATGCATAAGAAGATAGGTAGAAATAAATGGCGAAGAGGAACCAAAAGTACAAAGAAGAAGGATGGAGGAATTACGTCAGAAAACGCCGAGGAAATAATTAAAATATTAGACCAGAAATGGTCGCAAGCCGTTTATGAAAAGGTAACCACCTGCGAAAAAGATAATTTGGAAGCAATGGACGAAGTGGTAATCCTGGTAACTAAGTATGCCGCTGACGTAAGAGTGTGAAAGAAATTTAGTGCTAGATACCCAGATCTCCCCACATTATAGGTGGTAGAAAATAAAAATGGAGTGAATGCATGAATATGTAAAGTATAGTAGAGTAAAATAAGAGACAAGGTACATAAAAAACTTTCACCACAAGCTGAAACAGAGAAAAGAAGAAGAACAAATCTCCGTTAAATTCCTGAAAGCAACCAGAAAGCTATTCGACCATATATGGGAGAAATGGACAACGACATGATAGAGATAATAGCACTAGCAATACTAGGAGTGGATAAATCATGAAAAGTATATACGAAAAATCTGTAAAAAACAGGCAAGTAGTAGCCAGAGAAAAGTCTTCTTCTTCTTCTTTAGGTGCCGTGTCTGTATTCAGACGTTGGCCGTCATCATGTTTACAATTTCCTGAAATCTGTTTCTATCGGCTACTGCGCGAAATAATTCTTCTACTGTGCAGCCACACCATTGTCTAATATTACGCAGCCATGAAAGTTTCTTTCGACCAATCCATCTCTTTCCCTCCACTTTTCCTTGTATTATAAGGCGAAGCAGATGGTATTTAGGTCCTCTAATTATACGGCCGAAGTATTCTGTTTTTCTCCTCTTTATGATGCTTATGAGCACATGTTCTGAATTCAGCATTTGAAGAACATCTTCATTGGAAGTGTGCGAAATCCACGATATCTTTAGGATTCGTCGATAGTACTACAATTCGAATGCTTCTATTTTGTTTAGAATTGTGGTTTTTAGCGTCCATGTCTCACAACCATACAATAGGATAGACCACACATAGCATTTCAGCACCTTCTTTCGAATATTCATCGACAGGTTTCTGTTACATAAAACTGGTTTACAGGTCATAAAAGCCTTCCGTGATATTTCGATCCTAGTTATTATCTCTTCATCAGAGTCACAATTTACATTTAACCAGCTACCAAGGTACTTGAAATGATTTACCCGTTCTCTAACTCCTCTCCATCCAAGAGAAAGCTGACCTTGATCTATATTAATCTTTCCAACTGCCATCCACTTTGCTTTTGAAATGTTGATTTTAAGGCCTCTCCGATAACTTGCTTCACTGACTAGATTTAGTAGTGTCTGAAGATCTTGTAAATTTTCAGCAAGAATGGCTGTATAGTCATCGTATCCAATATTGTTGATTACTTCTCCGCCTAGCCTTACTCTCTCTTGTCTGTCATCCAAAGCCTCCCTAAAAATTTCTTCAGAGTACAGATTAAAAAGGGTGGTTGATAAAATACAACCTTGTCGTACTCCACGTTTTATCGGCAGTTTTTCAGTACGACTGTCTCCAATTTGGATAGAGGCTACTTGATTGTAACATAAGTATTTCAGCAGTTTTATATCTTATATGTCTGAAACAAACATAAACGTTCTTTCGGAATTCACAACTTTTTTATAATAGAACGCTCATACAAAAAAGTGCTTCACTAGTTCCTAGACCATTTCTAAATCCAAATTGCTTATTACCCATTCTAGTTTCGCACAGAAGGAATACTCGGTTTTGTATAATACGTAAAAGTATCTTAAGTGTGTGACGTGTGACTCATCAAACTGATTAGTCTAAAATCGCTGCATTTGGTGGGCCTGCTTTTCTTTGGTAATGTTATAAACAGTGACTCCAACCAATCATCTGGTATTTTTCCTTCGTTGTAAATTTTGTTAAAGAAAGTAGTCAAGTAGGTAATGTTTTCCTCATCTAAAAGTTTAAGTAGCTCAACAGTGATTTGATCTGGTCCAGATGCTTTATTGTTTTTGGCTTGTTGTATTGCTTTTATGACTTCTGACTTCAGTATACTGGGACCTCTGTCTAATTGGTGGTCATAGGTAGTATTTGGAGCATTTTTTCAGGGAAAAGTAAGGTATAGTAACCATCACGAAACCGAATGACAAGAGCTTTGCTGAACTTATAAAGGATTTAAGGAAAAATCTAGAAGAAAGAGTTGTGTGGCTAAAGTGTGGTTCTGGAATTAGATGGAGGTAAGAAAAAGGCAGAGCAAGTCACGAATTTAGTAGCATCAAAACAAACATGCGCAACAAAGATAGTGGGAAAAGGTAGAAGAGCGGAGAATGACAGAGGACATGTATTGTCTAACCACAAAAAGATTTTTTTGTAGATTCATCATCATGGCATCTACACTCCTATTGGAAAGATTGTCGTCCTCTTTGGGATCTTCTAATTCGTTTGTCGCGGTGAATCAATCCGCATTAACACTGTGGTTTTACAATTGGTTGTGTGACTTGGTATCTTCTACAATTTTCTTCCATTCGTTCCTGTTTTTGCTTCTGGTTACCCATTCTCTGACTCCCATCTTCTTAAGGTCCTCTACTATCTGGTTCTCCCATCTAGTTTTGGGTCTTCTTCGTGGTCTACCTGATATAGGTCTCCATTTAGAAATTTTCTTGATAACGGCTTCTGGATTCCTCCTTTCTATATGTCCCATCCATCTGAGTCTCTGTGCCTTGATAAATCTGACGATGTTTTCTCCTTTCAGAAGTTCTCTTACTTCGTGGTTCATGAGTTTTCGAAATTCATTATTACCTAAGTTTAGGGGTCCTGCTATCCTCCGAACTATTTTCTTTTCTAGGATCCTTAATCTTTCTTCCTCTTTCTGTGTCAGGCACATAACTTCAGCACCATATGTGATTACTGATCTATTTGCTGATTTGTAAATTTTCAGTTTTGTATTCTGAGTAAGCTTCTTATCTTTGGTTCTGTTTCCTGCCAGGATTTCAATACTTTTATCATTAGTTCCATTAACTGAGACTCCAAGATATTTAAAATGTTCTACCTTTTCAAATTCATATTTACCAATATTTAAGCGTATCACATTAACTTGGTTTTTTCTTGAGCATGTTAGGTATTTTGTTTTGTTCTGATTTATTTCTAAACCCCTTTTGGATGCTTCTTTGCATAAATTCGTAAATTCTTCCTTTAACTGTTTAGGTTTCTGCTAATTAATGCTATGTCGTCAGCATACGCCACAAGTTGCGACGTCGATATTATAATTGTACCTTTTATTTCTGTAGATTTTATTATTCCTTCTATAGCGACATTAAATAGTGACATTGATAGAGAGTCGCCTTGTCGTACTTCCACTTGCTATTTCTATATTTTTGGTGATTCCGTTATCTGTAATTATTGCTGCAGTCGATCCTTTCATTGTCATTTTCGTGAGCTTTATAAGTTTCATTGGTATATCTAGGGTTTTCATGTCTTCTATTAGGTCGGGTCTTGTTAAGATGTCAAAGGCTTGCTTAAAGTCTATGAAAAGGATGTGTAAGTCGATATCATGTTCGTAACATTTCTCAATTGACGGTGTGATTATGTGAACTGCGTCTATTGTTGGCCTTCCCTCTCTAAATCCGTGCTGGTAGTCTCCTTTTTTAGTTTCAATGTATTTTGAGAGTTTTTGTCTGATTAATGATGTCAATATTTTGTAACAGCTGTTTAACTGTGTTACTCCTCTATAGTTGTTACATCTTGTGGTGTCCCCTTTTTTAAGAATCGGAAATATCCATCCAGTTTTCCATTCTTCGGGCATTCTTTCTTCTTCCCAAATCCTTATTATTGGGTCGTATATTTTCCGTTGTAGTTTTTCTCCGCCTCGTTTTATTAACTCATTTGGGATTTCATCTGGACCTGCTGCTCTCTTTTGTTTTGGATTTCTTATTTCACGTAAAAAGTCCTCATATGTCGGCTTTTCGATTTCGATTTCATCATCAAGGTCTGTTTCTTCTGTATATTCGAGAGAGCTTTCTCTCGCCTTAAATAACTCTTCGTAGTATTTCTCCCATATTTTGGCATCAATCTTAACTGTTGGTTCCTTCTTGTTTTGTGATTTTATATATTTGTAAAACTTTACATTATTTTTGCTATTTACTTCCAACTCTTCTATAACTTCATCAATCCATATCTTTTTTTTTATTTGTACAGCATTTGTCTGAGTCTTTCTTTTTTCTCCTATACTCTTCCCGATATTTTTCTCTACCTGTCTTCAGCCATTTCTTTCGAGGTAGGTTTTTTTCCTGGTTGCTGTTTGGCAGTCTTCGTCATACCATTCTTTTTGCCTTTTTATTTCTTTGTATCCTATTACTTTTTCTGCTGCTATCGAAATGTGACGTTTTATTGCTTTCCACGTTTCTTCTATGTTATTATGGTTCGAAACTTTTAAAATTGCTTCAAACTCTTTAGAATATTATTTCTGAATTTTGTGTAGATTACTTGTCTAAACATATCTTCTAAAATTTAAACATTCAACGCACGACAACTTTTTGTCAAAAGGTTGCCGTACGTCTAAATAAATAAACAATTAAATGTGCCAATTCAAGTCACTGCATTACGCACAACGCTATACATGCTACTTCTCGTATATAATTTTAATCGCTCCGACAATAGTCTCAAAGAAAAAAAAGTTACGATGATTGAATATAAACAGAAATAAGCATAAACAAGCTACGCAAATGTACATATATTATAATATTAGCTGACAGAATTTATTAGCGCCACAATAATTTTGTTAGCTTATCTGATTATGGCTCTTCTCTTCGACCAAATGAAAATAGGTGGAAATAATACTGTCATTCTAGCGGATAATACAAAAACGCTGTCAAACAATATGAATGAAAGGAAGAAACAATACCTGTCTGGAATTATAAATGCAATACTTAGAAATTGCCTATTCTTATTATACAAAAAGGATATAACTAAATGCTGGATTCGTATATTCGAGATCCAGGAGTGGATTTTGCAGAAAGCAAGAAGTGGACCACATTAAACTGCATAGGAATAAGCTACTCTTTAAATAAAACCATACTTAAATATGGACATGTTATATTGTTTATTTTTTCAAGTAAAATTTAATAAAAAAATTTTGTCCTGGTAAAAGGTATATTAGTTTAAAAAGCCCCTATAGGGCTACAAACATAGAAACAAAACGTTTTCGCTCTGTAACAAGAGCATCATCAGTGTTACAAGAACATGGTGAGCCACCCAAAAATACAAAGGTTAATACCTTTTAAAAATAGACTTAAAGTCTTATATAAATGTAAACATCGTAAAATCCAAAGGATAGATATAATTCCTATGGATGTGGCTTTAGGGCAACATATGACTCCCACACGTGGTAAGTGGGTTACTAGGTAATAATTAATTAGGTCATTATGTTATAAGAGGTGACAGGCAACTAATAGATGAGATTTCAGATTAGTTGCCTGTCACCTCTTGTAACATGATGACCTAATTAATTATTACCTAGTAACCCTAACTACTTTCAACAGGTTATTTGTATTTTATTTAAAGATTAAATTAATTTTTTCTTACTATTTTCCAAAATTGTTTATTAAACCAATACCAAAAAAAGAATGTGTGTGTACTTTGTACGCACGTAAGAAGTTATACTTCTACTACATATTATGTGATTTTTAAGACAATACCAAAAATTTAAAAAAATAAAAGAATAAAACGCACACAAACACATTGAAAAATGCCACAAAGAAAAAATGATTTCTGAACGAAAATAATTGTTGGCAAAAATTTTAAATACGCATTTTCTGAAAAAAAAAAATATATAACAAATATACTTACAATCATAAAATGCATAAAAAATAAAAAAATAAAAACTTGCATCGGGAATCGAACCCGTGAATTTCGTGGCGCTTTGATTCGTAATCGAAGCCTAGACTCACTCGTCCAATTCCACATTATTTGTCATGTGGAAAAATAGGGTAACTGAATGTTTTACTGTTTGACAGTTGTTTTGAATATAATTAAATTATGTAGTTTAAATTTTGTGAAAGAAAATATAAAAAATATAACAAAACAGTAAGAAAACAATATATTAGATGAAGATTGGTAGAACTTTTGTTGGTAATCAAATTAAGTATGTAAATCAAAGCATTACATACCTACTAGATAAATAAATCTACGCCAAAAAATCGTAATTTAAAAATAAAAATCGGACCTAATTTGGGATTTCTCTCTAAAATCCCCATTCTTGAGAAAATAAATGTACACTAGAGCGTCGATTATCCGAACGTCGATCAACCGAACGACCGCTTATTCGAACTATCGACTCCCGCGTCCCGCACTCGAATACCGAGCAAGTGTTAGTAATTGACGCTTAAAATATCTTAAATTTTCTTCAATATTGTATCCAAAAATAATTATGTTGTTGCAAAGACTGCACTTTTTTGTTTAGTTGCTAGTTGTCATTATCAAGATATAAATAAATATGTAGGTATATAAATATGGCTTTTATTCACTTGTGGATAAATATGTATGACTATAAATATGTATCAATATATTGTAGTTCGATTATCCGAACAAATCGGTTTTCCGAACACCTATGTCCCCCAATTAGTTCGGATAATCGACGCTCTACTGTATTTCAACCTAATCCAATTGTATAATTACAATATGATTATAATAAAAACTACTTACCAAATTAGAATGAGTTTTCCTTGTCAAAAATAGTCCAAAAGTCCAAAAATATAGGTATATGAAAACTATTTAAAAAGGCAGTATAACTATTAACTAACTTTTGTTTGTTGTTTCTTTTCACACAAATTTTAAAACGCAACAACCATAAATAATCAAACTACAGCTCTGCCACAGCCGCCATATTGAATAATTTTTGACATGTCATTTGAACATCCAATCAGAACAAAGGTATAATGCGCATGCGCCGGGATCATAGGTTTTAACACATAAAAATTCACCCTCATATCGCCGGTAAAGAAGTATAACTTCAATAAAACAAAATAGAAAACACACGAATTCGAACCAGGGACCTCTCGATCTCCGGTCACACGCTCTACCACTGAGCTATATTCCTTTTGCTTTGACAGATTACAAGATTTCTCATACATACTGACAAATTTAATAGACCAAGTGAAGTATACAAAAATACTAAATATACTTACTATTATTATAAAATATCTTATTCCCGAGGAAGACAAATCCAAAGACACAAAAATTATAATAAATATATTTACTAAAAACACTAATAATATATTCTTTTCACGCACACCTTATTTGCGCTACATAAAGCTGTAGCAACTAATACCATACTGTCGGTGTGCGCATGCGCCAGGGAATGTAAAAATTCACCCTCATGCCTAAAGAAGTATAACTTCAAAAACTCAATTAATAAGACCGTGGTAAATATCGACGGAAAAATGCTTCGCTTTGCCTACGATATTGTTCACAAAGCCGAAGTAATGATAAATGAACTTTCACAGGCAACCAAAGAAGGATTGCACAGGATTGCAAAAAAAAAGTAAAACAAAGTTTATGACTACTTGGTATCGGAGAAATAATAAAATTAGAAAGCAACGACTTAGAAGAGGTTAAACAATATAGAAATCTTGGTCATGACTTAAAAATCATCAGAGACAACCATACACAAGAAATACAATGAGGAATTGGCCTTAGTTGGTCTACTTGCAGAAGTTTAAAGAAAACATTCAATAGTAAAATCCCTATTAGTCTTAAGAGATAGGTACAATATACAATTATTAATTTGTGGTTCTGGTTATAATATATGGATCTGAACCACTTTGGACTTTGACAACTGTACATCACCGTCTTGCGAAATAGTGGTAGAACAACATTTCTATGGTGTATAGAACTGTGTAGACCGTGAACAACTATGAGTGTGTCATAATATTTGATAGTATCGTAGTGCCTGCTGTACTTATGTTACTAAGTTACTTGCAATTTAAAATGTGCACACTTACACCCATAAAAGCAAAAGAACTACACCGAAATATGGGAGAAGACCACAAAAAAATCAAGTAGTGGATGATAAAATATGAGAAAAAAGGTATATTCAGGGGAATAAGTCCCAATACAATTTGGAGAGGTATTACCAGTATACTGCAATTGAAATATCTATTTAAAAAATCTTATCAAAAAATTGAGCAAAAAAAAGGAACTTGGTGGTGTTCAAACGAATATACTATATAAAATATAGTGAAAGAATGTAAGAAAATTTTTTAAAAATACTATATAGAATGGAATATAATGTAAATGATAAAGGCATTTGCAGATGACATAGTACTATTCGTCGAAAGAGCAGGAAAACGGAAGTATAGAAAAATGGAACTCAGAAGCAACAAAATACAGTCTAAATGTAAATAAAGAGAAGACACAGATAATGAAAATAACAAAGAAAAAGGAAAAGGAAGAGCTTATCGAAGTGGTGACAGATCAACAGAAAATAAATCAAAGAAACAAATGTCTAGGAACAGTAATAAAATAACAGAGGAATCATTGAGGATGGTCTCAACAATGGACTAGGGAGTACAGGGAAACTATTTCAGGGATTAGATAGATGATTCCTAACAACAAAGAAATATCAAGAAAAACGAAGGTAACAATATACAAACAATATATAGGCCAACGTTGACAGAGATGAAATACCTCAGAAAATCGATAGGGGAAGAAGGACAGACAGACTTAGAAATGAAGATATAAGGAACAGACTTAAAATTAAACCGTTGCTTAACACAATAAGGGAGATCAAATGGGCATAGTTCCATCATATTATAACACAGATGGACAGTAAGAGACGAGTGAAAAGAGTGTGGGAAACTAAACCAATAGGGAAAAATAGAAGTGATGGGCCAATAAAAAAGTAAAACAGCGACAGAGCAGAGATATTACAAAATAAGGGTAGATCTTAGCAAGAAGCAAGACAAATGGCGAAAAACAGAAAAAAAAACGGTATGTATGTGTATGTTTTTAATTTATAAAGACTTCTTATGGCGATTTTTTTTATTTTTTATCGTAGAGACCCTATTATTTTTATAAATTGTCTTATGCAAATTTGTTTCTATGCCATCTTTGAGCTAAAATAAAGTTCTGTTTGGTTTGAACAAAGAAATTCTCTTCTGATTGGACATTTAACTCCTTAGTCCACTTCTGGTTGAAATCACTGAACTAAGAGAGTCACCTACTCGTATATGGATTACTGTCAATATCTAAAATGTATACATATTCACCGTGGCAAGATAATTCAAGTTTTGTTGGAATAAAATATATTTGAAATGTTTTTGTTACGTTAAATTAATTCAATTGAAAATAGCTTCTCTTTATTAGTGGCTAGTAATATGATGAATTTAAAAACGGGTATAGCGAGTTTAGATATTCCTAACTAACAATAAGTGATTTTCTAACTAATAATTAACTAACACGTAAGGGCCGAAAAATATAAAAATCAGTCATTATTAAAAAAAAATGAATTAAGAATTTCTTGAAGGAATGTCTTAGCTGCTAACTACTTCTTCTTCAGGTGCCATCTCCGCTACGGAGGTTGGCAATCATCATAGCTATTTTAATTTTTGAGGCAGTAGCCCTAAATAGTTGTTTTGAGCTGCATCCAAACCATTCTCTCAGGTTCTTCAACCATGAAATTCGTCTTGTTCCGATGCTTGCTAACTATTAACCATACCTAGACAGAGGATCCATAAATATACAGTGATAGTGTAACCCGTCACTGTATTCTAGGTCTGCTTATCAATAATGTTGATCCCGGAAAGTTTTCTTTTTAGACTGGCAAAGGTGCCATCAGGTCTTTTAAGTTAGCCCTATCCCTGTGCCGGATTCTTGGAAACAATCTTTTGATTCCAGTGCTGACAGGTAGATCTGAAATGCTCTGAAAAAATTAGATCCAAGGTTCCCTTTTCGCTCTTCTTACCTCTTTTTTTGTATTCAGTAAAAGCTTTCCTGTATACATATATTTTCAAGTTCCTCGATTTTTTGGCTTTATTCGATAGCCCCATCACTGCTTTTCTTAGGGTTTTCAGTTTTTTATCAGTCCTCGACATTTGCGACTCGATTTGTTCAGAATTTTTAAGATCATACTTCAAAATACTAGTACTAAGAAGAATACAGAACAGCAGGGAGATACTGGATTCCATCAAAATAAGAAAACTTCAGTACTTGGGTCACATAACACGTGGTGACAGATATGAACTCCTAAAATTAATTATGCAGGGAAAGATTCAAGAAAGGCGCAGCATAAGTAGGAGAAAAATGTCCTGGCTGAGAAATCTGAGAGAATGGTTTGGATGCAGCTCAACTGAACTCTTTCGGGCTGTAATGTCAAAAGTAAGAATAGCAATGATGATTGCCAATCTTCGTCGCGGAGATGGCACGTAAAGAAGAAAAAGTAACAGAAACTAGGGCAGTGTCTCTTATTTGCTATTTTCCTCGCGCTGTCTTCTTGAATCCAATGTGGATCCACTATCCACTGGTGTTGCCCTCGGTGTGGATGCATGTAGTTGGGCGTCATGCCGTCTCGTCAGAAAAAAATGTCGAATCCGCCGTCTCTGGTTCGTAGGCTCTGTAGAGGGCTTCGATTGATGAAGCCGAAGTGTCATTTGCTTAAGTCCATTTTGGACTCACTTTCATCACTCGAGGATCTAAATGTTTGTAAGCATTAGTTTTCGCTCTTCAGTCAGTAAATCGCCACACACCGCATGTTAACTTACGATTTTCTATATATCTCAAATAAATGACAGGTACAGAAAACCAACCATCAGTCGCTTCGGCTACGTCAGCATCTGAAATTTCACAAACATCATACCATCCCAAAAGTAAAACGAGTCAAGAAATCTACGGGCAAAACGTTCCTATCCGACAACATCTGAAACGGTGAACAATTATATTAAGGGTCTTAAGGAAAGAGGTGGTTATTCTCTTCCAGCTATCAATAAATATATCGCTGAAAATTACAAGTAGATGCGGAAAAGTTGCACCGTTCATCAAAACATATTTAAAAGCTGCAGTTGCTACTGGATTATTGGTGCATCCAGAGGAAAAATAGCGTCAGGATCTTTCAAGTTAGCTTCAGCCTTCTCGTCGTCTTCTGGATCTGCAAAGCCTTTTTCAGGAGAAAAAAATGAAACTGGAGGAACAATTAAACCGAAGAAAACTGCCACCGCAACCAAACGTTCTGCTACCGGCCAAAACGCAAAATCTATAGTAAAGTTGATATTTTTATACGATTTCCTTTCAAAATATCGTGTACACCACTGAAACGAATTCACCTACACTCAACGAAAAAGGTACGTAATATCAATAAAAATGTTAATTCAGACAACAAACGCAATACTTAAAATTTGTCCAATTCTTGGTTTTATTGGGACAACAAAACGATGTTCATCAATTCATTATTTTCGTTCGTTGAGCCAATGTATTACGTTTATTGAATGGATGAACATTCATTATGTATACCATAATATCACTTTATTGGTATTACGAACTCTGTTCACTGAGTCAACGAACACTATTTATTGAAACAACAACGTCGTTAATTGACCGACGAAGACTATTCGTTGTGTCAATAACAGTGTTATTTCTTCTAACGTATTTTTTTATTTCTACAATTATTTCCGTTTATTGTTACAATTAATTCCGTTCATTCCCACAATAAATAAGGTTTTTCTTACAAGCAATTTTGTTCATTCTTACAATCAGTTTCGTTCATTCCTACTGTGAACGTATTTTATATTAATAATTACTGAATGCAATAGCCCAATGTATGTTATTAATTGATTAATAATAATTTTTTAAATCCGGCCTTTTTGTCCTTAACCTAAAGGACTTTACACGGTGTGATTTTTCATATGATTTCACTTATACAGTGTACTGGAATAGGTGTTATACTCCCCCCACACCCTTATTAACTTATTTATTTTTAGCACATAAGCAAAACGCTCGGACTTCGAACATCAATGTTTCGAACTTTACACCGAACTTGTCCCTCTTCAGGTGACAGGCGCGGCGTAACTTTGATTTTTTTAATGGGAAAGTACGTCATGTGACAGCTTATTTAAAAGCGTTTGAAATAGTGATTCCAAAAATGTATAACACTTTAATCCTTTTTGAGAGCGCAGGTGCAAAATTTCGATCGAATTCTTTTTATACGGATTCATTTTTTTTTGGAATTCTGAGAAAACTAATAAGTATTTTTGAAAAATTTAAACGCAGAATAAAATATTACATTATTACCGAGGGCAGAAAGTCCCTTAGAATAAACAAAAAGTTTCTGTTGAATGGTATGCCTATTTGAAATTAAAAATCATACTAAATTTTCTCTTTTTCACCCCTGTGACTTATTAAAATAATCATTATAGAGGTTCTTAGGGACTTCAGACCCTCGATAATACTGTAATATTTTATTTTGCATTTAAATTTTCAAAAATAATAATTAGTTTTCCCAGGATTCGAAAAAAATTAATACATTTAAAAAGAATTCGACCGAAATTTCACGATAATAGACACACAAAAACTTCCTTCTACTACGGACTACACTTGAAAACGAAATGCAATTTCGGTCGAGAAGCTAGGGGTATCACGAAAAGGAAAAGCCGTTAACTTTCAAATGGTCAAGCAAAACATTTATTGTCTCAACAACTACGATTATTTTCACAATAAACGCATTGATTGTGGGTATTAAATGCAGTAGTAGATTGATTAATGCATTCGTTGTCACAACAATCAATTTACATCTATTCAATAATCATATATTACTCTATATTAACAACATTTGTACATTGTTTTAATGAAATCTGTACGTTGTCACGATAAACCAAGGTAATTGCTTGTCATCTACGAAATCAAGAACGTGAGTTGCTGCCAGAATTAACAGTATTTATTAAATATACGAAACTAAGTTATTGGCTGAATAAATTGAGTGTTATTGATTAATGTACTCTAGTTATTCACACAATTATTATTCAATCATTGTGACAATAACCAAATACATTCGTCAATGTCTAAAAGTTCGTTGAAACAACAAATTAAATTGTTGTGACAACGAAATACTATTCAGTAATCACTGTTAATCAATATTACGAACTAAATTTTTTTGAGTGTTTCTATCCGACAACATCTGAAATGGTGAACAATTATATTAAGGGTCTTAAGGAAAGAGGTGGTTATTCTCTTCAAGCTATCAATAAATATATCGCTGAAAATTACAAGTAGATGCGGAAAAGTTGCACCGTTCATCAAAACATATTTAAAAGCTGCAGTTGCTACTGGATTATTGGTGCATCCAAAGGAAAAATAGCGTCAGGATCTTTCAAGTTAGCTTCAGCCTCCTCGTCGTCTTCTGGATCTGCAAAGCCTTGTTCAGGAGAAAAAAAAAGGAAACTGGAGGAACAATTAAACCGAAGAAAACTGCCACCGCAACCAAACGTTCTGCTACCGGCCAAAACGCAAAAGCTGTAGTAAAGTTGTTATGTTTATACGTACTCCAGGGAAATAAGGTTTTTGTCGGGACACTTGAGCAGCCAGGTTGCAAATGGGTTTTTTGGGTACTATATACCTAATACATTATACATACAAAAATGCCCGTCACAGTTCGGACGAGAATTTTAGTTATTAACAAATAAGTGTCAAAAATGGCAAGTTTTTTCGTTTAAATCGCTACAGGTAAAAATAGGACAATTAAATATATTATTTATAATATTCTTCTTTTAGTAGATGAGCCAATGTTTAAAACGGCAGTTTTTTAATTTTGGTCCGATCATTTGTTGCTTCGAAAATTGCAAAATAAAACTAAAATTTCGAAAATAAAAAGATTGCTATAACTTTTGCAAAAGTGACCTTACGACTTTTATATTTCACAAAAAGTTGAGTCAAAGAGTTCATATATTGCACAAAAAATTATAAGATGATTCGTCAATTAGTTTAAATTTTATTCAATTTGTTTATCCCGAAGAGCTTTTTTTTGTAATGTTATTGTTCAGAAAATAAAAATTATATAGAAATTCTGTGAAAACCACATGAAAGAACAATAGTCTTGTTTTCAACTTATTGAAGAAACTCATTAAAAGTAATTTTTGTCACTACGAAAAAATTCGAGTAATTTTTGGCTTGAAAACAATTTGAATAGCTTTGTTAATATTGACTGTAGAGTAAATTCACCTTGGAATTTCAAAAGCTGGTATTTTTACACAAATTTTCAAAAAAAACTTTTCGCCTATGTTAATTACGGTCAAAGTTAGCCACTTTTATTATTTAATTCACAGTTACTTCAATATACATAAAATTCTCCTGTAACAGTGTTAGTTACCATACTACTCCGAAACGGCTTTGCCGATTTTTATGAAATTTTACAAGTATATCCTATGGAACTGAGAATAGGTTTTAATCTATTTTTCATATCCATAAGTTATAAGGGGGGTCGCCCCCTGACATTTTTTTTTATTTTCTTGGACAAAATCGTCTATTTTCATTTTATATGATGTAGGATTAAAAAATACATACAATTCTTAATTTACACTTTTCCATCACCAACCCCTATTTGTTAATACCCATCTATATATTTACATCTATAAAATTCTCCTGTCACAGTGTTAGTTGTCATACTCCTCCGAGACCGCTTGACCGATTTTTATGAAATTATATATGTATATTCGGTAGGTCTTAGAATCGGTCGTAATCTATTTTTCATATCCGTGAGTGATAAGGGGAACTCCCCCTAACATTTTGAAATGTTAGGTGGGGATTTACGTACATAACGTACTCTACAAGACTACGAGTACATACAATTTAAAAAAATTATGATCAAAATCCATCAGCAAGCTCTGGAGATATTAATCGCAGCATATGTTTGAAGAATCAGTTTCATTTTTTGAGTGCACGGATTTTAATAATTCATTTCCACCGACCACAAATCGATTTCGTTAGAACGTTATTTTAAAGCTTTATTAACAACTCTGTTGAAGTTTAAAGTTTACTCAAACTTTTACACATAAACTATATACCTTCAACTTCGAAATGGCGCTAGTTGGGTTGCTTAATTGTTATAAACAAAGTAGCTGTCAATTAAATAAAAAAGTAGCTAACTTTGACTGTAATTAACCTAGGCAAAAAGTGTTTTTTTAAATTCGTATAAAAATACCAGCTTTTCAAATCTCAAAGTAGTTTTAATCTACAGTCAATATTAACAAAGTTATTCAAATTGTTTTTGAACTAAAAATGACCCTACTTTGGTAAAATGTTTTTGGAATGATAAAAATGACTTTTTAATGATTTTTTTTAAATACTTTAAAATCATGACTTTTCTTCTTTCATGTAATTTTTACAGAATTGCTATTACGTTACTATTTTCTGAACAATATTATTGCGAATAAAAAGCTCATTGGGATAAACAAATTGAATAAAATTTAAACTAATTGACGAATCGTCTTAAAATTTTTTATGCATTATTTGGACTGTTTGTCTCAACTTTTCGTGCAATATGAAAGTCTTAAGGTCATTTTCACAAAAGTTATAGCATTTTTTTTTATTTTCGAAATTTTAGTCTTATTTTGCAATTTCTGAAGCAACAAATGATCGAACCGAAATTCAAAAACTGCCATTTTAAAGCTTGGCTCATCTACTACGAGAATAACAGTATAAATAAGATATTTAATTACCCTATTTTTACCCGTAGCGATTTAAACGAAAAAACTGCCATTTTTGACACTTATTTGTTAATAACTAAATTTCTCGTCCGAACTGTGACGGGCATTTTTGTATGTATAATGTATTAGGTATGTAGTACCCAAAAAATCCATTAGCAACCTGGCTGCTCAAGTGTCCCGAACATGGTATATTTTTGCCTTATTTCCCTGGAGTAATGATTTCCTTTCAAAATATCGTGTACACCACTGAAACGAATTCACCTAATTATTGTCGTCATTACACTTTTATTTCTTAGTAACCAGAAAACAAAAAACCGTAAGAAACGGAAACAATCTCCTATCATCATCCATGGCTGCCTCTACTGAGAAATTTAACAAAAGATATCGCTCCAGTACAATCGAAACGCATTTTAATTTTTTTCCTACAAGGCCATGGGAAAAGGAATAATAATAAGTTAGAAAAAATCACGCGAACTTTGTAGTGTATAGATCTGAAATTTAAAGTTCTTAACTTTGTAACGAGCCTTGCTGAATAGCTAATTTATTGCATTTGATATGTATCTCCGGTTAAAATATGATTATAATTTTTCGACTTCGTGTTCACCGGCCGTATTTTTCTCATTTTCCGCTCTTTTTTGTGCAATATGTATTTTCCGGTTAGTGAGAAATTAAAACATTTTCAGATTGTAGGTATGTGAGAGGGCTTGTACAAAGTTGTAGCTTTGAATTATAAATTATTTATATTTTATAAAATATTCAGTTTACCGCTGATTTTTAATTAGCTTTGGTTATTTATGATCTTTTACAAGATGCTCTGTCATGTAGAAAAGGTAAAGAAAATGTTCACAAATTTATTCTTCCACAATACACATAATTTCCACTAAAATTAAGGTATATATTGCTTAAATAATTCTTATGGCAGCTACTTCGTCTGACTGAAAACATTTACCTTGTAGCGCCTTTCTCAGCGACCCAAAAATGTGAAAATCGCAAGGACATAAATCGGGAGTATAGGGTGGACGCTTTCTAAATGGTCCAAATAATGATACAGCAAGTGGGAATGTGACCTGAAAGTGAAGATAAGAGTAGCAATGACTAGGATCACTTCATTAAATTTGATAAATACCTCCCTCGACAGGAAGTTCGTTTAACCCTATGAATCCGGGTCTTGAAAGGCTACATAAGGCTCATCCTCATGTACGGAAGTGAGACTTGGTCACTTTAGGTGAGATCTCTAAATCATGTGAAAGCTTTCGAAATGTGGTGTCTCAAAACTTAGAATTCCAAGGGCGAACCATGTAATAAATTATGAGATCCTAAAAAGAGTTTAGATCCAAAGAAAATTGTTAGATATAACTTTTTACTATATCTATAGATCTGAGATTTAAAGTTCTTAACTTTGTAACGAGTTTTGCTGAATAGCTAATTGCTAAATGCTGAATAGCTAACAGCTAGTACATTCCATGTCAAATCACTCAGGCAAAAAATTTTGGATCTCCGATTTGTCTGAAAATTGGTATATAGCTTATGCGGGACGTAAAAATAAGATATTTAAGGTCAAAAAATCTTCTTCTTTTTTTCTCAAAATGGTATTTTATGCGATTTTACAGTGATTTGGTGTGTATTTAAACAAATTTGCATTTTCTGTCATAAAGTATCAACGACAAACATAATATTTTAATAGAAAGGACTCAAAAATGTCATTATATGGCATTATAACAAGTTATATGAATCAGAACAAGTTTTTGATCAAATTTTATAGTGTAAAAAACGTTAAAATGCCGTTTTTTACATTTTCCTCTATTCCCAAAATAAAACATCATAGATTTGGCTGAAAATTTGCCCACAGATAGCCAAAAGATAGGACTTTCAGTGGTGAGAAGGATTTGAATTATATTACAATACCAAAAAAGTTACATGTAGTAATATCAGACTCAAAAGTATATATCAGTCCAGTCGGTATAGCATTTGACCTTGAATGCCGAGCTGCCCAAAATTTTATTTTTCTGATCTTTAGGGGAGTCAATAGTAGCCTAAATTTAAAATCACGAATGAATTCCAGTAGGAACTGAAATTGTTAAAAATAAATCGTATTTACAATTATTACAATTTCTTTTTAACAATTTTTGTCGTGAGGTCGATATTTTCGAGTTAATTGTACTTACAGTAGACGCCTATATTTTTGACTATACTTAATATTGCATGTAACTTTTTTGGTATTGTAATATAATTCAAATCCTTCTCACCACTTAAAGTCCTATGTTTGTCTATCTGTGAGCAAGTTTTCAGCCAAATCGATTATGATGTATTTTGGGAATGGAGAAAAATGTAAAAAAAAAACGGTATTTTAACGTTTTCTACGCCATAAAATTTGATCAAAAGCTTGTTTTGAATCAAAGTAACTTGTTATAATGCCATATAATGACATTTTTGAGCCCTTTCTATTAAAATATTATGTTTTTCATTGATACTTTACGACAGAAAATGCAAATTTGTTTGAATAAACACCAAATCACTGTAAAATCGCATGAAATAACATTTTGAGAAAAAAAGAAAAAGAAGATTTTTTTGACCTTAAATATCTTATTTTTACGTCCCGCAGAAGCTATATACCAATTTTCAGACAAATCGGAGGTCCACATTTTTTTTTGCTCCAAAATTGAGTGATTTGAAATGGAATGACCCTAAACGATTACCTTTATAAGAGGCCAAGAGATGTGCAAATCGCAAGGCCATAAATCGAGAATATAGGGTGGATGCTTTTACTGAATAGTTCAAAATAATGGTACCCAAGTTTATCTCAAGCAAAATCCAGGAAACCATTTCGTACAAACTTTACTGAAACCCAGTTTTTATGTATGATGTAAGGACATATCCTAAACTAACACCAATACTTTCTGAAAATTCTTTGATTTTAATTTGACGATCTTCTCTAATAAATCCTTCATGCTTGACATATCCTTGTCTTCTGATGCAGTACTTAATACACCTGGTAGCGGAATATCGTTCGTTTTCTCTCTTTTACTCCTAAATTTTCGACACTATTTCTTGTCGGTTGGATACTCAAAATATGCGTTTCCATACACTGCTTCCATTGGTCTACGAATTTGCAATGGTTGCAAATCTTCAGTACACAGGAATTGAACAACATTGAATAACAAAGTTCAAATCATAATAATCAGATGTTGGTCATAGTCCAATACAAATTATAGGAACTGATCACTGTGACGTTTACAAACATAAATAACATTGCAGAACGTCAGTTCAGTGATTATAATTATTTCCAAGGCCAATCTGACTGTACAATAAAGGCATGTACGTACATGAAATTATTAACATAACTTTAGTTTTTGTGTACTGTATGAGGTTGCTGGTTCAAGTGGAATTAAGAGGGGGTTATGATACACAGACAACATTATCAGTGTTACCAAAAATCTTACCAAGTCCTGTGTCACTGATCACTGTTCGCGTTTTTATTAAACACATGTGACGGTTTCACTCGCAGATTTAATAGTTCTTGTACGAGTTTTAAATGGTTTTAACGGAGCGGATCCTCTTAAACTATTACATAGAGAATAAGAGCATTTGTTCAACGGAAATGGTACCCAAAGGAAAGGTCCTAACGATATAGATGTGTTGCGCACGGGAGCTAACACAAGAGCGAACTTTTCGCTTTGGCTTGTAGCACCAGAGAGAGATGAAATATATTTTTTGTTCGCAAAATGTCCAGCAATATTGTCTCTATGGGTAGGGATTCTGGGGTGAAATGCTACATTTGGCTCATTCTGTCTCATAGTTACATCCTGTTGAGGTTTTAGGAATCTGGTGTCTCAGAAGTCTGCTTAGATTTCCATGGGTGGTCCATGTAATGAGGTCCAAAAAGGGCGTATGTCCAAAGAAAATTGTTAGATAGAACTTTGTAGTGTATAGATCTGAAATTTAAAGTTCTTAACTTTGTAACGAGCCTTACTGAATAGCTAATTTATTGCATTTGATATGTATCTCCGGTTAAAATATGATTATAATTTTTCGACTTCGTGCTCACCGGCCGTATTTTTCTCATTTTCCGCTCTTTTTTGTGCAATATGTATTTTCCGGTTAGTGAGAAATTAAAACATTTTCAGATTGTAGGTATGTGAGAGGGCTTGTACAAAGTTGTAGCTATGAATTATAAATTATTTATATTTTATAAATATTCAGTTTACCGCTGATGTTTAATTAGCTTTGGTTATTTATGATCTTTTACAAGATGATCTGTCATGTAGAAAGGTTAAAGGAAATGGGCACACATTTATTTGGCCTTAAGTTATACACCTACAAGACTTGTTCTTAAGAAGTGACTTTCAAATTTCCCGTATTTGTTTTCTAAAAGCAAATCTAACAATAGATCCTACCTAATTTACTTTGTAAAAATTCCTCAGAGTTTTGAAACCGATACAAGACTCAAAAAGACCATTAATCCCTTACATTTTAAAAAAAAATTTAATTTTTGTTATTCATTTTTGATTTATGTGTTTACTCTGGTTGGAGTACGAAGGGAACCATTCTCGTTGGAACTTTACCGCGCTGAGCAGATGGGACGTGAATTATAAATTGTAAAATTCCCTCATCTTCCTTAGTAGCATAGCTGCAGCATCCGTTATGGCTTGCAAATTGTAGATAGAGATGTTACCAGAGAAGGTTCCCGTTGTTTTCAATCTGGTAGGATATAGAGTAACATCTTTTGATGTTGTTTTATGTGCGATTAGATTGAAAACTTAGGTTTTGCTAGCAGTTGCCGCTAGGGCATCCCTGCCATTTCGTTCGTTGCAATCCGTGACGGCACGCCGGGGTTTGTCCTGGTTGGGTCAGAGAGAGCAGCATATGTACCTCCTCATGAGAGACTAATAAGTTTCGAAACCGGTAGAGGTGCTTGCTGCACTCTCTGATTGGACTAGAATAATGATGCGGCTGTAGTTTCATGTTGCAACGAAATTGAAAATGTTTATTCATTTTTGATTCCCTTACATTTTGGTTATCAAGAAATAATTGAAAACAGGTAAACAGTTTTCCCCATAACATTTTTTAAGAAATTATAAGACTATGTTATGCTGTAGATCTGTTTAATAACAAAAAAAATATTATATGTGGTATACAACACTCTCTCCTTTTTAAAAATAATCTGACTAGCCCTTTTTCTCTTCTTTCCTTCCTCTTATGGATTGTGTAGTCCTGGATTCTCCCACACGTGCTCCTTGGATGCTATGACGGTCCATCTCGTACAAACTGTTTCACAAATAAACAACAGCACTCGCTCGTAATCTCTCCTCAATTTTCTCTCTGCTCGATATATTGTGCAAACTAATATAACCCGGCTATTCGTTCCAGACAGAAAACTGGAATCTCTTCGGACACGAGGAGATTGAACTTCTCAACTCGATCAACGATTTGTTTCAACACGATTCATGGCTTATCACGGCCACCAACTTCACCACTTTACACAAACTTCCAACTTTTCAAAAACTGGACTGGTCTCTTCAGATCTTCTTTACACAGTGAAACTTTTTTTCTCCTCAAACTCAGACTCAACACTCTCTTCCCCTTTCATCCGTCTTTCTCGCCAATCACAAAACATCCTCTCTGCACATTACATCCATACTTTCATTTCTCAAGAACAGATTATTTTTGTATACAACTTTTCCGTTTTATCAAATTCCAGGAGACACCAAAATTACTTTTGTTTTTCTACATTCTAAACAAAAACCCTTATATCCTAAAACTCAACCACCGTATTTATCGTCTCTCCTTCTAAGAATCATTTGTATATGTCCTATTGTTAACTTCTAAGCGAAATAAATGTACTTTCTAAACCTACCGCATAAATGTATAAGTCCGTTCAGAGAACCACTAACAAATCACTAACGATTTTCACTTTCCGCGAAACACTGTTTACTAACTAAATTATACTATTTAGAATTTTTGGTCATACAGGGTGATGAAAATCTATGATCTCGTGGTCTCTGACATAAATTAATTTTCTAAATTTTTCCCATAAAATTATATAACAATACATTAAATCTAATGGTATCCTAAATTATCTATTTCACTCAGAATCATATTCTGCGTTAATAAATAACAAAGAAATAAAATTAACTTCTTTCTACAATAAAAATAAAACATCAATCTAGGCAGGTATAAGATTAAACGTGGGACGGATCAATACTCGATCCAGTAGGGAACGGCTCAGCGATTAATCAATACTTAATCGTCGTGACAGGACGGTTTAGCCTTAAATCAATACTTTAAAAACCTGATTTGGGAACCTCTACCATTATTCCTATAGCAGAGGCGAAAATAGGCTTATAACACAATGATGAGAAGCCAATTATATAACATCTTAAACATGTCAAACTTCAAAGAAACTTCAAATGTTTTATCACCTAAAAGGTATTTCATTCTATTCTTATAATATAACTATAGATTTTGCCCATCGTCATGTGACGAGGATCCAATCAATGGCCGTCTACAGTCAGTCAACTCATTTTTTTCTCACTTGCCTTCAATTTTGTCTTATATCTCTCCATTTTTTTCTGACTCACTTCAATGTTTTCTGACAACCTTCAAATTTTTTGACTCCCTCCAATTTATTTTGACTCCCTCCACTTTTATCTGACTCCCTTCTTCCTCCAATTTTTCTGACATTGGCGTGGCTGTGAAAGTACTGAATCCTAGACAATCTTGCCTTTGAACGTCATCTTCCGATGATCTTCGTGTCCTCTGTGACGCAGAATCTCGCGGCATACTACTTAATCTAGATTTAAATTTCTCTTCTTCGTGTTGTCGCCGCTTAAATTCCGCTTCCCGAGCTCGTTGTTCTTCAGTTTGTTAAGCTCTAAATTTCCCTTCTTTGAGCATTCCTATCTCCATCGGTATTATATTTTTATTGTGTATATTTTTCTAGGTTATTTATTTTTTATGTTGACCATATTCGCAGCCAAAATTTTAGGTTCAACATTTTCTCATAATCGCAAAAATGCAAATTTTTCGGTTTTCCTGTCTCTCCTTGAACTAGGGATGGGAAAAACCTACCGGTTTAAACCTAAAACCGGTTTTTTTACTTCGCAATAACCGGTTTTACCGGTTGTTTTTTTGTCCCGGTTATAACCGGTTTTTTCTTTTTAAAGTAAAAACCGGTTATTAGGTTTTTACGGTGATTAGGATTAGGTTAGGTATTATTTCGGATCCCAGTCATAATTATTATTCTCAAGTAATTATTCCAAACAAAACCATAATTCAAATTTTATTTTATTTTATAAAATACAGAAGCAAACTGAAAGTGCAATCTCACATCAGCCAGAAACAATTATTAAGTTTTATTATATTTCCTTGAAAAGGTATTTGTAATCATTATATTTAGAGAAGAAGTGCTCTGGTTGAATTAGACGCAAACGTCATCTATTTTTCACACTGAAACATTCACACTCTTGACACTGAAAGTGGGTGAATGACTTTTTCTGATTACCAAAAATAATGCTCTGACTATGAATATCGAATTACTGATTACGAATACGAATCTCCAAGAATTTCGCTACGTTTTCAAAATGATACACTCATACAGGAAGTATTAAATGAGTTAAAATGTATTTACCTATTCTACAAATATCCAAACGTGTTAAAAGTAATACATGTTCTTTCGATAGTACTAATTTTGATCATACTGATATCGAGTCGAATGGAGTATCGCAAACTAAAGTGTATTGTAAATGTAACTTTGTAACCTATTGGATTAAAAAAACCGAAAACCGGTTTTTCCAAAAACCGGTTTTTTTGGCCGGTTATAACCGCCAGGTTAAATCGTAAGCAAAAAAACCGGTATAACCGAAAACCGGTGTTTTGTCAAAAACCGCCATCCCTACCTTGAACCTAAGATATATACGCCCAAAAAATATGCCATTTTGTATTTACCTACCCCTATAGCTGGCTTATGGATGGTCAAAAGTCACAAACTACACCGGTTCTGAATCTGCCCTGAGCCCCTCTTGAAACACAGAAAAAAAATTCATATCGGTGTAACTTTTCCACACACATACATACATACATATCCACAAACATTTTCCACTTTTTAAATAAAAATTGAGTCATACTTCTGAGCTCGGTAACTTTTGAATGGTATAACCGATTTTCAAAATTAAACATGCGTTGGAAAGGTAATGATCAGTACTATCAGAAACTGCAAAGGTCGGACTTAAATTTTTGAAATGTTTGGGAGATTTGGGGACGAGAACGAAAAACAGGCCCTAAATGGGAAGGGCCGTAAAATCAACACACTTAGACCAAAATGGAGAGTTGACAATAGTTGACATATGGATGGGTGATGGGTGAGTCTTTTCCTAAACTTTAAGATGGGATTTGGCCCAACTTTCAATTAAGTCAGATTTAGAAAATCGAAAATTTCGTGTATATGTATATAGGGTGAGGCAGATAAAGGGCCTATTAGAAATATCTCGAGAACTAAAGACAACTGAATTATGAAAATTAGAATAAGGGGGTTTTGAAGACTGATCTATTTAATGAAAATATTTTCATCAATTTGGTACTTCCGGTTATACCGGAAGTTGCTTATAACTTCGTTTTTTTAAATGGGACACCCTGTATATTTTTACATTTTTGGATTCTCCTCGATTTTTTCTTTCTTAGAATATAAGGTTTTGTCAGATTATACAGGGTCGGTTAAAAGATAATTACGTTTTCTTATTAATTTCGTAGCAATATTCACACCCTGTAGGATTGTAGTAGTTTGACATAATAAACTATATTTATGTTCAAATGATTTTTAATATAGTCTACTATTGTTAACAATTATTAGTATAGCTAAATTTTTAATTTTAGTCTACAGGGTGGGTCGAAACTCGGAATTAGTATTTTCTGAGTTTTCTTAAATGGAACACCCTATATTTTAGTATTGTAATGAAATGATATTTTATGGTACTTTTTACTTCTTAAGCATTACCTATACCTAACTGCTTTAGTTTGTGCTTAATTGTTAATCGCACCAACAATCTTAACTTCGATGGTATTTTGATACCTCAACCACTATTGGCAATTTTAAGTATCAGTATAGATTAATATGTATTTATTTCCAAAAAATTGTTTGTGACTGAATATTTTCACGGCCAACCTATACAATTTCACCTATTTTGTGTTGCAATTAATGTTTGGTTTAATCACCAATAACTCACAAATTAAAGGAGTTCGGTATAGGGAATGCTTAAGGAATTAAAAAGTACCATAAAATAACATTTCATTACAATACTCAAATACAGGGTGTTCCATTTAAAAAAACTCAGAAAATACTCATTCCGAGTTTCGACCAACCCTGTATACTAAAATTAAAAATTTAACTATACCAATAACTCTTAACAATAGTAGACTATATTAAAAATCATTTGAACATTAATATAGTTTATTATGCCAATCTACTACAATCCTACAGGGTGTTAATGTTGCTACGAAATTAATAAGGAAACGTAATTATCTTTTAACCAATCCTGTATAATATTGCAAAACCTTATATTTTAAGAAAGAAGAAATCGAGTAGAATCCAAAAATGTAAAAATATACAGGGTGTCCCATTTAAAAAAACGAAGTTACAATCAACTTCCGGTATAACCGGAAGTAGCAAAGAGAAGAAAATATTTTCATTAAATAGTTCATACCTCAAAACCCCTGTATTCCAATTTTCAACATTCTCTTAGCTTTAGTTCTCGAGAGATTTCTAATAGGCCCTTTATCTGCCTCACCCTGTATAGTGTCGCATGTAGGGGTATTATGAACTGCCGTTCTCTGGTAATTCATTAAAATCAACATGAGCCACTAATAGACCTGGATCCCGCGTAACAAAAAAAGTTGATTAATAGCAGTCGGACAAACTTTGATGTACGGGAACACTGGAACAGGGGAAGTTTTAATTGTGGAACAGTTTAAAAATTTTGAACGTCAGATTACGAAAACGTCCCATGTATTTTCTCGGACAGAACATCCAATTGATTTGTTACCCTTTCATTAAACTCTCATGCAAAAATCAGACTGCTATTACTAACCAACATGATTCCTGTCATTTGACATGTTCTTCGTGTTCCACTCATTAAAATACCCAGTTGGTTACAAACACCAATCTGATTTTTGCATGAGAGTTTAATGAAATAGTAACAAATCAATTGGAAGTTTTGTCCGACAAAATACATGGAACGTTTTTGTAGTCTGACGTTTCAAATTTTTAACCTGTTTCACAATTAAAACTTCCCCTGTTCCAGTGTTCCCATGCATCAAAGTTTGTCCGACTAGACACCGTTAAGCTATTAAAAAATTTTCAGCTTGCTATTAATCAACTTTTTTGGTTACGCGGAATCCAGGTCGATAATGAAATTGCTATCTTTTATGTTCTACGACTATTAGTTTATTAACTAACTTATGATTCATTAACTTTATTTGGCGTAGAAGAAGTATGGGCCTGGTGTTGTATAGCTCACTTTTATTTCCTACTTATTTAAATTGTCTGAAGAAATAGTTAAAATATTTATTAAATAATCTAACATCTTGCAAAAATGCAATAATTTCAACGCAATAAAAACAAAACAAATAGCCTGACTAATTGGTCCCCAATGGGAAGCCAACCAACATAATAAAAAAAATGTACTAATAACGTTGTTTACTGAGTTAACAAGCAAACTGACCATTGCCCTTATAACACCGATGCAAATTTCGCAAGACAACAACACAATAACCCAACTGAATTAAATTCCCATTAAAAAAAACAATCGTACTTTTACCCTTCAGCAAAGTATATCCGCCTCTGGCGGGACTAACTCGCTTTTCCTTCGAGAATAGCACAGTAAATGAATGTGAAATACGGTGATACCGTGTAATTTTCCGTATCACCACTGAATTTCATGAAAATTTGGATTTCTTCTCTTCTTTAAATGAATTGTCCTCCCAGAACATTGGCAATCATTCGCATGATCTTTTCTTTGTCCACGGCTGACCTAAATACCTTAATAACACCAAACATTTCATGTATGTTCCTAGAATGTACACACAGGACATTGAAAACATTCCTGGAATGTCCTCAAATGCACAAGAAAGTCCCCAAAATGTCCCAGGAAAGTCAGCATATTTAACATTTCCTGAATGTCTTATTGGAACATTCCATGAATGTCTAAGAATGTTTTTTGGACATTCACAGTATATTTTTAGACATTCCGTGGATATAGTCGCTGATGTGACATAATACCTCCGATTTGTTTTTTCATGAGTTTTGTAAGGGAGACTAAAAACTTTTTTTAAAGTCACCTCCTGTTTTCATATGATATTTTTTGACATGTTTTGATGTAAATTCAACTATCTATTTACTACAAAACATGTCAAAATTTACATGTGAAAACAGGAGATGACCCTAAAAATAGTTTTTCGACTCGTCCAAAATTCATGAAAAAGCAGATAGGAGGTATTGTCACATCACCGACGTTATACCAAAAGTATATGTGGCCATACCAAATAATACATCCTTGATAAATATAAACATTTTTATTGCACAAAATCTTGTCATATATTCTTTTCCATAATCATCACTACGATGATGATTTATTGTATTGAATTATTGTACATTACAATTACAATCTGGTCATAACTGACCAATGAGCAATTTTAATTTAACCTAAATTACTACTGTTCCTTAAAATGAAGAGCTTACCCCATAGTGTCTCGTATCTAATCTAACAAGATCCTGCACTATTCTAACATACACAGGCACATAAGCACTATGCTCTGCTTTTCACTATCACCTATCACTCAAACTAGTTCAAAAGGCTTTGTCCTCTTCAATCTTCTAGTTTGCCCAGTAGTATCGAGGAGCTGGATTTCCTCAATATTATCGTACGTACTTATGAAGTTGTTGCTCGTGACTTCCTGCCATCTTCTTGACGATTATATCCAGGTTCCATTCCATATTTGTTTATAAAATAATAACTTATTATGCATCGACAATGTGGAGTTTCTTCCAACTAGCCAATACACTTTTTATATCTTTCTTTTGCTTTTCATAGCCACAACGCTATACGTTTCTTTCCTGTTTTTCCTTGCAGACCATTTTCAGCTGATTCTAAAAAAAATTAAAATGAATGATAATTTTTCTATTCTTTACAATTTAATAATATGCATAAATAATTCGTTTCATAAAGAATAAAGAAAATTTAAAACGGTTTTTATAATACTTACATAATTGTTTAAACAAAAGAGTTCCAGCCATAGCAAAACTAACAGACAGAACAGCAAAAAAAGCCACTAATTTCCATTTTCTAAATTTTTAGGTTATTATCATGAAATGTGACGACCACGCTAAGCCACTACACACTACATCAACCCTACATAGATACACGAGCGACAAATTTGAAAATGAACGCAAATTGAATAGTAAATGGCCTCTCTTAAAATATAGGACATTGGTAGTATGTTCATAGAATGTCCTGTGATAACATTCCACCAATAATTTAATCAGATGTTTACCGAATGTTCCTTGAATATCCAGAACATCCAAATATTAATAGAACTTTGATAGTACATTCCTGGAATGTTTTGTGTTGTTAGGATAGTGACGTGGTTCTCACTCCATACCACTGGCGGATATTCCTAAGCCAGGATGTTTTTCTGCGTCAGGAGCTGCGCTTTCCCTCCATCTTTCCCTGGATAATTATATGTCTAATATTTCGGATTTCTCATCACATGGGCAAAGTACTCTAGTTTTCTTTGTTTTATGATATTCAGTATTTCTCTTTCTTTGTTTAGTCGCTGCATTACCGCTTGATTTGTTACTCTGGTCATCCACGATATCCTCAATATTCAGCCTACATTTCAAAAGCCTCACACCTTTTGCACATTGTTTCCGTCTAACGTTCTATACCTTATATCTGGGAAAATTCGAATTTTTAAGTTATAGGCCTGATAAGTATGATAAAATTCATGTCCTATGGGCAAACGGTTTTTCAAGATCACTAAATCCTAAGTCCGATAATGCCTTCAGATATCTATTTGGCCTTAGGTGCATAAGACACTAATTATCCATACCTTCCAAACGCATGTTGAACGATAAAAATCGGTTAAACCGTTTAGAAGCTATCGAGCTCCAAAAGTATAATTCATTTCACCATTATCGCTGAAATGGTCTAGTCACTAAACTCTAGTGGTTACGACCCCAAACTTGATCGGGTAATTCGAGCTTATTTGCCAGTCATCCCAATATTTTTTTCAATCTATTCTGAATAGAAAAAAATATATACTAAAATCACAATCAAGATGATACTCTCTAATCATGATTTACAATGTATATACATTGTATAAATCATAAATCATGATTTACAAAGTTTATACATTGTAAATCATGATTAGAGAGTGACCCTCGTTACATTGAAGTGTCGTGGTTTGTTTATTTCTAGTGAATCTTGATTGTGATTTTAGTATTAGTGCGGCAGATTCATGCAAATATTATAAAAATAGTGCATTTAATGATAGAAGCATATAATTTGGACCACATATACTACACATATAGAGGTTTAAATTTAGATACGAGGCCATCTCAGTTTTTGTTCCTTTTGCAAAAATGGCTTGCATTCAAAATGGCGACTATACATATATGACTAATAGCACGATAACTTTTGAACTAGACTTCAGATTTCAGCCAAATTTAATGTATAGGTTATTTTTTGATGTATAAGATCGAGGTCTTGAACCGGAAGAATCAGTTTACCAGAAGTTGTATTTTTCCTGGTTTTTATGTAAAAATATATTGTTTTTTTTTTTAATTATTTCACCCTGTATGTATTAATTTTTCAAATAGTTAATACGGCCATTAAAAAGAGCGTAAAAATATTTTTTAAGAAATATTTTTAACTTTTTAGTTATGTTAATTACCATTTATTAAGTGCAAAACGTATCTTCACATGTATATGCGGCAGATTCGTGCAAATATTATAAGAATTATTGTGCATTTAATGGTAGAAGCATATAATTTGGACCACATATACTACACATATACAGGTTCAAATTTAGATACGAGGCCATCTCAGTTTTTGTTCCTTTTACAAAAATGGCGGGCATTCAAAATGGCGACTATAGATACGTGACTAATAGCACGATAACTTTTGAACGAGATGTCAGATTTGAACCAAATTTGGCATATAGGTTCTTTTTTTGATGAATAATATCGAGGTCTTGAACCGGAAAAATCGGTTTACCATAATTTGTGTTTTTACTGTTTTTGATGTAAAAATATGTTGTTCCTTTTTCAATTCTTTCACCCTGTATATATTAATTTTTCAAAAAGGTGACACCGGCGTTGAAAAGAGCGTTTATTTTTTAGGAAATATTTTGAACTCTGTAGTTATATTCGTGCAAATAATAATATAAGAAATATTGTGCATTTAATGGTAGAAGCATATAATTTGAACCACACATACTACACATACAAAGATTCAAATTTAGATATGAAGCCATCTCAGATTTAGTCTTTTATACAAAAATGGCGGGTATTCAAAATGAATCTGCCGCCCATAGGTACATGTGAACATACGTTATGCATTTATTAAATGCTAATTAACACAACTGAAAAGTTCAAAATATTTCCTAAAAAATATATTTACACTCTTTTCAATGGAGTTATTACCTTTTTGAAAAATTTATATATACAGGGAGAAAGAATTGAAAAAGAAACAACATATTATTACATAGAAAAACAGTAAAACCACAAATTCTGGTAAACCGATTCTTTCGGTTCAAGACCTCGATATTATTCATCAAAAAAAGAACCTATATATCAAATTTGGTTGAAATCTGACGTTTTGTTAAAAGGTTATCTTGCTATTAGTTACATATGTATAGTCGCATTTTTGTAAAAGGAACAAAAACTGAGATGGCCTCGTATCTAAATTTGAACCTTTAATGTGTAGTATATGTGGTTTAAATTATATGCTTCTACCATTAAATGCACAATAATTCTTATAATTTTTGCACGAATCTGCCGCATACAGGTACATATGTGAAGATACGTTTTGCATTTATTAAATGGTAATTAACATAACTAAAAAGTTAAAAATATTCCCTAAAAAACATTTTTACGCTCTTTTAAATGGCGGTATTAACTTTTTGAAAAATTAATACATACAGGGTGAAAGAATTGAAAAAAAACAGCATATTTTTACATAAAAACCAGGAAAACACAACTTTTGGTAAACCGATTCTTCCGGTTCAAGACTTCGATCTTATACATCAAGAAAAGAACCTATATACCAAATTTGGTTGAAATCTGAAGTCTAGTTCAAAAGTTATCGTGCTATTGGTCACAATGTATAGTCGCCATTTTGAATCCCCGCCATTTTTGTAAAAGGTAAAATCTGAGATGGCCTTATATCTAAATTTGAACCTTTATATGTGCAGTATATGTGGTCTAAATTATATACTTCTATCATTAAATGCACAATTGTTTCACATATCGGCTCCACTATATAGTGTACATAAAGTTATATTGAAAAAAATATATATATTGGGATGGTTGGGATATGAACTGGGATTGACCTATCATAGTTTTAGTGTCGTAACCACTAGACCATTTGAGCGATAGTGCGACAAACGCGACCATTTATAACGCTTAAGGTGTAATCGAGAAATATTACATTCAAGTTCATACATTTAATTTATAAAAAAAAACTTTGAAAAACTTCTGATACAAGAATAAAAATGAGTGATGCACACAATACTCCAATTACAAAAGGGCTGACATGAATATTACGTGGCCCAAAAATGTATTTTCATTTGAATCATCATCATTTGGCTCTACAACTCTATGTGAGTCTTGGCCGCGTTTACTATTTCACTCCATTGTTGTCGGTCCTGAGCAGCTATTTCTTATTGCTGTACTCCCATTTTGCGTAGATCACTGGCCACTGTGTCCTTTCATCTCTTTCTTGGGCCACCAACTGACCTTTTGCCATCGGGCCTCTCCCAGAATATGGCGTTCAGAAGTCTTTCATCACTCGATCTTAGCACGTGACCCGCCCATCGTATTCGGTTTGCTTTAAAGTTTTCATCTCCATATATTGTCTGGAATTCATCATTGTGTCTTTTTCTCCATTTCTCCTGTTGTCTCTTCTCTGCAAGGCCCATAGATAGTCCGCAGTATCTTTCTTTCAAGTACCGGTAATTTTGTCGTTTCCCGCTGGTTCAGAGTCCGTGTTTCGCTTCCATACGTTATTTTGGGACGAATTATTGTCTTATATACTCTTATTTTTGCTAGACTTGAGAGTATTTTTGATTTAAGTAGGGTCATTAATGAGTAATATGCCCTGTTTCCTGCAATGATCCTGGCTGCCACGTCCTTTTCGTATTTATTTTCAGATGTTATGATCGCTCCCAGGTACTTAAATTCTTTGACGACTTCAAAGTTGTATTCATTAATTGTTACGTTTTGTCTAACCCTTGGTCTTAGGTTCTTCGTAACCACCATGTACTTGGTCTTGTCCTCGTTGATCTTAAGACCAACTTTTTTAGCTCCGTTCTTGAATAGGGTGAAAACTTCTTTTGCATCTCTGGTGGATTTTGCAATTGTGTCCACGTCATCCGCAAAGGCCAATAGTATTTTTGATCCTTGGGCGGCAAATCCGTTTGTCAGTAGTTGTGGCTGAGCTTTCCTTACTGCATGTTCCAGTGCAAAGTTATACAGCAGGGGGGCGAGAGGATCTCCTTGTCTAAGTATGGTGTCAATGAGGAATTCCTTCGACGTGGTGCTGCCAATTCTGAATCGTGCAGAAGCGTTCTCCGTGCTCACCTGTGCTAATCGTACCAGCTATCCAGGTACTCCCATTTCTACCATAGTCTCCCACAATGCTTCCCTGCTAACAGAATCGTAAGCTTGTTTAAAGTCCATGAATATTTGATGTACATCGAGGTTGAATTCCCAGTTTTTTCCAACACCTGACGTAGGAGGAAGATCTGGTCTATGGTCGACCTTCCCGGTCTGAATCCGCTTTGGTAGTCGCCTATTATTTCCTCTCCGTATGGAGTTAGTCTTCTAATATTTTCTTCTAACGTCTTCTAACGTCTTCTAGCGTCTTCTTTTCATTTTGATGAAAAATAAAATTATAGTTTTATTTTTAGTAAAACGCGCCACATTATCTGTAAATCATCCACTCCAAAACAGTCATATACTGGCCTATCTTCCTTCAAGACGCATTGTCTTCATTAATTAGGTACGCAGAATTTTGTTATAAATTAAAAAAGTGTACATGTGTCCCGCAGTCTCGTAGCTAGTAACGTGAACAAATGGAATCAGCAGGTGTTCGCGAAATGGCGGTATATTGCCTCTGGGTCTGGGCAACGCACTTCAAGAGACGTATATACCAAACAAAAGTTGTTTTGCGGCGACTTACTTTTAAAGACAATAATGCCTAGAAATATTAAGCATACCTCACAAATTGAAAAATAAATTTAACAAATAGAATAAAACATAAAGCACGAGAGCCAAAAAAAATCGCAAATATAAAAAATGTTGGTCGAATATTCTGTCAAATCTGTCAACCGATATTTGAGAAACTATTTTCAGTTGACCCTGCAATGAAATATTTATTCTAAAGCTATATTAGTTTTCTACACCCTACTGCAAGATTGTCTTCTATTTTTTCGTCCAATATTATTTAAATCACTTCTTCATCTTCTTATTATGCCTTCTCCTTTCGAAAGTTGGCGATCCAAATGGCAACTGTAGCTTTAGAAACAGCTGCATGAAAGATTTCTTCGGATGAGCGGTCAAACTTTTTCCTCAGTTCTTCCAGCCACGACTTCTGGGGTGATCTTTTGCCTTGTACTTTACCATTCAATATGATTTGCAGTAATTAATATCTTTCAGCATTCCGTCAGATGCCCTTCGTTATAGACCAAGAGGCAGCGCTGAAAAATCTCTTTGAATTTACTAAAGCTAGATTTTTCACAGTTGATTACTGTGAGTGTGTAGAGAAACATACTGCGGTCGGTCAAGCGAAACGTAGAACAGGGGTTGCTGAGAGGGTATCAAAGTTGCTTTCATACGAAGGTAATTATTTCCATTTACTAAGGCTGAAAATCAGTACACACATTCTAAATTAAATATAAATAAAAGTTATTATAGTCGGTCAGCTGTATGACGGGATAGAGCCGGTCGGTCGACCCCAATAGTCGATTGAGGAAATGAAGCATTTTGGCTCGCAATTTTTTCGTCCAGCATGGATTTACTTGAAATTTTCACAGAAGGTAGGGAATAGTCCAAGGATCATTTTCTATATATGCCTCTATTATACGCTAAAACCTTGGAGGTGGTTGTCGCCCCATCTCGGGGGTAGGAATTTTTTATTACATTTTAACCATGTAATTCGATGGAAAAAGTGATACTAGGAAAAAAATGTTTTATACATTTTCTTCGTAAAACTAATATTTTTCGAGTTATTCGCGCTTAAAAATAACAGGTTTTCGACGAAAAAATCGACTTTTTTATAGGGTTTTTTGAGAATACCTCGAACAATATTTTATATATTTTTGGCGATAAAAAGTTTCTGCGCAAATGATTTTGTAGGATTTTTAAAGAGGTATAAGACTGTGTAAATTAAATTCCGTAATATCGCTTAGTTTTTAATTGGGGCGGGTTTAAAGGGCTGGAATAAGGGGGTGTTTGCTGGTAAATAGAGGTTTTAAACAGCTATATCTGGCTAACTATTCACTGTAATGAAAATCTATGCACAGAGTAATTTTAACCATTAAAAAAGCTATAATTTAGTAGTGTATAATTTTTCGTATCTTCAGTATTTTCGGAGATATTTTGAAGTAAAAGCTAAAAAATACCAAATTGCAAAAAATCAATTTTTCTTTAAACTCCAATTTTTCCAAAATTAGACATTTTAAATAGGTCAAACTCCTTGAGTGTATTGATAATTTAAATACAAAAGGAACTACAGCAAGGTGAAGACCAATTTTGAATAAGGAAGGTAGTTAGGGGGTTGTTTTCACTGATTTTTTCGTAGAGAAAAGCAGGTACCGATATTTTTTTGATTATAAGTCGCTTAATTTTCATGCTAGAAACTTTTAATTATTTTTTTAAAGGTCTAATTGTATACTTGAAAAAAGATTATTTAAGTTTTCCTCGAAAAATGCAAATTTTTCCCATTATTTGGCTTTGAATATTTCAAATTATGCATTTGACGAAAAAATCTAACATTTAACATGCAGTGTCTCGGTTTGTATTGATCTTAAAGATATTATAGGAAAAGAATTTGGTTTGTGTTACTAAAAGATACAATTTCGATATTTACAGTTTTTTTTGATTAAATGCATATTTTTCGAGGTATTCTCAAAAAAGTCGATTTTTTTGTCGAAAAACTGTTATTTTCAAGCGCGAATAACTCGAAAAATATTAGTTTTACGAAGAAAATGTAAAAAACATTTTTTTCCTAGTATCACTTTTTCCATCGAATTACATGGTTAAAATGTAATAAAAAATTCCTACCCCCGAGATGGGGCGACAACCACCTGCAAGGTTTTAGCGTATAATAGAGGCATATATAGAAAATGATCCTTGGACTATTCCCTACCTTCTGTGAAAATTTCAAGTAAATCCATGCTGGACGAAAAAATTGCGAGCCGAAATGCTTCATTTCCTCAATCGACTATTGGGGCTGACCGACTGGCTCTGTCCTGTCATTCAGCTGACCGACTATAATAACTTTTATTTATATTCAATTTAGAATGTGTGTACTGATTTTCAGCCTTAGTAAATGGAAATAATTACCTTCGTAGGAAAGCAACTTTGATACCCTCTCAGTAACCCCTGTTCTACGTTTCGCTTGACCGACCGCAGTATGTTTCTCTACACACTCACAGTAATCAACTGTGAAAAATCTAGCTTTAGTAAATTCAAAGAGATTTTCCAGCGCTGCCTCTTGTTCTATAACGAAGGGCATCTGACGTAATGCTTGACGACGGGAAATTATCAAAAATGAATTAATCTTTATGAATGAAATAATCAATGGTTATTACACAAGACCTCTAAAATTATCGATTTGTATTCCGAGTGGCACTTTGACAGTTTTTAATTTGACACGACCCGAAGGGGAGTGAAATTATGTCAAAGTGTCACGAGGGCAAAACAAATCGATAATTTTTGAGAGCTCGAGAGTTTTTGAAATAATTTTAACTAATATTTTATTGATATCTTCGCCTCAATATTTGCTAAAGCTGTTCCTGGTGTTCTCTTTCACAAGTTTTAAAACATTAATTGTCATTAATGTCACTGAATGTTCATTTTTTCGTAGCAACGAAGGGCATCTGACATAATACTTGACGACAGGGAATTATCAAAAATTATCGAGGGTAATTACACAAGTGCATCAAAGTTATCGATAGTTTTGCTTGAAATCGTATTGCCTAAAAACTACTAGAGTTCATTTTCATATTTTGGCGAAAGATCCCGACTCCGAAGGAGGAGGGTAAGTGTACCATTTCTTACAATTAAATCCTACATATTAGAGAAAAGAAGTTTTTAAGTTACTTCTTTTTATAACTGTATATAAATATATATATCCTTCATTAGAGGAATATCAGTGAGTCTGATTTAAAGTGACAATCAGTTATTATAATCTACTAATACTGTTCACATGTTAAGAATGATAAACTTTGACATGTAATCCTATAAATAAATATTTTTCTATACTCGATGGAGCGTCAGTTGCAAAAAAATCCTTCGTAAAAAACGTGTAACACGCCCGTGTTCCAGCTGTGTTCGGCTAGGTCAGTGACAGTGGATCTGCCATAGCTTTTATTTCTTCTTTCTTTATTTCTTTCTTGTTCGGTTCGCCTTACCGAAATTGTTTTTAGCGGTCTACCGACTCGTCCTCGGCCCCTTCCCCCCGATTTCTGTGTACCCCCCTTCGTCATCGATGGACGGACACTGCTTGCGTTGTCGTGCTATGAATACCAATTCGAACTACGTTCGGCAATGGCTGCGTTTACGGGAATATTTTTGTAGGAAAAATTATTACTAGAGATTACATACGGATCGCTCAATTAGCCTACTAGGCCAAGGAAATAAATTTTTCTCAGAAATTCGCAATTTGACGAGTTTTTCCATTAATACACCGCGTGTCAGAGAAAACGGGCACCCCAAAAAATGGGTCATTTTTGATGTCTCGAATTTCCTAAACCTGTTGTCCGATTTAACTGACTTTTTAATAAGTTATAACCTTATTCTTTAGCAATATCGCTGTAATAATATTGTTGCTAAACAAGTAAATTTTCATTGTATACCGGGTGGACCAAGCAACTGTGTTTTTCTTAAAGTTCGCAACACCCTGAGGAATATTATAGTATATATAAAATACTGAAATTAAAACCCAACTATAATCTTAGGTTTTCTTAACATTCTGTTTTTTGATTAATTCGCTTATGTTGGATAATAAAAAAAGTTAGGTACTTTAACAACTACCCATGTTCTTCATCAGTACAGTCCAAATACACTTATTTAGAAACACCCTGTACTGATGAAGAACATGGCTAGTTGTTAAAATACCTAACTTTTTTATTATCCAACATAAGCGAATCAATAAAAAATAACAGAACTTTGAGAAACAAAGTTTGATTGGTCCACCCGGTATCAGTGACGGATCCAGAGGGTGGGGTCACGGGATCATGACTCCCTCTCCCCCAAAAACGAAAATAAATATCAATTCAATAATCCTAAAAAAAAGAAAAACCGAGAGGTGTTAAACAAAACAAAAATTATGCCCATCCAAAGATAATTGAAAATCCACTTATCCTAGGTGTGGTAAGACTAAGTGACCTTGCATCAGAGAAAAGTAATTAAATCATCCTCAAGATCCGTGACCCCCTCCCCAAAAAATTTCTGAATCCGCCACTGCCCGATATACAATGAAAATTTACCTGTTTATCAACAATATTATTACATCGATATTGTTAAAGAATAAGGCATAAAGAATATAAAGGTTTGTAATATAACATATTAAAAAAATCACTCAAATCGGACAACAGGTTTAGGAAATTCGAGATATCAAAAATAACCAATTTTGTGGGCCGCCCGTTTTCTCTGACGCACAGTGATATACCGATAGTAGGTAAACAGGAAAACCTAGAAAACCTACTCTTTCCGTAGAATTTTGGAGTTATTTCTTAATAATTCTCAACAAATTAGTGCAAAAAATGATTTTTCCACCTACCTCTACCGAAAGTATACTTTTCCTGACCTGATTGTAGGGAACAAAGTCGAAATTTCCTCCCTAGGGAGTAAAAGTAAAAGTGACGTCATTGTATGTCATTGATGAAATAACTTATTGACGCCCTATACAATATTCTATTATCTATTACGTAAGTCTATACATTTTAATGTTTATTTATGAGCACCCTGTATTTTGTAGACGAGTAAAAAAAGTAAATTGTTATTTTGATTTAACAATGATTACATTAATAATTTGACATATATTTGACAGTTGACAGTTTTACTGTACCTACTTGTTAGTTTTAGTTCTCTAATAGATTTTGTTAGTTAGTTACATAAATAAATTATTTAAAAATAAAAAAATGACTTGTTATTTGAGGAAGGTGGAAAAATCATATGTATAACATGGGAGTAAAGTGCAGTTTCCCCCCTTGAATGATTACTGCCCTCCGCTACGCGTCGGGCAGTAAACTTCATTCTCGGGAGGAAAAGTAGCACTTTCCTCCCTTGTTATACAATAGCTATTTGTACAGAGAGTACAGGGCGTCAATAAGTTATATTTTATGAATGAAAACACATGACGTCACTTCCTCCCTAGGGAGGAAAAGTACAACTTAGCTCCCTACAATCAGATCCGGAAAAGTATACTTTCGGTAGAGGTAGGTGGAAATAGCTATTTTCGAATTAGTTTCACTAAAATTACTACAATGATCTTTATTATCAGAATCATTTTGAACTCGTCTGTCAGTTATAGAAGGTTTTAAATGTATAGTATTTCTTCTCACTGTAGGTATACAGATTTTTTTCTGTATAGCTTCTTTTCTGTGTACCGTATACCGTATACAGAATTCTGTATACAGCGAGGAGTACGGCAAGGAGACACCATCTCATCAAAGCTATTCACAACCCTTTTAGAACACACTTTTAAGAAGACAGATCTATTAAACGAATATGCGGTATTAACATAAATGGAGAGAAGCTCAGTTATTTGAAATTTGTAGATGACATCGTCCTTATAGCAGATAGTATGGATCATGCAATAACAATGTTGAACAAATTATATCATGCTTCCTTAGAGGTAGGGCTAAAGATTAACATCAAAGCAAAGTAACATCAACGCAAACAAGACGCAAATAATGACTAATCTGGTGCTAAATCTTAATGTAGTACGGTACAGAGATCTTATGACTGATCATAGAGCTTGATTTGCCAAAACCTCTAGGTTAGTATTGAAATTCTAGCAAAGTATAGTATTTCTTATTCAATAGTTTTAGGCGGATCTCTTCAAATCTTGGTATTAGTGATATCGCACCTCCGATCAAACAATGTCATAAGTCAAAAAGCAAAGTATCAAGAAGATGATTTTCAAAATTTGTGTTAGAACTTTTCCGGGTTTAATTCAAAAACTGTTAAAATTAGTATAATAATTATTTTAGTAAGTTACAAAGGTTTTTGAAGCTCTACAAAATAGTGTATTAATTCTGCTAAAAATATTAAAAAAAAGAATGTTTGTGTACTATGTACGCACGTAAGAAGTTATACTTTAGTCCAGGGTAATAAGGTTTTTTCCATGACACTCGAGCAGCCAGAGCACTGAAGCGTTTTTTCGACAGGTAATACCTAATAGATTCGTAGAGATAATAATTTATCGAAAATAATTTTTTTTGCAATTCCGACCTTTTTTCTCAATTATATTAACAATAAATGAGTATATCAAACTTTGTAATATTTCATTTTAAAGATTTTTCCATAATCTCAAAGATATTTGTACTAAAGAAATCATAAGTTTCATTGTTTTCCATTGATTTGAAAAAAAAAAGGGAAAAATGCCATTTTTTGACAGTTAATTGTTTATAAATAAAAATGGCCGCCAGATCCTACGCAGGAAATAGTTACAATTTGTTCTTATAGGTATTACTTGTCGAAAAAACGCTTCAGTACCCTGGCTGCTGAAGTGTCACGAACAGGGTATATTTTTGTCTTATTACCCTGGCCTACTTATATTATATGATTAACTTCAACGAAATTAATATACTTTAAACCCTTTATTTATATTTTATTTAAATATTAAACTAATTTTAATACTTACTACTTTCCAAAAATTTTTATTAAAACAATATCAAAAATTAAATAAATAAAAGAATAAAACACGCACAAACACATTGAAAAATGCCACAAAGAAATGATTTCTGAACAATAATTTTTGACCAAAAATTTTAACTAAATACGCATTTTCTGAAAAAAAAATTATATAACAAATATACTTACAATCATAAAATGTATAAAAAAAATAAAAACTTGCATTCGGGATCGAACCCGCGCATATCAGGGTGCTTAGATTTGTAATCAAAGCCTCTACTCATTTACCCACTGACACATATCTGTCATGTGGGAATATAGGCCAACTGAACATTTTACTGTTTGACAGTTCTGAATTTAATCAAATTAGTTTGATTTTTGTGGAATTAAAATATTAAAATACAACAAAACATAGAGTAAGAAGAAAACATATCAGATGAAGATTGGTAGGGGAACAAGGGGCTTGTTGTAACAGGGGTAAGTAGTAACATGGCGTTTTCATAGGTTATTTGGCCGTTTTTAACTAATTTAGCTGACTCAATCTAATTCACTTATCGCCCTGCGAATGACACCGTCTAGCCAGTCATCCTCCGATAATTGCAAATATTAGTTTTGTGCACGTGCTTCATTTGGATGAGGTAATAAAAAATTTGACACTCATAAAATTTTCGTTATCGCTATTGTTTTCAACGAAAATGAAACTTTCTGCGTTCATTTCTTTTCTAAATTTAGTTATACTTTGATGTTGATTAACGATTTTACGATTAGGAAGTTATTTTTATAGTTATTTTAATAAATATATAAAATTGTCCTACGGGGTTTGTTGTAACAAAACGTTGGGACTTGTTGTAACATGTTACAACGTGTGCTGAATCTGACTAGATTTATGATATACAATATAAAAACGTATTATTTAGTTTGTTCTTCCAGAATGAGACAATATACTTAAAAGAAAATCAGAAAGGGAACTCAAAGCCAGGAAGTGAAGTCTACGAGTTATCTTCAGCAGAAGTTTTAGATAAAATCAATGTAGCATAAGGCAAGCAAGTAAAACTTTCGGACTGTGTCATGTACCTACACCGATATACAAAAAAAAAAGAAAAACGATGAGAGCCTACAAGTGGGCCATACTCAGCCAAGGATAGTCTTTACAGCCGAGAAGAAAATAAAATGGCTTCGTATAGTCTGAATTGTGCCGAAATATATTTTGGACTAATTCTTAGGGAGATGCGAAAACTGGCTTAACACAATGGGCCGTGAAAATCTGTGCTCAGCAACTTCCTTCTTCTTGGTATTAAAATTATATTGTTGGTCCAGATTTGGTCCAAAATTGTATGCGTAGAAATCTACATTTATATTTAAGAACACCAGAAGCCACACTTTTAAGTCAAGCAACATCTTGTCAACAGGATCAACGTTGGTATTATCACTAGTAATACCACTAGAGGTCAAATTATTTCCGGAAATTTTTTTGAGATCATGAATATTTTGAAAATTTCCCGAGTCGCAGACGAGGGAAATTTTCTAAAAATATTCATGATCAAAAAAAATTTCCGGATATTAATTTGACTTCGCGTGGTATTCGGTAAGAAAATTCCACACCAAATTGGCATTTGAAAATCCAAAGCTGCATGAACAGATTAATAGCGCGCCATAGCTTTGTCAGCAATTATTTAGGCTTTCAAATTCGTAATTTCTACTCATTGTAGTTGCATGGGAACACCATTTCAAGATAGAAAATAGTATATTCCTCAATTTTACATAAGTTTTGAGTAACTACAAGTGATAGAAAATAAATCAAAACTAAATTATGTAAACAAATAAAAACCAGTCTGTCAAAAATGTTCTGTTATTGTAAACGTCAAAAAATTTCCACTATAATTCGCTGTTGGGTACCCCACGAGCAAAAAATTTCCGATAAAATACCTCCGTTGCCATGGTGATCTGTCAAAATAACGTATTTTGATTGGTTCAAAATTACAGGTGTGGAATTTTCTTCGAAATATATAAAAAAAATCGAATTTTCGTACTGTTACAACCTGCCCCAGTAGGTGTTACAACTAGCCCCAAGCGCTGGGTAAGTTGTAACAATGCACTTTTTTGGGTAAAATGCTAGTTGATTAATAAATGCCAGTCTTTTTAACTCTTTTTCAGTTCAATTTTATTCAGAAAGAGTTAAACTAGCGTTTAGTGTTTAATTAGTGATAATTGGGAAAATCGTTGTCAAGATATATTTGATTTTATGAAAATTGTTACAACTAGCCCTCTGCTCCCCTACACATTTTGTTGGTAATCAAATTATGTAAATCAAAGCATTACCTACTAGGTAGGTACATTTTCCATTTTCCAAATAGGTAAGTACCTATGTATTTTTTTATTGTAATACTTAAAAATTTACAATTACGTACCTGTTGCTTTTAAAAACTATTTAAAAAGTCACTGCAATTATAAACTTGCTTTTGTCTGTGTCCTCACAACAATAAAAAGTAATATATACAACATTTGTTTACCCATAACCATTGACGTATTAATAAAATAACCGACATATTGAACAATTATTGACAGGTCATTGTATTTACCCAATCAGAGCACGTATAACGTTTCAGCTGCGCTCAGGACCAAGACTTTTGATGAATTCGCGCACATATAAGTTTACTCCCAACGCGCCTAAAGAAGTATAACTTCAAAAATTGAGTTATGACATATTACGAAAAATTTACGCAATATAATTTAATAAAAGTGGCTTCTGCAGTTGATACAGAATATAATTATGTAGCAGAAGTAGATTCCATCCATCCATCCACTCGTGAATGGATGGAATGGATTATCTAGTCTTTTAGTAATAGTAAATCTACATTCCTATAACAGATCACAAAAGGAACGATTAAAGTCAAAGGGGGCCATGGTAAAATAATACTTCGGCTTATACTTCCAATCGCTAATATGTAAAGCCAAAGACAGGCAAAAGTTTGCAGAAGCCATCTTCGCAAGAAGATGTCCTGTGCATATTTATATTTTTCTGAAGCTATTTTCTTTTCTAATATTTTTTGTATTTTGACATCGACACCCGATTTGAACGTCGAAACGTTAATAAAATCATTTTTTTAGTAAAACTGTGGCTTATTTCCCATCAAAACTAGTTAATATTTATATTTCTTCTAGATTGTCTGATTTTTGTAATAATTTTTTAAATGCTTTTCTTTACTTCAATAGTTTGCTTCAAATGTTTAGATGTTAATTTGACTGACTTTTTTTTTCAATGCAAATGAATGAAAATTTGCAGACATATGCATTCGCGGGAACAACACACGAATAGTCAATAAAAAAAATGTTTATGTTTATTAATTATTTAAATAAAAAAACGATTTTAATGGAAAATGCTTAAATTCTCTTGTTTTTTTTACAATGTAGAAACTTGAAATTAATTACGGATTGTAGCTAATGATATGAACTATACATAATTTTACTTTTTACGTTAATTGGTTACGTTATGCTTCATAAATAAACAATAAAGTTTCAAATTTTGAACGCTCATATATTTGTTTATATTGTTATATTTCTATTTGATATAAAAATTAAAATTTAATAATGATAAACAAAATTCACTTTAATATAAAATATTTTTAATTTTCTCAACCTCGGGCATATAAATTTAGAACAACCTGTATACAACAAATTGTTATATTTAATTTTAAGAAGTGATTAGAATAAGCGTACGAAACTCGGAACAATGTGCTTAGATAAACAAAGTGAATGACGCGTACCATTATCGTTCTTCTCGGAAGGTCGATCATTAGCCTATGCTAAATAAAACTCAGTGAAATAGATGATAGTTCATTATCGTTTTTCGCGGAAGGTTTCGATCATTAGCCTATGCTAAATAAGACTCATTTGAAAGAGAGAATAGGTCATTAAAATTTGTAAATAGTTATAAAGTATTTTAGAATGGGAATTAAATATTTTCTTTTGAAATCCATTAAGCATATTTAGAAAGATTAAAAATTGGTTTTGAGGAATATTACGAATGAGAGTTGGTGGTGGAAGATTGATTTGTGAATCTGGAAGGGATATTTAGAAAGTAGGGGAATGGATGACAAAGTGAGAGCAGAATGTTTTGAGCTGTCGAGAAGTGAAGTCGAGTAGTAGACGGTAGTGTACGGAGAGTGAGAAAGCCGGTAGTTCCGTGAGTGTGGAGTATCTATCGTGGAACGAGAAGTAGGCCAGGTCGAGAGTAAAAGAACCTCCTTGAGCCAAGAGTGTCCCGGTAGCTGATAGCAGTTTCGAAAAAGGTAGAACACAGCATCACGACCGAAGCAGGAACGAGAGCTATTCGAGCTAGTTTTTCAAAGGAGTACATTACTGGAAGCCAGGACGAGGTTTGATCGCAGCCAAGGATAGCAGGAACGGGCTTTGTGTGAGGACATTTTCAGTTCACCAGGAAAAGGTCAGGCTCATTTGTTTGGACATGAATGTATGGGTTTTTCGTATTAAATTCCACATAAAAATTGAATAACATAATCAATAATATCAGAAAAGCTTCATCAAACTTAAATAGAGTTGTTGCTAATAACTCCTAATAGTTAAATGTTAATAAAAAACTTTCAATTGAAAACCAAAAGGAAATAAGATTCCCATTTGTAAATGTTATGTTTAAGAATAATAAGAAATAGCAAATATTAAGCAGTGATTGCTTTTTAAATAAAATAAAAAATATTTTGATTATAATTGTAACCCATATGTGTATTTTTTTTACTCTTTTCGTTTCTATCCCGATTAGGAACCATTAAGAAATATTTAGAATCCACGAAAGTAAGTAATTAATTTATAATTCGCCCTGAGATTGAAAACATATTGATATGTGATCTGGTTAATTAATTAGATTAGTATTAATACATTGATTAAATTAAGTGACATATAAGAATATTATCTCATATCAATAATCAAGATCACATCAATATATAAATCGGCATTTATTCGTGTCAAATTTCAATACGATACGAAACAAAACTTCAACCAAAACTCGAATTCAAAAAATTCGTGTTTTATCGTAGTCTTAGAAAAACCACCGGTATAGAGTATAGACGTTATGTGCTACAATTAACATTAGAATTCGTTTTGTCGTATTAATTAATAGGAACGCTTTTCTTTAGTTCAATCGTTTGGGTCAAATCTTTGGACGTTAATTTGACTGCCTTTTCTTCAATGCAAATGACTAAAAATTTGCAGACATATGCATGCGCGGGAACAATACACGAATAGTCAATAAAAAAATTGTTTGTTTATTCATTGTTTAAATAAAAAAACGATTTTAACGGAAAATGCTTAAATTCTGTTGTTTTTTTCAATGAAGAAACTTGAAATGTTTATAGATTGTAGCTAATTATATGAACTATACATAATTTCACTTTTTCGTTAATTGACGACGTAATTGACGTAAGACTAAAAGGTAAAAAATAAAAAAATATGAAAAAAATATTCTTAAGAAACGCTTTTTTTTAGTTACGAGTGACTAAAATTAAACATATTATAAAAAGATCAACTAAAAAGCAAAAAATAAATAAAAAAAATTGAAGAAATCTAACACATTCGTTAAAGAAAAGCGTGGTGCGAAAACCGTTTATTCGATGAAGACGCTCCACGCTTTTCTTTGACGAATGTGTTAGACTTTTTCAATTTTTTTTTATTTTTTGCTTTTTACTTGATTTTTTTATAATATGTTTAATTTTAGCGACTCGTAACTAAAGAAAAGCGTTTCTTAAAAATATTTTTTTCATATTTTTTTATTCATTTATTTGTTTTCTATTTTATTAATATCTATTTTAATCCGAGTAACACCTTTAAATTCTTTACAAATGATTTTACTAGATATTTACCCGAATCTATATTGAATATTAAAAACCCTCTCCACTCGTAGTGTATCAGGTATGCCAACTGCACTAATGACATTTGAAAAAATGCAAAGAAGCCCCTGTCACTGACCTATCGAACGCGCAGCTGTTGTTCGAAGCATTTTTAACAAGTTTCTTTTAAACTCTGTTACTCTACATTAGATAATCTTTTAGTTATGACAGCCTCTATGTTATGTAATGTGACGTAAAGTCGTATGTAATTTAATGCTTTTCTTGCGCCCGATCTGCATTATCTTAGCACGAATCTACGGTTTTCAGATTTTAAGGTTATTAGCCTTTAATAAGAGACTGCTCAATGCTTTTAAATTTCATTGGTATTATTTCATTGTTAGTAGGTATAATATATTATATATACAGAGAGGGGCAAAATTATGGAATAATTTTTTATTTATTTAGCTTAGTGCCTCAACAACTAAGTGACAACAATGAGATACCTAGTGTAGTGTGTGTGTGTTGAGTATAATTTCTTCTTACTTTGAAAAGTCCACTTCATTGCTTTACAAAGCGACGCTAATTGCATCCGAACTAGTGATGTTGATTATAGTTACTTTCGAGTATTCGTTACAAATCGTTACTTTTGTATAAAGTAATCATTTACAGTATTCGTTACTATGATTACTTTTGTATTTGAGTACCGGTAATCATCGCAATTCACTTGTTTACAAATAATGATGTTTGCCCCTCAGACTCTGTCAAATGACTTCACCCTAGAGTCATCATCATCATCATTCTCTTTGCCTTATCCCTATGCGGGGTCGGCTTCCCTAATTGCATTTCTCCACATAATTCTATCTTGGGTCATATCAATGTTAATCCCCTTTACCAACAGGTCCTGCCTTATCGTCTCCCCCCCAAGTCTTCTTTGGTCTTCCTCTCGTACTCCTTCTAGGAATCTGCACTTCAGCTATTCTTCGTATTGGGTGATTAACGTCTCGACGTTGAATAAGACCAAACCATCTTAAACTATGCTCCCTCATTTTGGCATCAATTGGTGACACACCAGACTTCCCCTAATATACTCATTTCTAATTTTATCCTTCTTTGTCACTCCACTCATCCATCTAAGCATTCTTATTTCCGTCACATGCATTCGTTGTTCCTCTTTCTTTTTCACTGCCCAATATTTAGTTCCGTACATCATAGCCGGTCTTATGGCTATTTTATAGAATTTTCCCTTCAGCTTCATTGGAATTTTTCTGTCACACAACACACCACTCGCTTCTTTCCACTTCATCCATCCAGCCCTAATTCTACTGCATTTATCTCCATTTATTTCTCCATTACTCTGTAATACCGATCCTAGGTACTTAAAAAACTATTGCTTTTCACAATAATTTCACCATCCAAACATTTTATTTGTAGTAACTCCATCTTTAAATGAACATTCCAAATACTCTGTTTTTGTTCTACTAGGTTTTAAACAACTTAAAGTCTCTTTCACTATTTCCTATTAACACTACATCATCAGCATACGTTAGACACCATGGAATGCTACCCTGTAGTTTCGCTGTTATCTGGTCCAAAACTAATGAGAATAAATAAGGACTAAGCACCGAGCCTTGGTGCAATCCTACTTTCACCTGAAATTTATCCGTCTCTCCCACACCTGTCCTAACACTAGTCGTTACTCCCTCATACATATCTCTCACAATCTTTACATATTCGCCATGGACTCATTTCTTATTGAGTGCCCACCACAGAGTCTCTCGAGAAACTCTATCGTATGCTTTCTCAAGATCAATGAATACCATATGAGCGTTGGTCTCTTTATTCCTGTATTTTTCCATCACGTGTTTTTTCCATCACATTCCATCACATTTTTCCATCGTGTGATTAATTTTGTTACTTTTGTATTTGAGTACCGCTAATCACATCGAGAATCGTATTTCTAAGTAGGTAGGTATTTTGTATAGGTGTAGATATAGATCTAGATAAAAATATAGGGTTCTCGCATTCGATCTTTGTTAACGACATACATTATATATTTTACTTTCATTATACCTCCCTCTGTTTCATCTTCTATCTTCTCCTCACCCTCACAGTGTGAGGCTCTGAGGATCACACCTTTAAAAAGCTTCATACCGATAACGATATTCGATAACACTCTTAAAATACCGGTCCCGTTCGTTACTCGCTGGGATACGATTGGTAGAAATTAATCAAATGTACTGGTTAGTAGATACAATAGTCGTTACTCGCTCTGATACGATTGGTACGAAGTAATCAAAGTAATCAAAGTAACGATTTGCCTCTCTGTAGAGTAATCGTTAGTTTCGGTATTCGTAAGTTACGAGTACATACTTTGGAATGAATAGATACTTTTTCAACATCTCTAATCCGAACGTCTGCAGTACCTCGGTGAGTACCGATTCCAAAAGGATAAAAACTACTTTTACGATTTGATTTTTTGGTCAATTCGGTCGATTTTTATTTTTAAATTATAATTTTTTTAACATATATACCATATTAGTGATGTCATCTATATGGGCGTGATGACGTAACCGATGATAATTTTTAATGAAACTAGGGTTTGTCGCTAGCTAGCTTGAAAGGTTATTCAATTCTCTATATAGTAATACGAACATTAACAGAATTATTCATACAGGGTGTCAAAAAAAATTAATTTAATAATTGATAAACGGACAAAAATTAAAACAAATGACACCACTACGGCCAACATACCAACACCAAGGGGAATCAGGCAGGGAGACTGCCTCAGCCCATTTCTATTCAATATGCTAATGGATGAAATAATAGAAGATGTGGAATCGCTACAACTAGGATACAGACTCGATCACAGCAGCAATAGTATAGTGTGCTATGTGGATGATGCAGCTCTGACTGCAAAGGATGAGGATGACCTACACAGACAATTTTATCGATTCGACCAAGCATGTCGACGACTCAACATGAACATATCCACGCAGAAAACAAAATGCATTACCATTGCGAGAGATCCAATTAGATGCAAGCTCGTGGTAGAGGGAAAACCCATAGAACAGCTAAACCAGTTCAAATATCTAGGTGTAGACTTATCAAGTTAACATGACCCAGTCAGGGACTTAACAGGACAAATTAACAAAACCGCAGTCATGTCCAGATGTTTGAGAGATGTGGTCTGAAATAACCCATATATAAGAATGGACAGCAAAGGTAGAATTTATAAAACTTGCATCACACATGTTTACTGACATTGAATTTTGCTACTGAGTATTGAAATTAATTAATGCTAAGGTGTAGCTTACGAAAAATTCAAATTTCGGCATCTATACAAGTGCCTTCCTAAATGACGGGATCTCTACCCCATTCCAGGGTACGGAACCCCTCTGTTGACTATCGAAAAGCAACATCAGAGAGGAACTCAGCACCTGGGAACTCAATCAATTACTTCTTCTTCTTCTTCAGCTGCCATCTCCGCCACCGAGGTTAGCAATCATCTATTTTAATTTTTGAGGCAGTAGCTCTAAATAGTTGTTTTGAGCTGTATTCAAAACATTCTCGCAGGTTCTTCAGCCATGAAATTCGTCTACTTCCAATGCTTCTTCTGCCATCTATCTTTCCTTGCATTATGAGTCGCGGGATGCCATACTTTTCGCCCCGCATTACATGTTCGAGATACTGCAGTTTTCTTTCTTTAATTGTTAAAGTTCAACTTCCTTCTCTTTACCTATTCTTCTTAGTACTTCGTTTTTGGTAACTCTATCTACCCAGGAAACCCTCATGATTCTTCTATAGGTCCACATTTCAAAGGCGTTAAGTCGTCTCATTGTCTCTAAATTTACCGTCCATGATTCCACTCGATAGTATAGTACACCGTATACGTAACATTTTGTTAGGCCTACTTTAAGAGGTATGTTAAATATTTGCTACAAAGGACCTTTTTCATTTTCATAAAATTAGAACGTGCTTTTTCGATTCTGACTTTGATTTCTACAGTGTAGTAATTATTTTGTGTTATAAGTGTTCCTAGGTAAGTGTACTTTTTTACTCTTTCGATCTGCTGGCCCTCTACTATTAAGATTTCGTTAGGATTATGGTTTTTTTACTAATTTTCACAAACTGTGTCTTTTTGATATTGAGAGACAGTCCGTACTCCCTACCACACCTATTTTTACACTATATATTTTACTCATGAGTCTTTGCAGGTCTTGCAAACTATCGGCTATTATTACTGTATCATCTGCATATCTGACGTTGTTAACTAAGACTCCATTTACTCTTATGCCGACTGTTTTATCTTCCAGAGTTTCTCGCATTACCTCTTCAGAATAAGCGTTAAATATTAGAGGTGATAGTATACAGCCTTGCCGGACTCATCCATTTCTTCAGATGATTCTTTTTCAATTTATTGCTCGCTGATTGTAATAGAGATGTGTTATTAGTCTTAAATCTCTTTCATCTAGGTTTTTAGTTTTCAGAATTTCCATGAGTCGATCATGTTTTACTTTACCAAACGCTTTATTGTAGTCTATAAAACAGACTTAAAGAGGACGGTTAACATCCAAACATCTCTGTGTCAGCACGTAAAAGGAGAATAATGCCCCTCTGGGACCCATACCATTGCGGAACCCATATTGAGTGTCACTAATATCCAGCTCCAGTTTAGACTGTATTCTGGCGTGGATAATTTTCAGCAGAATTTTCAAGGTATGTGACATTAAGCTTATGGTTCGGTAGTCACTGCATTTCTTGGCATTCACTTTCTTTGGCAAACACACAAATGCTGATGTCAACATTTCTCTAGGGATGATTCCCGTAGTATAGATAAAGTTGAACAGTTCTACTATTATGTCCAGGTTTTTCTCGTTGACCAAATTTATCAGATCGCTAGGTAATTCATTTGGACCAACAGATTTATTGGTTTTCATAGAGTTTATTGCCTGACTAACCTCTGATTTGGTTATCTCTGGGCCCACATCTCCGGTTTGGCTGTCTAAGGATGTACTAGCTTCTCTCTGGTCATGAAATAGTCCCTCGATGTACTCTTTCCATCGTCGTAGTTTTCGTTCTGTCTCCATTATAATATTTCCATTTTTGTCGAGCAATATATTTGAGGTTCTTCTATTTCCTATTCCGGCTAGTTCTTTGAATTTTTTTTGTAGGTTGAAGTTGTCATATGTATCTGTTTTGCAGTTCTTCTATTTCTTTACATTTTTCCGAGAAGTAGGCTTCTTTAGCCTCCCTAATTTTTCTTTTTATTTGGTTTTGAAGCTGTTTATAGCGGGTCTTATTGATGGTTTTTAATCAATTACTACATTGGTTTAATGGACTCAAAAAGGCAATGTCAGAAAGAGGTATGCGACAAGGAGACTGGTTTGCTAGACGTGAATGGAGACTGTGAACCCAAAGGCGCAGAATTCTATAAACCGTACATTACTCAATTAGTGGAGTCAATGAAGGTGGATATGAGTTATTACCTCAGATTTCGTTGAACCTCCATCGATTATCATAAAAATTGGTGAGTGGTTAAAGGATACCTCAAGGAACAAAGGTGACATAGTGCCAACTTGCGCTTTTTGCATTTTAGTGGTGAAATACACCCCTTTTTTAAAAATTATTTTTTAGATTTCTGAAAGTGCAGTCACTGTAAGTTTTCACTTCCTATTTTGTTGAACCTTCATCGATTTTCATGAAAATCGGTAAGTAGTTAGAGGATACCTCAAGCAATAAAAGATATATAGCATAAACTTGCGCTTTTGAATTTTAGGGGTTTAATACACCCCTACTTTTTAAATTGTAAAAAATGCAGATTTCCGCATTATGGCGCAAGTAATCTCGTTTAATTAAGAAAAATAAATATTTTTTTTTATATTTATGTGCATGAATTACATTTTTTGTTAATTTTTCAAACCTTATAGTAACCAAAAATCCGAAAATTAATAAGTCAAAAATCGCGAAAACCTTATTCTTTTACATTTCTGAAAGTGTAGTCACTGAATGTTTTCACCCACGATTTCTTTGAACCTTCATCGATTTTCATGAAAATTGTTGATTAGTTAGAGAATACTTCAAAAAACAAAAGTCATATGGCACCAAGTTGCGCTTTCTGCATTTTAGGGGTGAAATCCACCTTTTTTTTTTAATGATAAAAATGCAGATTTCAGCATTCTGGCTCAAGCAATCTCGGTTAATTAAGTAAAATAAATATTTTTTTACATTTATGTGCATGATTTATAATTTTTATTAATTTTTTAAACCTTATAGCAACCAAAAATCAGAAAATTAGCAAATCGACAATCACGAAAAAAATTAATCTTTTATATTTCCAAAAAGGCAGTCACTGAAGGTTTTCACCCCTGATTTCGTTGAACCTCCATCAATTTTCATGAAAATTGGTAAGTAGTTAGAGGATAGCTCAAGAAACAAAAATGATGTGGTACCAACTTGCGCTTTTATCCTGGGGGTGGATGTTACCCCTTCTCATGGGTGAACACTATTTTATTAAAAATAACCCCATAATTAGATAGAGGAGTAAATTCTTAGCAAACTTTCTTTTATCAAGTTTATAAATTTTTTATTTAAATAATATTTCATAATTTAATAAAATATTATTGGTACAGTAAAACCTGACAATAACGGCCACTAAATATAGAAAACAATTGGCCGTTATAGAAATGTGGCCGCTAATGCTAGGTTTCCTTTTCCACAAATACATAAAATCTAATTGAAAATTTATTTATTTTAGTAATTAAAGCAAATCTAATTAAATATAATTCTACAGACAAACGGAACATACTAAAACTAAATTCAATTTACTACAATATAAAACAATATCTATACGAAAAAACAACTACGAGAAAAACAGAATTTCTGTTTGTTTTACATTTTTTTAGATAAACGAAACATACTAAAACTAATTTAATATAGGTAATACATAATATAAAACAACATACTATAGCTACTACGAAAAATACGCTTATCACTAAAGTATCATCGTGCTTCCATGCTATATTCAACAAAACCAACTTGTTAGGACCTTTAATTAGATATCGCAAATCACTTTGGCTGATTTTGTCTGCATATATATTATGTTTGAGGAATCCCTTTTGTTTGTGAGACTGGATATAGGACATTTCTCAAGTATGAACTCACATTCATGGTATATCGTTGCTATACAGGGATAATAATCTGTGCAATGTTATGGTACAGGCTACGTTAAATATGAAGTAAATGTGGAAGATATACACTGGTTTTTCATTTCAATTTAATTTGATTGTCTTTTAATCGTTTACAATATTTAAAATAATTAAAGACATAAAGTTAGGGATTTCAAAAATAAATTCAGTTCTCACTGGCAGCGTGGGAAATAATAAAGTGCCATACAATAGCATTTCATTACAATGCTGATTACAGGCATTACAGGCTGCTCCGTTTGAGAAAACTCATACTCTCAAACTTTGAGAAAACACTCATTCAGTTTCGACCAACCCTGTATTAGCTAAAATTAAACGTTTTGCTAGATTAATAATTTTTAACAATAATAGATTATATTAAAAATCACTTGAACATAAATTGATTTTCTGATGTCAAATCACTACAATTATACAGGGGGTGAATATTGCTATGAAATTTGAAAATAAAAACGTAATTATCTTTTAAACTACTTCGTATTACATCACAAAACCTGATATTTTAAGAAATAAAACATAGAGGAGAATCCAAAAATGTAAAAATATACAGGGTGTTCCATTAAACAAAAGATAATTTTGTTTCACCCTGTCAATATGGGTGGCCCTGTATATTTGGAAATGTATTTAAATTCTGATATTATCTATGCCCCAATCTGACCTAAATAAACTTTTTTCGTATCTCCTACAACAAACGACTAATTGGACTTCCCACAACCTGTATACATACAAAATCTCCGCTATAAAATTTTTTCAAAGAAAATGTTATTGGTTTTTTTAAAATAACTCCGTTAAATTTTGAAATATGAGATTTATCCAAAAACCATTACAAAGATAAGTAAAAGTTCTATAATACTGTGTTAAACATAATTTTCTAAATCCTTTATGTTTTTTAAAATACAAGGTGAAAGGGCCCCGGTTACATGGCACTCGCAGTAAAATTTAGGTTTTAAATGTTTCTATCTAGGTTATTTTTTGTCGTATAAAAAATATTAAAAAAAGAAATAGCTTAAATAAAGTTAAAACTAAAATTTTGTTCTCTACCATTTTTTAAGTATGTCGAGTATTTTTGGAGTTATTATCAAAAGAAAATGAAATTCAGGAAAATTTGAAAAATTCTAATTCTTTTTTATCGTATTTTTTTCAAAAATATGCATTCTAAACCGGTCAAAATTGTTGAAGTTATTACTCATGTTAAAATAAATAAAATTTTAAATGGGTTACTATAAATTTTAATTTTTGTGGAAATGAAGTATGTTTCATTTTTCATTCTTCCCTAAAAAATCTGAAAGGGTCCTCTTATTTCCATCATAACTTGCTTAATTTTGATGCTATCTACTTCTTATATAGCTTTTTGATAGTTACCTTTAAGTACTTTATTAAAATGTTTAATATCTATATTTAACAAAGTGCATCGTTTTCCTGTTATTTAAGCTTGAATACTAAGATTTGAGTACTCGCGGAAAAGAAATATACATTCAATTGCATATAACTCACTTTGTATATGTAATAATGGATTTTTAGAATAAGGAGCTTATTTATTTTTATATTATCTTCGATTTTAGTAATAACAACTTTTTTGAAGAAACTTATGGTTTTTGAGTTATTTATGAAAAATTGCTTTAAAACTTGGATTTTTTTCAGGAAAAATCAAAACTTTTGATCTTTAATAACTCAAAAACTATTGATTTATTGAAATAACTTTATATAACAAATTTTACTTATAATTTGTCCCTCTATCGATTAGTGGTATTATTTTTAATAAAATAATTTCCACCCCCGAGAAGGGGTGGCATCCCCCCCAGGGTAAAAGCGCAAGTTGTCACCATGTCACCTTTGTTTCTTGAGGTATCCTCTACATACTTACGAATTTTCATGAAAATCGATGGAGGTTCAACGAAATCGGAGGTGAAAATCTTCATTGACTCCACTAAATCAAATACATCAATACATGATAATAAAGAAGCATAACTCAAAATTCTTAAATTTTAAGGTTTAATCAAATTAGATCAAATAAGAACTGGAAGGCGTAAAACTCTATAAACTGGACATTATATAATACATAATAATAAAATGGTATAACTCAAAATTCTTAATTTTGAGGTTTAAGTGAACTCTATTGATTTAATGCTAACACACGTTGAAATTGGATACCGCTGCCGTTTTCTGCAAAATACCATAGTTTGTGAGTAGTGACTTGTGTCACTTTATTGTTACCTATACTAAAAATTTGACTTCAATATTTAATTTTTCTTCCGCAATTTTTTATGATTAAAAAATTCTTCAAGATAATGCAAATTACCTCCGCCGCCAATGGTAATACCATTACGTGTGTTGTAGTAATTTTTTCATCTGCACCCGTTGATTTTTGACCTGGCTCAACTCAAGTGCTTGTCGAATCGAGCCTACATCGCTTTGCTCTGGCTCGAACGAAAAGTGGCACATGCGTGAATATGCAATACATATGATGCGAATGTTCATAATTGGTCTTTTATTTTAATATAGAAGCCACTTTATTATATCGAGACACGGTCTGATGGACTTGCTTCCACTTTAAGTGTGTGTATGAAATATAATAATTATATGTAGCAGCAGAGACGAGCTGGATTCAGAGTGAGTCAGTTACCTTTTTAAACGAGATGATTCGAAAATTATTATCTTTTGGATTGGATTTGGAATTAAAACTATTGTTAATACATTTATATTAAAACTAAATGTTTATACATTTTTAATTCATTTACTCTTTTGTTTGAGTATTAAGGAATCTTTCTTGTTGGAGCTTTTACCACGCTGAGCAGATGAGTTGTGAATTATTTAAAATTCTCTCATCCTAATTTCCTCGGCATCCTGTATGATTTATAAATTTTGAAAATCTCAGGAGGTGTAACCAAAGAAAGTATTCCACCTGTTGTCAATCGGGTGGTATGGAGACGATATTTATTGTCGTTTTCTGTACTATTCGATTGATAACTTACTTTGTTTTTCGGTAGATGGCCCTAGTTCATCCGTGACATTTCTTTCTTTGCAATTCGGAAAGACCTAAAGTGTGGTACGTGGAAGAATCTGAGAGAAGAGGATATGGGACTACTGATGAGGGGGAAACAACCCCCGAAACCGGTATAGACTCTTCCTGCACTCTCAGATTTGACCATAGTATTATTCAGCTGCTGCATTTTCGTGTTGTAAAGAAATTGAGAATGTTTATACATTTTTAAAACTATTTTATTGCAAATACCCAAACAGAATTAATAAAGTATAAGAAAGTTATGTTGAGGATTACTGAACATAAAATATTAAACGAAAAAAGTTACGATAGCTATGTTAAAAACCAAACATAAAATTGAAATCGCAGACATTCATAAAATTTTACAAAGGTAAAGGCAGATATCGAGCACTGAATTTATTTAATCTTGCCCAAGTATACTTTTGCTATCTAGAGCATCTTCAGGGGCATTTCTTCAATAGAAAGAAGGTATTATCCTTGAATGTCATTTAATATGAAATATTTGATGGCAACTTAAACTAACATATAACAACACACTTAACAAAGGACAAAACAGATAAATTTGAGTGCCTGGTAAGGTTTTACATTTTTGCAAGATGGAGGCAGAATGAATTTGAATACTTCATTCTGCCTCCATCTTGCAAAAATGTAGAACCTTACCAGGCACTAAAATTTATCTCTTTTGTCCTTTGTTAAGTGTGTAGTTATATGTTAATTAAGTTGCCACCAAACTATTTCATATTAAATGACATTCGAGGATAATACCTTCTTTTTATTGACGAAATGCCCCTGAAGATGCTCTAGAAGTAGCGAAAGTATACTTGGGCAAGATTAAATAAATTCAGTGCTCGATATCTGCCTTTGACTTTGTAAAATTCATATATTCGAGCATTCAACCATTTCCTATTTTAATTCATAAAATTGTTGGACGTGGACTCATACAGGATGTTTAGTAAAGAATGGGCCATAGCTTAACCTTAGATTCCTGAGGTTAAAATAGTACGATTTAAGCATAGTGGAGTCTTGGACTGTCAATAAAATCGATCTAAATCGCCTTGAGGCTTTCGAAATGTGGTGCTATAGAAGAATTTTAAAAGTTTCCTGGGTGGAGAAGATTCGAAACTCCACAATACTAGAACGTCTCAGCAAAACTACTGAGATCATAAAAAGCATCAAGCAGAGAAGGCTGGAGTATTTCGGACATGTAATGAGAGGTCCCAACCATAGGTTGCTACAAAATATCACGCAAGGAAAATAGCAGGCAAACGCAGTCCAGGACGAAGAAGAACGTCATGGTTGAAGAACTTGCGAGATTAGTATGGTGTTGATACAAGACTGCTATTTAGGGCGGCAGTGAATAAAATTAAGATAGCTATGATGGTAACCAACGTTCTGAAAGGACATGGTACATGAAGAAGAAGAAGATGACAGAATGAGAACCTAAAACTAATGGATGAAAGAATAGAAACCAAAAATAACCCAAGCAAATATAAAACGATAAATATATCAATAGGAAGGAAAAGCAGAGAATGGAAAGAAAAAGAAGCACGAGAAAGATGCGAAGAAATTGAGACTCTACAGTCAAAGTACCTACGATAGTCACAATATACATAGGAAATTTAAAAAGCTAACAGGTGGACTTAGACCACGGTTCTTAGACATTACTACGGTTGCCCAGATCGACTAACCAATGAACATTAGGGTGCGATTACGTCACGAGTGTACTGTAATTTGAATCATAATATGATTTTTTTCGAATCCTGAGAAAACTAATAAGTATTTTAGAAAAATTTAAACGCAGAATAAAATACTACATTATTACCGAGGGCTGAAAGTCCCTTAGGGCAAATAAAAAGTTTCTTTTGAATGAAATATTTGCAATTAAAAATCACACTTCTCTTTTATTTTCAGCCCTGTAACTTATTAAAATAAACATTATAGAAGTTTTCAGGGACTTTCGGCCCTCGGTAATAATGTAGCCTTTTATTCTGCGTTTAAATTTTTCACAAATATTTACTAGTTTTCTCTCAGGATTTAAAAAAAAATGAATACATTTAAACAACTAATGAGAATTGTGACGTGCGTCAAAATTTTGCATTTTGAACCTTCCCCTTAATCGGTATTTATATGTCTTTGATGTGAAAATAGTCAAGATAGTTAAGAAATAAAGATACCTAATTATGGAAAACTGTTGATATTTTTTATCCATGCAACATTTACGGAAATCTAGGACTTCGATCTCCATTCTACACTGAAAATTTGTCGATGAATTTCCATTAAGAGAAAACAGTAGCGATCAACAGGTAGCGAAAACGCGTTCCAAGATTGCGGCTGTAATTTTGAATATTTTTTTGAGATATTTGGCACACGTATTCGTAATATAATAAAGAATGGCGGTACAGAGCCCAATTTGAAAAATATATTAATATGTAGAAATTACTCTGTAATTAAATACAATATTAGAAAAACGAGCCTGTACCGCCATTAAGAAGAACAAAAAAATACACTTTCTTCAAATAAACTTTTTTATCCGATGCCTAGATTTTGTGTCATTTTGGAACGACTAATAAAATAAAAAATTTTAGTAGTTCCAAAATGACACAAAATCTAGGCATCGGATAAAAAAGTTTATTTGAAGAAAGTGTATTTTTTTGTTCTTCTTAATGGCGGTACAGGCTCGTTTTTTTAATATTGTATTTAATTACAGAGTAATTTCCACATATTAATATATTTTTCAAATTGGGCTCTGTACCGCCATTCTTTATTATATTACGAATACGTGTGCCAAATATCTCGAAAAAATATTCAAAATTACAGCCGCAATCTTGGAACGCGTTTTCGCTACCTGTTGATCGCTACTGTTTCCTCTTAATACTGGATTAACTATTGAATACATACTATCCTTAGAGGTCAGCTAGGATTATGTGAATTCGAATTACTTGTATAATTTATTGTGAGAATTTAAATAATAGGTACCTAATAAATTTTTCCACACTACAGCCTGTACCTGGAATTCTAAAATATCATCAACATTATTATTACGTTAATACATAATAGCCCAGTAAATGAACGGGAAATTCGGCGATACCGTGTAATTTTCAGGGGCAACTCCGAATTGCATGAAAATTTGGATTTAAGTTCTACTTACCCTCTACTCAAAAGTTGAAATTGTGCCGTTGGTTACTTTTACTTGGGGGGTGACAGTCATCCCTTCTCGGGGGTGAAAAAACATACCTTCAAGATAAGACCGGAAATGGATATATTGACTGATTTTAAGCAACTTTTGTTCTATAGAGTTTTTTACGTAAGTCAATACTTTTCGAGTTATTTGCAATTGAAAATGTTGATTTTTCGACAAAAAAACTGCGTTTTCAAACGGTTTTTCGCAAATAACTCAAAAAGTAAATATTGTATCGAAAAAAATGTCCTTAGCAAAAATGTAGCTTATAAAAAACCCAAGAAAATGGTGTATCAGTAAAGTCTATCAATCAAATAAAAACAAAGTTGTAGCTCATGAAATATACGTTCTTATTCGTCTAGTTCCAAATCGAATAATTCAAGGTGAAATCACCGAAAAATTAAGCACTTTTCGGGAAAACCCCATTTAAACTTTTTTTAAGTGTTTATAAAATGCTTTGTTTTAATTGTTAACAAAAGTTTTAGTATTAAAAATAAGTGAGTTACGCTCAAAATAAAGTTGGCCCTCTTTTTTTTTGTAAAAAATCATGAAAATCTCGCCGTGTTTAGCTCCCCAAATAAAATTAATCGCTACCGCTTTACAAACAATTTACTTACCTATCTATTTTTTATATGATCTGTCAGTCCCACCGATTTAAAGTGTTTATTTTTGAAAGAGGTTATAATTGAGGAAGCTTGAATGACCCAATAATCACGAGTGTATGCAAAATTTGAACAGCCATATCTTAACCAATTTTTGTCTTACAGAGAAACAAAATGAAACTAGCATATTTAGAATAGCAAAACCTAAATTTTTTACTCTTTAAGATTTTTCTTATCACTAATACTTTTAAAGTTATTTTGAAAAAATTAAATTTTTCAAGAACTTTCAGAAAAAATTTGTTTAACTATAAAACCAAATGTTTTTGAAACTAAGCAATTCAAACCAATCAAACTTACAGATCATATAGAAAATATACATACAGTTAAAATAGATGGTAAAGCCAAACGATTAATTTCATTTAGCGTGCTAAATAGAGGGAGGTTTTCACGATTTTTTTTTTACCAAAAAAAAAGGGGCTAACTTTTTTTCAGTGTAAGTCGTTTATTTTTGATGCTGTTAACTTTTGTATAAAACAAATAATAAGCTTTTTGTCAATACTTTAAAAATGTTAATAAGGTTTTTCCGAAAAACGCTTCTTTATTTGGTGATTTCGCGTTGAATTATTCAATTTGGAATTAGACGAATAAGAATGTCTTTTTCATGAGCTACAATTTTGCTTCTACTCAATTTGTAGATTTTACTGGTACACCATTTTTTTTTTGTTTTTTTATAGGCTACACTTTTGCTATAAATATTTTTTTCGATAAAATATTTACTTTTTGAGTTATTTGGAAAAAACGGTCTGAAAACGTAGTTTTTTTTGTCGAAAAATCAACATTTTATATCGCGAATAACTCGAAAAGTATTGACTCACGTAAAAAACTTTATAGAACAAAAGGTGCTTAAAATAAGTCAATTTATTCATTTCCGGCCTTATTTTAAACACGCGTTTTTCACCCTCCGAGAAGGGTTAAATGTCACCCCCCAAGTAAAAGCAACCAACGGCACAAATTCAACTTTGAAGTGGAGGGTAAGTAGAACCTAAATCCAAATTTTCATGCAATTCGGAGTTGCCCCTGGAAATTACACTCCAAAACGGTCATTTATTGGGCTATAATGAAATTTTAACGTTTTAACCTACCTTATAAATATATATTCTTATTTAAACTCCTACAATAGGAACGATGTACAACTTTCATGAATAATTCAAAATAAGTTTTTACGGGAAACGCAACCCCAAAAAATTACAAATACAAAAATATAAAGTAAACTAGGATATTACCGGGTGGTGAATTGGAAAACGGGCCATAGGAAACTCAATGTAAAATTCTAAACTGTTGAATTGCTGCTTCCCTAATTATTTTACATCAAAAGACATTAGAAACTATTTGTAGAGGATTGAAATCTGTATTGAAAACAACTGTTAAAATTGTTCTACGAATTAGACATATTCCAAAATTTAGAAAAAATGCGTAAAAATACGTTTTTCAGCCCAAAATTAGGCCACACACAGTGCAATGTCACAATGAAATTATTATTTTTACATTTTTGAACTGTCAATTTTTTTATTTTATCATTAAAAGCAATACAGTTGTTAAGATAACCTCAGCTGCGGAGAAAATATTAATAATAAAGATTTTTTATTCAGTCAATGGTGTGAGCACTGTCAGTTAAATAGTAACGTGTGGTCTAACTTTTACACACATGCCTACTGTGGCAAATATATTATATTTTTCAAAATTTTGGAATGCGTTTAAATCGTAGAACAATTTTAACTTTTGATTTTAATACAGATTTCAATTCTCTACAAATATTCTCTCATGACTTTTGATGTAAAATAATTAGGAAAGCAGGAATTCAACAGTTAAAAATTTTACATTGAGTTTCCTGTGGCCCGTTTTACGATTCACCAGCCGGTATAAGATAAAATGTGTATTATTTGTCTTATTATTTAATAAGACAAATAATACACTTAGGTATTATTGTGTTTGCAATCTATCAATCAAAGGCAAAATGAAAATTAAATAAAAATTTTTTTTAAATAACGCGGGCACATAAATTTGATACACCCTGTATATTGATCTGTAAATATTTATTAGGATTTAGTTTGGATGTAAGTGGATTTCTCTTTTAATGAGTTTTCCGATGAACCATTAAAGACTTTTGTGAATAATTAAAGTGAAAAGGACGATGTATTTAGGTTTAAAATGGAAAAAGATTGTTTACTACGGAAACTATAGAATCCACAGCTAGATGTAATTATCATTTTCGAGAAAAGTGGTTTTAAAAGAAAGTTTGGAATTTTAATATCTTGGTTTCAACACGAGTAAATGTTGTATAGTTTCCCGAAAGTAATTAGGATGGTCGGAATAATTTTGAAAAAGACTGTTTGTTTGTCGAATGGAAAAGATTGTTTATGATTTTTGGCAAGTTGGAAGGGGAAAAGTGGTTTGAATGATTGAGAGAGTTTGAAAAAGAAGTCATTATGTTTTTGGCATCGATGAGGAGCAGTTCGACGTTTTCGTGAATAGATAGTTAGCAAGTACCAGTGGTTTGTTTGATAGTGGAGAATAGTGTTGAAAAGTGGAACGAGAGACAGATCAAATTGAGACGAAATACCTCTTTGATTCTGTATTATTGTGAGAAGGAGAGCAGAGAATTTTTGGAGTTTTGTTTGAATCGAGTACGTGTCAAAAGAGGCCCGGCTTGTTGGAGAATTGGTGCTGGTATGCTGATAGTTTTGAAGCTGGAGAACGGAGAGGGCTTTGATGAGTAGCCTTTAACATAGTCAACGAGGGAGAGCTGTTTTGGGTCACGAGAAGACATCAGAGTGAGTGAAGCAAAAGGTCAGTCAACTTATGTGAAAGATATTTTTATGTTTCGGAAACTAAAATTTTGAGTAAAAAGAGTAGAAATTAAAATTCCAATACTTCAAAAAGTAAATAGGAAGTATAGCTAATCTTGCGAATACATAATTTGGTTTTGTTTATTTTGTTGTACCAAAGTCATCAGAAACAAACCGATAACTTGTTTTTGTTTTAAATAGAATGAATTTAAGTGGTGAAAATTTCATTCGGACATCTGTGTCCACAGGTATTTAGATTTGATAGATTTTTCGAGTATTGATTTTGATAAATAAAAGACAATTCTGTATGTTTATTTTATATTTGGCTTTATTTCTTTTCCCTATTACCCCGATTAGGATCAACTAAGAGATACTGAACCCACGAGAGAAGATAAGTATAACGTAAGATTATTTAGACATTTTTTTAAAATTATAAAAAGGCACCCTGAGATTTTTTTATTGTTTTTTTATGCATGATTTGCGACAATTAAATAATTAATCAGATAAATAATAATTAATATAAAATTAATAAGAAGCAGATCATAACAGTATATACACAATAATATAACATTCAATGATCGAAAATCATTTAAAAATATGGGATTCTGTACTCTTGTGACCTAAAGTCAAAAATTGAAGTCTCCCCACCACCGTCGATCTGGGCAACCGTAGTATGTCTAAGAACCGTGGACTTAGACGGAGATATTGATTCTGACAGAAACATCATTTTGGACAAACAGAATAAAATAAGAACGTGAAAAGAATCAAATTTGTATCCATTTTGGCTTAATTTTATTAAATTTAAATCTTCATCAAAACGATTCCATTCATAAAAAATTTTCAAATAAAATACAATATAATGGCGAACCTGCGCATCCGCCAAAATTTGCATTTTATCAAAATCGTGGTAAAATAATCAAAAATTAATTATTATTCCTTTATAAAAATAAGTTCACAGTAAATAATGGATGTTTTTAGAGACACAAAGCGTTCACACAACTTCTTCTTCTTTTTGTTGTTATGACGAAAATACTTTTTTTAATGGCAGCCCTTTAAATTGACAGCTGTCAAGTGATTTATATTTATTTTAATTAATAATGGAACGTTTTTGGACCACCGTTACTTTAAATTATAACATACATCTATGGAGACGTCATACAGTGCATACAACAGAAGTTATTGCTATTGCAGAGTGTAGCATGGCGGAAGATCCGAATGAGACATCTGGTGTTGTGAACATAAATCAGATCTACGTCCATCCAGTTTAAGAAAGGATCTTGGTTTGCCTGTTTATAAAATCCAACTCCTGTAAGAATTGAAACCACATGATCACAGCCAAAGCGTAGATTCCCTGAAGGGTCCAAAACGAGATTACTCTTTATAACTGAATTTTATAATCGAACTCTTTTTAATGATTTAGCTTACTTTTGTTTATATTGCTACTTCACTAAACAAAACAGCCATATTTGGAGTGAAATCCTTAAGTGTATGTTAACTATATGTTATTTACATCCAGAAAAACTGACCGTTTAGTGTGATTGTAGTCTGGTGGAATTCTTGGTACGTCCTTTTTCTATAATTGGGCACTAGAGAAGCCGTATTATTGCTGCCGGACTTGTCAAGAAATTGTCGAGAGTATAAAGAATTTGGATACGTCAAATAGTACGATGTCAAACTATCTAAGAATTATACAGATATAAGAATTTTGGGTTGGGACAATACATATTAAAAATATCCAAATAAAAGCTGAGTCAATTAAGTATATATAGAGTAACACATGGATATATATACCCTATTCCACGAACATACGCCTGTTTTGGATTACTTCGACAACGAATATTTTACTGTGCAAAATAAGAAGAACGAAAGTAAATTGCAAATTACATTGTTGTTTATTGGAATAAGTATTAGCGCCATTTACTTTCGTACTTCTTATGTTGCACAGTAAAATATTCGTTGTCGAAGTAATCCAAAACAGGCGTATGTTCGTGGAATGGCCCATACCTACTTTTTAACACGACTTCTGAAAATACACCCAAAAGCGTATTTAAAAGCTCAGAAAATAAAGGAGAAAAAAAAGAGGGTACAAAATGGGCGATAGAGAGATAAAAATATTCTATTACGTTGATGACACCGTGTTAGTAGCAAAGTGCGAAGACGACCTACAAAGATAACTGCACGAATTCAACATTAACGCAAGAGAAACGAATATGAAAATATCAGCCCAAAAAACAAAAAAATCTTAGTAATATCCAAAGAACCAATGATTATACAACACGTAATGACTTTTAAATATCTGAGAATTAATCTATCAGTCGAGAACAATATCGAAGAAGAGGTAAAAGACTAACTAATTTTTAAAGCCAGTAGAACGGCCGGATATATAAACGACACAATTTGAAAAAACAAACGCCTAAGAGTGGAAACAAAGGCCCAAATATATGTCAGTTATTAGGCCAGTTATGACTTACACAGCCGATACAAAACCAGATACAAGCAAAACACAAAGACGTCTGGAGATCAACGAAATGAAGATCTTAAGAAGGATTGCTGGAAAAGGACTACAGGAGAGGGTAAGAAGTGAGTAAATCAGACGAATATGTGGGGTACACAATATAAATACCTGGGTAAAAACAGAAGAGAAGAGTGGAAACAACACATAAGTAGGATTTCTTAATCAAGGATAGTAAGAATAGCCAGGAACAAGTCACCGTTAGGCAGCAGAAGTATAGGACGCCCAAGGAAAAGATGGAATGACAATTTAGGGATAGAATGAAAGGCACCGTTGAGGAAAACCAGGCAGTACCTACTGTCTATAAAAAAGAAAAAGAAGAAGAAGAAGAAGAAGGAGGAGGAGGAGAAGAAGAAGAAGAAGAAGAAGTAAATAAATGGAATAAAAAAAAGCTAAAATATCCTTCATCTTCCCTAAAACATTACTTTTTCTTAAAGATTCCTTCCTACGAACTAACTTTTGACATGAAATGAATAATCCACTTCACATCCATGATGCTCTTCAATGTCTTCCCTGAAAAGAAAATTGACATCGCCCCTTTTCTCAATCAACCAAACATTTACACAAATGCGTACATGATCAATCCACATAGAACAAAGGTAGATAAGATTGGTTTTCTGTGGTTTCCCTCCCTCTTTTCACAATGACACCTGTTTCTAGGTGAGGATCTAGCCACAGCCAACCTCCTAACCTTAACCTCCACGCGTTTATTAAAGAAAGCCCAATAATTCTAAAATGAATCGTTTGTCATCTATAGAGCTTAGGATTTGGTGGCATATTTGAACCAAGGTATGAGATCTCAAAAGGAGATCTCGAAAGGAGATCTCATACCTATGTAGAGCCTAACCAAGATTTACATAACCCGATCTGATATACAGGGTCTAACAAAAATACAGGTCATAAATTAAAGTACATATTTTGCGACCAAAAATAGTTCGAATGAACCTAACTTACCTTAGTACAAATATGCACATAAAAAAAGTTACAGCCCTTTGAAGTTACAAAATGAAAATCGATTTTCTCGAATATATCGAAAACTATTAGAGAATTTTTTATTGGACATAAACATGTGGCATTCGTATAGCAGGAACATCTTAAAGAAAAATTATAGTGAAATTTGTGCACCCCCTAAAAAATTTATGGGGTTTTGTTCCCTTAAACCCCTCCAAACTTTTGTATAAGTACCAACTAAATTATTATTAAGGTACCATTAGTTAAATTCTATGTTTTCAAAACTTTTTTGCCTCTTAGTATTTTTTCGATAAGGCAGTTTTTATCAAGATGCGGCTTCTTTTTTAATATGTTTACATAAAAATTTTATGGGGGTTTGTACCTTTAAACCCCCCAAATGTTTGTGTACGTTCCAATTAAACTATTACTGCTGTACCATTAGTTAAACACAATTTAACTAAACACAGTGTTTTTAAAACTTTTTTGCCTTTTTGTCTTTTTTCGACAAGGTACCTTTTATCGTGATGTGGCTTCTTTTTTAATATGGTTCAAAATATGCGTAAAAATGTAAATCATAAATAAATTTTCATATTATGTATTACCAAGTCTCCATAATCGTACTTAACCATATACAAATATGTGGTGGATTTGACAAATATTCAAAATATCTCGATAAAAACTGACTTTTCGAAAAAGTATTAAGAGGCAAAATAATTATTTTCTACGAGCGTGCAAAAATGTCTACTTTCGCGCACGCGTTTTAGTTTAGAAAGTTTCACTTTTCCGCACGCGTTTTACTTTTCCGCACGCGGGTAGATATTTTAATATGGCCTTAAAATAATTATAATACATGCAATAAACTAATATTTAGATATTATTTACTATTTTATTTCAAATGTATCTTATTGTGTTCCTGTTTTAACCCGGCACCTGCCACGTGGGGTGCTACCAGCACCCCATAACACATTTTCATAAAATATTTGGTATTTTAAGTTTGTTAACCGTGCTGTGCGTCATAGTAGCTTTCTATAATATTATACAGGGTGTTTCATTAATAATTGTCCATATAGTAGCTGGAGAAACCTTAGCACAAAATACGAAGATCTAACCTAAAACACTTAAATAAAATGTTGTTCCTTACTGAGTTACAGGGTGTTTTATCTTAAAGTTTAAAAATTATTTTTGCTCAGCATTTTAAAACTATTCGACGTATAACTTTCATACTTGGCAGAAAGTATAGGTACTGTACAAGCTACTAAATTATGTTAAACACACGTTTGTGCTATTACCAGAGGCGTACGACGGGGGAAAGTGAATGGTTGACCCTTTCCAAATTCTACGCCACTGGCGAAATTGCTATTTTAGTTCAATTTTTGGATTCTCCAATACTTTCTATGAAAATAATATACTCTTTATTGGTAACTATAAAGTCATTAGTTTTCGAGATATTTGAAGTTAAAAATGAAACGACACGGTTATTTTTATTAATGTATTGTGTCGCTTCATTTTTATTTTCAAATATCTCGAAAATTAATCAGTTTATCGTTACGTATGAAGAGTATATTATTTACATAAAAAGTATTGTAAAATAAAAAAATTACACTAAAATAGCAATTTTATCATTTGCGTAGAATTTGGGAAGGGTCAACTAGCCACTATCCCCTGTCGTACGCCTCTGGTAGTAGCTAGAAACGTTTATTTATCTTAATTTAGTAGGGTGTACAGCACCTACACTTTTTGCCAAGTATGATAAGGATACGCCAAATAGTTTGAAATTACTGGGTACAAATAATTTTTAAATGTTAATCACATGAATCATATCATAAATTAATCAAAATAACTGTGCCGTTTCATATTTAACTTCAAATATCTCGAAAACTAATGACTTTATCGTTACCAATAAGGAGTATCTTATTTACGTAGAAAGTATTGGAGAATCTAAAAATGGCACTAAACTAGTAATTCCTCCAGTGACGTAGAATTTGAGAAGGGTCAACCATTCACCATCCCCTGTCGTACGCCTCTGGTAGTAGCTAGAAACGTTTGTTTATCATAATTTAGTAGTGTGTCTAGTAGTCACACTTTTTGCCAAGTATGAAAAGGATACGTCGAATAGTTTTAAAATGCTAAGCAAAAATAATTTTTAATATTTTAGATAAAACACCCTGTAACTTAGTAAGGAACCACATTTTATTTAAGTGTTTTAGGTTAAATCTTCGTATTTTGTGCTAAGGTTTCTCCAGTTACTATATGGACAATTATTAATGAAACACCCTGTATAGCATAGATATGTTTGCGTTTGCAGTGGATATTTAGTCATTCTGAACTTGTAGCTCTAAAGTCGAATCGGTGTGTCATTATCTGCCAGTATAAGTTTTAAATTTTTTTTGTGTTTTTGATAAACAGGTCAGATTTACATTTTTTTATTGTAATAACTGATTTAAATTACTAATATAGGCTCTATGCTCAATAAATTTTAATTTTTTTTTTGATACTTTACTTCACTTCATTTATTATGGGTTGGTACTCGCTAATTTGATTTTAACACCTTTTTAATTTTATTTTTTAACTTTTATAATATATTAGTAGCTAATAAGTTAATAAACATGTTTTTTTATATACTTGTGTAACTCAACACATTATTTTGTTTATAAACAAGTAGATCACAGAAAATTTTTAAGGGGTGCTGTGAGCACCCCACGTGACAGTTGACGCCTTACAAAGCCACGTGGCAGGTACCGGGTTAATGAAATTAACGCTACAATTCGATGAAATAAAATTATTTTGACATAATATTCCAAAGTCAAATCGGTAGACAATAACAGTCGTTTTGAATTATCGTCATGGAAACCAAGATCGTCGTCATGCTAACTAATTATATTGAAAGTTTGGTTTTGACAACCTTGTCGAAGAATTAATTTGTGTATGTATTTTCATATTAATTAAATTAATTGATTAAGATCTGGTCATTTTTTCAAGACTCGTAGAAAAATTATTGTTCCTAACTCTTGCAGAAAGTCTCTTTTCCGCACTCGACTGCTTGCCAAAAAAATGACCAAATTTTAATCAATTAATTTAATTATAATGATTATTTCATTCATATGAGATTCTGACCAATAGAAAGCTACAGAAATCTGAATTAAATCGATGATTTTTGATAATCTCCCGTCGTTAAGTATATTACGTCAGATGCCCTTCGTTGCTACAGAAAAATACATTCAGTGACATTAATAACAATTAATGTTTTAAAAATTATAAAAGTGATGACTTTCAATCGTCAAATATTTATAGAAACTGTGTGTTTAATGGTACTTACATAAATAAATTACAATAAAATTTTGGTTTTCAACAGTTTTATTCATGAAATAATCGCAACAAATTGCACTCGACCTCTGAAATTAATATAGAATTTTTGCTCTCGCGACACTTTGACATAATTTCACTCGCCTTCGGCTCGTGAAATTAAAACCGTCAAAGTGTCACCCGGGAAAAATTCAATAATTTCAGAGCTCTTGTGCAATTACTACTGAAAATCCACAAGGAAAAAGTTTTCCTGTAGTTGGCTGTATACCATGTGATACAAGAAAACAGTAAAATCCTGTATAAAAGGTATATTTAAAAACCCTCAAAAGGGCCACATCAAATTCACATAACTAGTTTTCGACTGGTTTACCAGTCATCATCAGTGCTTACGTGCAATGTACATGGTAACCACCAAGATAGTATTATACAAAAATATGTGGGTCAAAGCCCAGTAAAAGTAGTCCGTCAAGGAAACATTGGTTTAAAATGCTACCTTAAGCCTGGATGTTTAAAATATTATCTAATTTGCCCTAGGTAACATCTGAGATGTAGATATGACTTGTTCACATGTTGGAAGTGAGACGGCAAGTGGCCGCATCTACATCTCAGATGTTACCTAGGGCAAATTAGATAATATTTTAAACATCCAGGCTTAAGGTAGCATTTTATACCTATGTTTCCTTGACGGACTACTTTTACTGGGCTTTGACCCACATATTTTTGTATAATACTATCTTGGTGGTTAGCATGTCCATTGCACGTAAGCACTGATGATGACTGGTAAACCAGTCGAAAACTAGTTATGTGAATTTGATGTGGCCCTCTTGAGGGTTTTTAAATATACCTTTTATACAAGATTTTACTGTTTTTTTTTTAATATGAAAATATGAAAATAATATGAAAATTAATTCTTTGACAAGGTTGTCAAAACCAAATTTTCAGTATAATTGGTTAGCATAACGACGATTTTGGTTTCCATGACGACAATTCAAAACCACTGTTATTGTCTACTGATTTTACTTTCGAATATTATTTCAAAATTATTTTATTTCATCGAATTCTAGCGTTAATTTCATTAAAACATGAATACAATAAAATATATTTGAAATAAATCATTAAATAATATCTAAATATTAGTTTCTGCATGTATTATAATTACTTTAAGGCCATATTAACATTAACATTACAAAAGTAAAACGGGCGCGGAAAAGTAACACGCGTGCGGAAAAGTAAATCTTTCTAAACTAAAACGCGGGAGCGAAAGTAGGCATTTTTGCGCGCTCGTAGAAAAAAGTTTTTAAAACATTGTGTTTAACTAATGCTACTACAATAATAATTAAATTGGAACGTACACAAATATTTGGGGGGGAGGGTTTAAAGGAAAAAACCCCCATAACATTTTGAAGGGGTGTCCAAATTTCACTATAATTTTTTCTTAAGATACTACTGCTACTGCCATGAATGCCACATGTTAATTTTCAATAAAAAATCTCTAATAGTTTTCGATATATTGGGAAAAATCGATTTTCATTTTGTAATTTCAAAACTCTTTTTATGTGCACATTTGTACTAAGGTAAGTTAAGTTCAATCGAACTATTTTTGGTCCCAGAGTAAGTAATTAAATTTATGACCTGTATTTTTGTTACCCTCTCTATTATACAAAACATACAGACGTGATTTATAGCGTAACGAAATACGAGGCGTACGACATTTATTGGAGACCACTACCTTAGTCCATTTTTTGAAAGCAACGTATTTGGACGTAGTTTTCCATTGTAAAAGCAAATTCGAAAATCAACATAAGAGAAGGAAACGGAAACATTATTAAAACCATATAACATTCCTATACTCATCCGAAAATTAAATCCACTTCCATATTTTCTTTTCCTAACCCTACTACACACTATTAAGCCCGATATTTTCCTATGCTAATTTAATTTGGTAAAGTTCGCATGATTAGAAATAAAATTTCAACCACCGGCGAGTAATTATATTTTTCAAGTTGCGTGCACTAAAATTGAACCTTTTGAATAATTAAAAGTAAAGAATTTATGTGTTTCGACTTTTTGAGATATGCACCAACAAATAAATTACATTAGTTTACACAAAATGGCAAAAATACTTTCTGAAAAATGTTTCGACGGCATGAATCGACTAAATTTGAACTAAAGGGCCGGTTGCGTGTTTGGTTTGTGTTTAGAATGAAATTTTAGGCTTTAAAACGCTTTTAATTAAGCAAAATGGTCTGTATAAAATGTCACTCATTTTCCATCCTTTTTATGGATTTTTGTTGATAAGGCACTTACCCACAATAAATTATTATCACTTGTATTCTTTGTTATATTAAATATAAAGAAGTTAATTGCAAAGTGCCATATTCACTTGCCGTAACTTTCTGATTTTTGCTGATATTTTTATCATCATCATCATTCTCTTTGCCTTATCCCTATGCGGGGTCGGCTTCCCTAATTGCATTTCTTCACACAATTCTATCTTGGGTCATATCAATGTCAATCCTTTACCAACATGTCCTGCCTTATCGTCTCCACCCAGGTCTTCTTTGATCTTCCTCTCCTACTCCTTCCAGGAATCTGCACTTCAGCTATTCTTCGTATTGGGTGATTAACGTCTCGACGTTGAACATGACCAAACCATCTTAACCTATCCTCTCTCATTTTGGCATCAATTGAGCATAGGACTCAATTAGTCTCCCTGTCCTATTCCGCTGCCTATATCTATAGTTTGTGTAAGTTGTCCATCTATTCTGACTTCCGTTTTGTTGTTTTGGTAGATGTTCTCAATAGTTTTTATGATATCTAGAGGAACTTCTCTATTATACAGAAGATGGATTACATCTTTGAGTCTTACTCTGTCAAATGCTTTCTTCAAGTCAATCAGACATAGAAATGCTGGTCGATTATACTCTAGTTATTTCTAAGTAATTTGATTTATGACGAATATTGCATCGGTACACGATCTTCCAGTACGAAAACCCTGTTGTTCATCTGCTAAATTTATCCTCTGATTCATTAGGTCTTGTAAAATTTTTGGTTTTAGGGCCAGTTGTTCGAACGCTAATCAACAATGATCACTATCAAATATTTAATTACTATCACCAACTGTCAATGTCAACTTTGGTTGGATTGCTGAACACATAATTGATTATAATTATGAGATTAGTTAATCAATTAACATAACAATTATTAACATAATTGATTAACTAATTTCATATTTGTAAGCAATAATTATGTTTTTAGCAACCCAATCAAAGTTGACATTGACAGTTGTGACAGTAATTAAATATTTGATAATAATCATTTTTGATTAGCGTTCGAACAACCGGCCCTTGTGTAGTATTTAACAAGTTGATACCTTTGTAGTTTCCTGGTTGCTTTTTATCTCCTTTTTTGAATAGTAGAATTAGTTCGCTCGTTCTTCATTCTTCCGGTATTTTATTGTGTTTTATGATTTTGTTAATTAATGTTGTTAATTGTTCTGTCATTGCTGCTCCACAATATTTCAGTAATTCGTTCGGTATTCCATCCTTACCTGCAGCTTTTCTGTTCTTCAGCTTTTCGAGTGTTTTTCGTAATTCCTGTGTACTTATATTAACATCTTCATTTGTGGTAATTTCTGGTATTTCCGGTTCTACCATCATTTGTTCTTCCTCTGCATAGAGCTTTTCTAGATAGTCAATCCATGTATCCTGTTCTATGTGTTTTGGTTCTATTAGTTCCTTTACCTCCATTCTTTGACCTCTTATAAAGCGCCATATTTCCTTTTGCAGACCATAAAAATCATGTTCCATTTCTTTCGAAAACCGTTCCCAGTGATCATTTTTTATTCTTCTTACGACTGCATGTGTTTCGTTTCTTATAGTTTTATAATTATCGTATGCCTCTTGTGTTTTATTTGACATGTATTTTAGGTAAGCTTTTTCTTCTCTTTACATTTTTCCTTCACTTCTGTACAAAACCATGGAGTTCTTTGTCTTGGAAGCGATTTATTTTTAATAATGTTTCGTTCACCAAGAACTTCATTGGCTGAGGCTAAGATATTAGACTTAATTTTTGCCCAGCTTTCTTTGACTCCGTCACTTTCTGTGATATACGTGTTGCTGCTTTTTTCCGTTATTCTTTTTTGGAATAGGTATCTTGTGGAGTCGTCCTGTAAACTTTCAACTTTAATCTTGGTGGTGTATGCTGCTGTTTTTTATCACATATGTGAATTTTCATTCTGATTTTGCACAATACCAATTTATGATCGCTTCCTATTTCTGCTGATTTTAGTGCTCTTACATCTAAGATTAGAGACTGGTGTAGTTCTCTATTCGATAGAATAAAGTCTATCATAGATTTTTGTCCTCTAGTATTTTCAAAGGTGTATTTGTATTGTTCTTTGTGAGGGAAAAATGTATTGTTAATTCGTATTTCACTTATGCTGCATATTACCACAAAAGGCAGAGAACTTCTTAAAGCTATAAATGCGACCAATGCAAATTACCTCACCACAAGGGAACCAACTTACTGGCCTACCGACAACGCAAAAATACCTGATCTACTCGACTTCTATATTGTTAAAGGAATTAATGTTAAATTGGCAAAAGTAGAACCTTGTTACGATCTACCCTCTGACCACTCTAGCCTAACCGCGACATGATATGCACAAATAACAAACAGTACTAAACAACCATCACTATACGGTAACAAAACAGACTGGAGCATTTTCAAGACTAAACTAGATGAACTAATTGACATAAACATCCCATTGAAAACAGAAAGTGACATCTACGCAGCAGTAGAAAATCTTCAGAAATCTATACAAGAAGCTGCTTGGTATGCTACCCCTGACTGCTACCAAACAGAATTTAAAGAGAATTGCCCAACTGTAATAAAGGAAATGATTGCTAGAAAGAGAAAAATAAAGGAGGAGTGGCGAAGAAAAAGAACACCTGAGAACAAGACGAAATTAAATAAAATCACCAAGGAAATTAAACTACAATTGCATAATATCAAAAATAAAAAAATACAAGAATATCTTACAGGTTTATCAGCAAACGCAGATAGTGAATATTCCCTTTGGAAGGCCACGAGAAAAATCAAACACCCGAAACAACAAATACCACCAATACGAAACCAAGAGGGAAACTGGTGTAGAAATAATAAGGAAAAAGCCGAAGCATTTGCAAATCACCTCACTAATGTATTCCAGCCACATCCCATGGAAGATGGTGATACAGAGGAAGAAATAAATGACTTCCTGGAATCGCCCTACCAGATGGACTTACCTATACAAAAAATCACCACTAAAGAAGTTAGAAATATGATTCAGCATGAAATCAGTCCAAAAAAAGCTCCAGGGTATGACCTGATCAACGGGAAAGTACTCAAGCAATTGACATTCAAAGGTCTGAAAATGATAACGCAAGTATTTAATGCAATATTTAGGCTAGGTTACTACCCACAACAATGGAAAGTTGCTCAAATTATTCTCATACCTAAGCCAGGGAAAAATAAAACTCAGGTGACTTCATACTGACCAATAAGCCTGCTACCTGTTCTATCAAAAATTTTGGAATAACTTCTCCTTAAACAATTATCCCCAGTTATAGAAGAAAGGAAACTAATTCCCCAACACCAATTTGGGTTCAGAACACAACACGGAACGATAGAACAGGTACATAGACTGGTAAAACACATCAGAAGCGATCTAGAAAATAAAAGGTATTGTTCTGCTGCATTCCTGGACATTTGTCAGGCCTTCGACAAGGTATGGCATGCTGGTATGCTCTTTAAACTAAATAAAAACCTTCCCCATCCTTTTTATCAAATCCTAAAAAGCTATATTTCCAACCGACATTTCCTAGTCCAGCAGGATAATGAATACACAAGCCTAAGACCAATAAAAGCCGGAGTACCACAAGGAAGTGTCTTGGAACCGATATTGTACTTGCTCTACACTGCTGACCTACCCACAAGTAACAAAACAACGTGTGCAACTTTTGCTGATGACACTGCTGTACTAGCCTCTCACCATGATCCAAATACAGCATCCAGAACCCTTCAGAAAGACCTTAATAATATACAAATATGGCTTAAAAAATGGAAGATAAAGGCGAATGAGAGTAAATCATCCATGTAACCTTCACCATGAGAAGACAAACATGTCCATCTGTAACACTAAATGAAACGCAAATCCCACAAACTGATACTGTCAAGTACCTAGGAATCCATCTTGATAGGAGATTAACTTGGCAAAAACACATTTTTACAAAAAGAAAACAACTAGGAATAAAATTTCGAGAAATGTACTGGATCATCGGTCGTAAATCTCAACTATCACTTGAAAACAAACTGCTGATATATAAAACTATATTAAAACCAGTGTGGACCTATGGTATCCAACTTTGGGGGACAGCCAGTCAAACTAACCTAGAAATATTGCAGAGATTCCAGAACAAAGTCCTTAGAACAATGCTGAATGCCCCTTGGTATTTTGTCATCCCCTTGGAATGAAATTTAATAAAAAAATGTTTCATCCTGAAAGCAGATGGATGAAGGTTGACCTAGAGTCGGATCTTAGACTATAAAAAGTCTTTTTGAAACATGCTGTAAAGTACCCCGCACAAACCTTATGGAAATTAGGTCCCAGTGGATTTAGTTCATACTTTATGAAAATACTCTTTGAAGCATCCTGACAAAAAGTTCTCATGGGCACATCTCGATCGAATGGAGGATTTTCAAGATATAGAGGCACAAAGTCAGAAAATTATAAGATTTACTGGGTATTCCAATTCCCTGAGTTATTGGTTATCTGGTAACATGTAGAAGTTTGGATCAAAGAAAAGTACTAGTCGTCTAGGATTTTTTCCTGGCTATCCAATGGCGACCTTTACTTTGACCCTGACCTTCAACGGACGTCATCTTCTAGAGTTTCAAGGGCTTTTAGCATTAAATTGATATAAACAGATTACTCATGACTTTTTGGGATCGCTAAACACGAATATGGCATCAGAATTGACCTCCGGAGCACGTGGTGGCCAGGACCACTGTAAGGGACGTCATCTTGTAGAGTTTCGATGGTTTTCGGCATTTAATTGATGCAAATGAATTACTGGAGGGTTCTTTGAGGTCGCTAAACACGAATATACCACCAGAACCGACTCCCGGAGCACCTGGTTTCCAAGGTCATTGAAAAGGGCTCCTGGAGTTTCGAGGGTCTTTGGTAATACATTGTTGCAAACAGATTACCCATAGGTTTTTGGAGTCGGTGAAGTGAATGCCCCATCAGAACAGACATCGGAGTACCTGGTGCCTAAGGCAGGTCTTCTTCAGGAGCTTCGACAGGTTTCGGCATTAAATTATGGCATAATTTTATATGGCATAAAATTATTCGGCATAATTACTCATGGGTTTTTGACACTATCAAAATAGACTATAGTAAATTGATCTTAAAATAAATGAAGGAATAACATGGTGAGAAAATTGAGTTTATATTTATAAATAATTAAAACAATTGAATAGCACAACATAGGTATTTTAATAAAAATCTACAAATAGCAAAAAAAACTTCTTTGGACAGCAACTTATAAAACCTCCGAGTATTCGGTGTGTACCAATCCCTTTACATCAATTTAGTATAGAAAACTCTCAAAACTCATGACGTGCCTTACGCGATAGGTGCTCCGGTGTCTGTTCTGATGGAGTGTTCGTGTTCAGCGACCCCAAAAAGCCATGAGTAATCCGATTTTATCAATTTAATGCCGAAAACCCTCGAAACTCCAGAAGATGACGTGCCGTAGGCACAATATGATTCGTGGGTCGGATCTGATAATGTATGCATGTTCAACAACCCCAAAAACCTAAGAATAATCAATTTGCATTAATTTAGTACCGAAATCTCTCGAAACTCCAGAAGATAACCTGTCTTAGATACCAGGTGCTCCTGTGTCTGTGCTAATCACATATTCGGGTTCAGCAACCCCAAAAATCTATGACTAATCCGTTTGCATTAATGTAGCACCGAAGACCCTCGAAACTCCAGGAGTCCCTTTCATTGACCTTGGGAACCAGGTGCTCCGGAAGTCGGTTCTGGAGGCATATTCGTGTTTAGCGACCTCAAAAAACCCTCCAGTAATTCATTTGCATCAATTAAATGTCGAAAACCATCGAAACTCTAGAACACGACGTCCCTTGCAGTGGCCCTGGCCACTATGTGCTCCGGAGGTCAATTCTGAGGGCATATTCGTGTTTAGCCAGTGGCGGCTCGTGGCCTTGGAGACAGGGTCGGCAAGGTTTTTTTTGTCTTCTCATATAGGTATACCATCAAACTAAAAGGCTTAAATCATCATAGGAGATTTTGTTGTTTTTTGTTTTTTTTTATTTGATGTACTTGACATTCTCTCTTGTTTCATGGTGTTTCAACAATACGTGTTGATTCTTTTGAGACAAGATAAATCTCGTTTATTTGAGGCAGAAATTGGTGGTAATAAGAAAATTGATGAACAGTTTGTTGTAATGAATTGCAGTACTTACTACATAGAATTATACAAACATATTTTGTAACTTATCCCACTTTCTGAAAATATTTGGATCGGCATAATTTTTAAGTACCTAACTTGTAATAATAAATATCTTGGAAATTCCTTGGAAATTTGAATCGTAAAAGAGGTAAAAAATTTGCAAATCATCAAAATTCGAAAAACGAGTATCTATTTGCATATAATAGTAGGTATCCAAAATTTCAAGATATTACCTACTAGTTTTTCGAGATATGTATCATGTCGGTGTCTTTTTTGGGATGGTTCGGAAATATCAAGCGAATTTAAAACGTCACTGCGTATATATTGGAAACTACTATCATTACGGAAATCTCTGAGATTTTGCACCAGCTTTCGTATTCTATTTTTGGAATTAATAATGTCAATTGACTGATTTTGAACAACAATGAATATCTTGGGCCAACTGTGTCTTAAAAATATTTAAAAGAATATTAAAAGAGTAATCATTTAATAAAGTTCTTAAACCGATTGCTTCACAGATCGAGGTATCGCCGCTTTCAAAATCGTCGCCTTCGATAATAAAATCAAAAACTTTCAAAAGCTGTTCACGAAAATCTGCTACAGATACTAAAACTACTAGAGATAATCTGCTTAGATAAGACTAACCGAGATTTAAAATTTCATCGCGTCTGACAAACTGTTCGCTGTTTTTTCGAAACAAATTTGTTCTAAAGCAGTACTCCGTGAGCTAAACTGGCAAGAAAAGACGATATTCTTTATTTTTTTACACGTAACATGCAAAACTAAATTCATTATATGTGCATCATAGTATAGTGAGTAATAAATAAAGCTTGTGATGCAATAGTTTTAACTTTTGCCTGGAGACCATTCAATTCACCACACATCACAGCAACGCCATCATAAGATTGCCCCAGTTTGCCCTACCAATTTATTTTTGATATCAAAATTTTTTTTCTACAACCGTGTTAAAAATGCAATTTTTAGCACTCCATACGAGCGTTAAAAATGCTACTTTAAGGCACTAGTGCTTTAAAATATTTTTAAGGCACTGCAGTTCGTATTGACCGTATAGACAATTTTGATGTAATGTCAAAAAAATATAAAAATGGAATGTCAGTCACGTTCAAGTAAAAGTTTTTGTAGATATTGTCCTGTAATTATGTTTGTAGAAAAAATATTGTATGATATGCGTGTTAAAAAGTACATTTTTAAGGCACTCATGTGAATTGCAGAACTCGCTATCGCTCATTCTGCAAACTTTCACATGCGTGCCTTAAATGTGTACTTTTAACACTTATATCATAAATAACTATTAATCTGTTCTTTAAAACACCAAAAATATATTCTGCCTTATTGCTTTTACTCACGTCTCTAAAACCTAAAAACCTCTCATAAATATTACCACGTAACGCGTATCGAAAAACAATAATTGATAATTGTGAATGACATGATAATCAGAAGTTTCATCTACTTCCAGCGAAAAGCAAATGGTTTTCTAAATCTCAGATTCAATAACGTTATTCAAAATGTAACTATTTGATTATATGTATTAGTTCATTCTGTATTACGAATACACTTCGAATCAGAAAGTAAATATTTCTAAAACAATTTTATTAATTCTCTATAATAACTTTGATTTTTAACAAATGCTTCGATCCATCATGTACACTAAATGATAATTCCTGACAACTTAAAAAAATTACAATATCAAACGACGCAAAACGGCGTGATTATTTTTGACAATTTCTGCCGATGCGATGCTCCAAAAATGAAATACCGACCGGCAGATTTAAAAGTGCCGTACCTGGCCGCTTTGCCCACGGAGAGAATGTATGTATGTGCGCTTTCGCTTGCTCATCGACTTGTTATTTCGTTGATTTTTACGTGTAAGTCGTCAAGCTACGGAGAGTTGGGTACGGCTAGCCGAAAAGTAAGATGAATGGTTCAGATCATTCATTTTTTGAGAAGTCTTTTATGCGCAGGGATCACTTAACGCTCCGATTGATCAAATCCTTTTAAAAACCATGAATAAAATTTAGTCTGTATTATCTGACAGATTTTTTTACTTCACAGATACAAATATTAAAAAAAATTATATCTATAAATGTGTGGGTCGGCACTGCCGACCCTGCCGACCCTGACTGGCCGCCACTGTGTTTAGCGATCCCAAAAACCCATGAGTAATCTGTTTATATCAATTTAATGCCTAAAACCCTCGAAACTCTAGAAGATGACGTCCGTTGAAGGTCAAGGTCAAAGTAAAGGTCGCCATTGGATATCCAGGAAAAAATCATAGACTACTAGTACTTTTCTTTGATACAAACTTCTACATGTTCCCAGATAACCAGTAACTCATGGAATTGGAATACCCAGTAAATCTTATAATTTTCAAAGTTTGTGCCTCTATATCTTGAAAATCCTCCATACGATCGAGTTGTGCCCATGAGAACTTTTCATCACAATGCTTCAAAGAGTATTTTCCCAAAGTCTGAACTAAATCCACTGGGACCTAATTTCCATAAGGTTTGTGCGGGTTACTTTACATAACTTACAACCTTACAAGAGTAATAAAAAGGCGAATAAAAAACACTTAAAACATTTATTAAACTTAAATACTACTCTAATGAATCTCTCAAATGTGGCTTTTCCATAAGTTTCTTTTTGGCATCTGTACAGGGTACATGCGGTTGGTCGAGATGGTTGCGTTCCTGGTTATGATTGTGAAATATAATTTCTCTTAGTCTGTCCAAAAATTCCTTCTGATCAACTTCTGCTAAATTTTCCGAAACGAAGGATTTCAATTCGTCATCAGTAAGATGACCATCCTTGTTTTTGTCCATTGTAGAAACCAGTCCTATATAATAAAATTTTTGATACAGTAGGAAAAATGAAAGAATACCCATGAACGAACATATAAAACACGATGTATTTTCTTGTCACCGTTGTCACAAAGAAAATTGTCCAGTGCAAGTACATGTAATAATAATTATTACATGTACTTGCGCTGGCCAATTTTTGTGTGACACGGTGACAGGAAAATACAGCGTGTTTTATATGTTCGTTCATGGGTATTCTTTCATTTTTCCGACTGTAAGTATAGTCCGTTCTTTAACGGTAAAATATTGCAAAATCTCTAAATTTTAAAGAACCGCTGGGATTGACATGAAATTTGGTATACACATAGCTAACAAGTCAAAGAAAAAAAAGTGATATTGTGCCGATATGTGCTTCTGCACTGGGGGTGATTTTCACCCTCTCTTGGGGGTGAAAAAATATTCGTCCAAAGAAAGTCAGGAAATGGATAAACTGGCTAATTTTAAGTAACTTTTGTTCTATAGAGTTTTTTCACTAAGTCAATACTATTCGAGTTATTTGGCAGTGAATATGTTCATTTTTTCAACAAAATAACCACGCTTTTAGACGGTTTTTCGCAAATAAATCAAATAGTAAGTATTTTGTCGAAAAAACATTCTTAGCAAAAATATAGCCTGTAAAAAATTTTAAAAAATGGTGTAGATATATGACGTCTCTACACCTAGTAGAAGCAGAGTTATAGCTAATTAAAAATAGGTTCATATTCGTCAAATTCCAAATGGAATACTTTAACGTGAAATAACCAAAAATGAAGCACATTTCGGGGAAAACTCATTACAACTTATTTAAAGTGTTTTAAAAGCTTCATTTTTGTTTTATAAAAAAAATTTCTAGCATCAAAATTAAACAATTTACGCTCAAAATAAAGTTAATCCCTTTTGGTTTTGGTATAAAAATCGAGAAAATCACCCAATAATTAGTATCGTAAATGAACTTAATTAACCGTTACGGCTTCACAAGTTTCTTGACTCGTGTATATATTGTTTATATGATCTGTAAGTTTCATCGTTTCAAAGTCCTTATTATTGAAAGAGCTGTAGTTAAAACGGGTTGAATGAGTCACTGATCACGAATGTATGCAAATTTAGAAACACCAAATCTTAATAAATTTTTGTCTAACAGGAAAACAAAAAAATACATGATATTCAGAAAAGCAAATCTGACTTTTTTTTGTTTTTCGAGAATTTTGGTATCTCTAACAATTTTTAAGTTATTTTGAAAAAAAGAATATTTTTCAAAATTAAAATTTTTAAAAATTTTACTTTGAAACCAAATTTTTTCAAAGATAAGTACTTGGAATCGATAAAACTTACGGATGATAGTTATAAACACAACATAAGTAAAATAATTTGTGGAGCGGTAACGATTAATTTCATTTAAGTTGCTAATTAGGGGTTCGTCTTCCCGATTTTTTTTTGCAAAAACAAAAGGGACCAACTTTATTTTGAGCGTAACTTGCTTAAATTTAATGCTAGAAACTTTTTGTAAAAACAGAAATAAAGCTTTTTAAAACATATTAAAAAAGTTATAATGGGTTTTCCCCAAAAAGTGCTTAATTTTTTGGATATTTTACGTCGAAATATTCTATTTGAAATTTGGTGAATATGAATCTATTTTTCATTGGCTATAACTCTGGCTCTACGAGATTCAGAGACCTAACGCGTACACCATTTTTTTTTACATTTTTATAAGCTATATTTTTGCTACAAATGTTTTTTCGACAAAATGCTTAGGTTTTGAGTTATTTGCGAAAAACCGTTTAAAAATGTGGTTATTTTGTTAAAAAAATGAACATATTCACTCGCAAATAACTCGAAAAGTGTTGACTTGGCGAAAAAGCTCTATAGAACAAAAGTTACTTAAAATTAGTCAGTTTACCCATTTCCGGACTTATTTTGGAAACATATTTTTTCACCCACAAGAGGGGGTGAAAGTCACCCCCAGGGCAAAAGGACACATCGGCACAATATCACTCTTTTTCTTTGACATGTAAGCTATACGTGTGCCAAATTTCATGTCAATCCAAGCGGTTCTTTAAAATTTAGAGCAAAAACCGTGAAAAAATGGACTAATAGTGGAAAGTAAAAATATGGTTTACTACACATATCGGAAAAGTCTAGGGATATTTTAGTCCATTCACTATCGGCAGAATATTGCAAAACTAAATTTTAAAGAACTGCTTGGATTGACATTTTTACATACAGTCGGAAAAATGAAAGATTACCCATGACCGATCATATGTATCACTTATTTTGTATTTGCTGTGTTTTTCTATAACATATGTTTGTTATTTATAGGAAAAGGCAGCAAATACAAAATAAGTGATTGATATGATCGTTCATGGGTAATCTTTCATTTTTCCGACTGTACACATAGCTAACATGTGCAAGACAAAAAGTCATAGTGTGCCGATGTGTGCTTTTGCCTTGAGGGTACCCTTTTCAGTTTTTGAAGTTATACTTCCTTTGAGGGTGGATTTTTATTTTCCTGGGCGCATGCGCACACCGACAGCATGGTATTATTCGCTCAAACGTTATACAGGATCTGATTGGGTGTTATAATCATATGTCAATAATTGTTCAATATGGAGATTATGGATAAACAAATGTTGTGTATATTAGCTTTTATTGTTGTGATGGCAGAAAAAAAAGTAAGTTCATAATTGTAGTGACTTTTTAAATACTTTTTGAAAGCGACAGGTACGTAATAATTGTAAATGTTTCAGTATCCTAATAATAAATTACATAGGTAGGTACCTACCTATTTGGAAAATTTAAAATGAACCTACCAAAATAGTATGTAATGCTTTGATTTACATAATTTGATAATCATCAAAATTTCTATCAATATTCACCTAATATATTGTTTTTTTTTTACTCTATCTTTTGTTGTATTTTATTATTTAAATTCTACAAAAATCCAAAATAATTTGGTTAAATTCAGAACGGCCAAAAGTTTAAACCGTTTAGTTAGTCGATCTTCCCACATGATGCATGTGTCTCCTTGGGTAAAAGTGCCCTAATTTCAGTACTATCTGCGCTAACATAAGCGGGTTCGAACCCCAATAGGAACTTTTATTTTTTTATTTTTTTTATACATTTTATGATTGTAAGTGCATTTATTATATATTTTTTTTTCAGAAAATACGTATTTAATTAAAATATATTCCGACAATTATTGTTTAGAAATCATTTGTGGCATTTTGTGTGTGTTTTAATCTTTTATTTTTTTAAATTTTGGTACTGTTTTAATAAAATTTTTTGAAAAGTAGTAAGTATTAAAATTAATTTGATATTTAACTAAAATATAAATAAACTGTTTAAAGTATATTAATTTCGTTGAAATCATATATAATAGAAGTATAACTTCTTACGTGCGTACAAAGTACACACACACTCTTTTTTTATCCTTTTTTATTTTCACCCCTTTTCGGGAGTGAAACATTTACGTTCAAAATAAGTCCTAAAATGGATAAACTAACTAATTCTAAGCAACTTTTATTCTATAATGTTTTTTCACTGAATTGATACTTTTCGAGTTATTTGCAAGTGAATATGTTCATTTTTTAAGAACAAAAAAACACGTTTTTAAACAGTTTTTCGCAAATAACTCAAAATGTAAGTATTTTATCGAAAAAAATATTGTTAGTAAAAATTTAGATTATAAAAAAGTAAAAAAATAATGTACGTATAAGGTCAATGGACCTAAAAGAAGCAGATATGTAGCTAATGAAAAATAGGTTCATATTTGTCAAATTGCAAATCGAATATTTCAAAGTGAAATAACCAAAAAATCAAGCACTTTCTGCGGAAGACTTCATAACATTTTTAAAGTGTTTAAAAAAAGTTTCTTTTTTTTAGTCCCAGCATAAAAAGTAAGCAAGTTACGGTCAAAATAAAGTTGGTCCTTTAAAATCGAGAGATTCACCCCCTAATTAGCATCTCTAGTGAAATTAATCGTTACCGCTTCACAAATTACTTTACTTATGTATTGTTTATTATATAATCTGTAAGTTTCATCGGTTCAAAGCGCTTATTTTTGAAAGGGCTCTAGTTGAAATGGCTTGAACGAGTCACTAATCATGAGTGTGCAAATTTTGAACAGGTATATTTTAACCAATTTTTGTCTTACAGAAAAACAAAAAATCCAAAGTATTCAGAAAAGGAAAACCTACATTTTTTTACTCCTTAAAGTTGTTGACTAAAATCACTAATAATTTGTAAGTTATTTAAAAAAAAGGGATTTTTTCAAAATTATAAATTAAAATTTGATTTTAATACCAATTTTTTTCAAAAATAAGACATAAGTAAAACAACTTGTGGAGCGGAAACGATTAATTTCATTTGAGATACTAATTAGGGGGTGATTTTTCCGATTTTTGTTTTACCAGAAAAAAGCGACCAACTTTACTTTGATCGTAACTTGCTTAATTTTGACGCTAGAAACTAAAAAAAAAAACAGAAATAAAGCTTTAAAACACTTTTAAAAAGTGGTATTGAGTTTTCCCGAAAATGGGCTTCATTTTTTGTTTATTTCTCGTTAAAATATTCCGGTTTCTATGGATGCTATACAATATGCAACTTCTCTCACTACTTACACACATTCAAAACGAACAATTTCTCAGGCAGTGAGAAAAGTCGGCCATTGCATTGAGAAATATTTTTTCTCACGGGTTCACCGCCGGTTTACATACATATGATCGCCATTTCCATGGTAGCATGCACAATACAAACACAATTATTTTTGTCAAACAAAATGTGTTCAAACTTGTCAAAAGTTATCAAACATTACCTTTTAAGACTGTTCAACTGTGAATTACAATTTTAAATAAATAAGGTAAATAAATATTAAGAATATTAAATACCTATGTGTATATATGTATTTTATTTCAATTTAGGCATATAATATACCTAAAAGCACCTAAATTATTTAATTTTGAAGTTTGAACTCTTGACAAAAACGCATCCATAGAAAAAGTACAGTGTACAACACGAGAGAAAATGACATATTTCTCTCTCGCTTGATTTGCGGCACTCGCCTCGTGCCTCGGCTCGTGCCAACAAACTTCTGCGCTCGTGAGAAATATGTCTTTTTTCTCTCTTCTTGTACAATATACTATTTTTTTTTTAAATTGAACATATTCACCAGCAAATAACTCAAAAAGTATTGACTTAGTGAAAAAACGCTATAAAACAAAAGTTGCTTAAAGTCGGTCAGTTTATCCACTTCCGGACTTTGTTTGAACGTAAATTTTTTCACTCCCGAAAAGGGGTGAAACTCACTCCTCACTCCCAGGGCAAAAGAGCAAATCGGCACAATATCACTCTTTTTCTTTGACATGTTAGTTATGTGTATGTCAAATATCATGTCAATCCAAGTGGTTCTTTAAAATTTGAAACAAAAACCGTGAGGAAATGGACTATTTTTATAACATAATAAAATTATTAAAAATATATTCATGTGTTTGTTTAATTTCAATTGAATTGGTACAGTTACTTATCCTGTACATTTTTGTGAGTAAAAAATAACGGCAAATGTGATAACGAATATTTGACAAAGTTTTTCCACAGTGAACAGGGGAGGAGAAACCATAGATTTTATACTGCAGTAGATATTCTGCTAGTTTCTATTTTCTTCAAGTTCTTGTTTAGTTAGTGCATTGACAATATTGTTTTTTACAAAACACTGTCCATTTTTTGTTGTGTTACACTTGAACAACTTTTTTAGGTGTCTCAGTGAGTTCATGTACCATATCTTATATTTAAGACACTGTCCGTTTGAAAATAATTGCTTGATTTATTAAAACTAATCAGCTATAATTTTTCTATTTTTCATTTTTCACATAAAACAGAAATTAAACCGATGTTCTATTATTATTGAAGGGCAGTTAACATTAACACAAACTTACGTGCATAGAAATCGGCCCACTTAAAACTTTGGTCATTTTTGATGTCTCATATTTCCTAAACCTGTTGGCCGATTTAAGTGATTTTTTAAAAAATTTATAACCTAATTCTTTAACAATACTACTGTAATAATATTGTTGCTAAACATGTAAATTTTCATTGTATACGGGGTGTACCAATCAAACTGTGTTTTTTTCTCAAAGTTCGCATCACAAATACTGTAATTAAAACCCAACTATAACCTCAGGTTTTCTGTTTTTTATTCATTCGTTTATGTTGGATAATAAAAAAGTTAGGTACTTTAACAACTAGACATGCTCTTCATCAATACACAGTGTTTCTAAATAAATGCGACAAACTTCAAGGGGTAATTATGTATGAAAAATAACGACAGTTGGCTTTATAAAAGTATGACCGCAAATGTTTTGTTTCCGAGATATAAGATGTTGAATTTTTTCTTACAAAATGACGATTTATTTTATTGCTTTAAACCAGTTGAGTTATGCCAATGAAATTTGGTGGATTTTAAGACGTAGTTATTGCACATTTTTTGACATACAATTAAGAATTTAATATTCACCATTAGCGCGCATACGTGCAATATGACCCATCATATTACCCGCATGCACGCTAATGGTGAATATAAAAGTCTTAATTTTATGTCAAAAAATCCGCAATAGCTATCTCTTGAAACCTACCAAATTTCATTTGCATATCTCAACTGGTTTTAAAGCAATAGATAAATCGTCAGTTTGTAAGAAAAAATTCAACATCTTATATCTCGGAAACAAAACATTTGCGGTCATGCTTTTATAAAGCCAACTGTCATTATATTTTCATGCAGAATTACCCTTTAAACTTTGTCGCACTTATCTAGAAACACCGTATATTGACATATTGATGAAGAACATGTCTAGTTGTTAAAGCACCTAACTTTTTGAAGTTATACTTCTTTAGGCACGAGGGTGAATTTTTACATTCCCTGGCGCATGCGCACACCGACAGTATGTTGTTAGTTGCTGAATCATCCAATTTATGTATGTATCAGCGCAACTAAGGTTGAAAATAATATATTTGGGTTTTTAGTAAATATATTTATTATGTTTGTGTCTTTGGATTTGTCTTCCTTGGGAGTAAGAAAATAAGTATTTTAAACATTTTTATATTTAATACTTCACTTGATCTATTTGTCACCGCCGTTTGTAATTACGTCCCAGAAGCCGTAAAAACAAAACCCTGATGGCTTATTGGTAGAGCATTCGACTACATAACGCGAAGGTCCCGGGTTCAAATCCTGACACGGACGATTGTTATCCTTATTTTTTAATATTTGGTATTGTTTTAATAAAAATTTTTTGAAAGTTGTAATATTAAAATTAGTTTATTAATTAAATAAAATACAAATAAACTTTTAAGTATATTTATTTCGTTGAAATAATATAATAGAAGTCAGGGGCGTAACAGAGTCCCCCGCAGCATGAAGCTTGCGGGGGGCCCCAATATGTCATGCGCCCCATCATCGTCTAATGCAGTTTTTTATGCGTTTTTCAAGCAATGCAGTATTGAAAATGAAGTTGCCAACAGATAGATACAATGTATCGTACGTATGTATGTATTGTATGTATTAATAAAATTGTAGATATATTTAATTCGCTAATAGTAGTGCACGAAGAAAATTTTTTATCTCAGAATAATACTATGTAATAATGTAGTGGTATTAATTTTTTTGTATTTTATTCTATACCAATAAAGATGAAAAATGTAAGTTAATCAGTGATTGAGCACACTAATAGCCCAGTAAATGACCGTTTTGGAGTGTTATTATGAGCGCAACGACGTATTTGCTTGGCAATTTGCTTTTAGATTCTACTTATCCTTACTTATATTGGGGGATGAAAGTCACCCCTTCTCGGAGGTGAAAAACATACGTATAAAGTAAGTCCGGAAATGGATAAATTGACGAATTATAAGCAACTTTTGTTCTCTAGTGCTTCTTTCTCTAAGTCAATACTTTTCGAGTTACTTGCGAGTGAAAATGTTTATTTTTCAACAAAAAAAAACCACGTATTGAGGCGGTTTTTCCCAAATAACTCAAAAAATAAGCATTTTATCGAATTAAATATTATCGAAAAAATATTTTTAGCAAAAATGTAGCTTATAAAAAAACAAAAAAATGGTGGACCTATTCAAGTCTCGACACAGTAAAAGCAAAGGTGTAGCTCATGAAAAATTGTTCTTTCTGTTCAATTTTAAATCGAATATTTCAACATGAAATAACCAACAAATGAAGCACTTTTCGGGGAAAACTCATTGAAACTTTTCTTTGATGTTAAAAAAAGTTTTGATATCTGTAGTATTTTCCCTTGGGATTATCTGGAGCAAATAATATATTCTTCCTATTTTCTACATTTATTTAAATCAAACTCTTACATTTCATCTTTCATATTACAATACAAATCTGCTGTCTAATGTTGACATGACAATTGACATTAACCAAAAATAGCCTGTATGACACAGAATGGAACTATAGGAGGTTTTTAGCGATTAACTCAACAAAAAGCGCTTTATTTTTTATTTTCTTTAGCATTTTTTTTATAGTATTTTATAGCAAGCTTCTAGCATCAAAATTAACGAGTTACACTCAAAATAAAGTTGGCCCCTTTTTTTGCTAAAAAAAAACGTGAAAATCTCGCCCTAAGTTGGATTGGTTCACAGTTCTTATTTTTGAAAAAATTTGGTTTTATAGTAAAAAAAGTTTATTTTAGAAAAATGCCCTTTTTTCAAAATAACTTAAAAAGTATTAGCAAGGGCGGATCTATAGAGCCCACCCACTCGAGAATTTAAAATAATATAAATGTAAATATTTGCAGTTAAAAATTTTTAGTTTCAAACACATATCCCGCTTGCTATGAGAAAAATGTTTTTAGCTTGTGCTGAACGGTAGTAAAGGTTGTGCTGAAAAAGGTAAAGTGTGAGGTAAGCTACGCTATAGGTACATGTATCATAAAAAAAGTTCATTGAGTATTAGTGATACGAAGAATCTCAAAGAGTAAAGAAATGTTTTGCTTTTATAAATATTTTGGTTTTATTTTGTTTTTCTGTAAGTCAAAAATTGGTTAAGATATGACTATTCCAAATGCGCATACACTCGTGATTAGTGACTCATTAGAGCCCTTTCAAATAAAACTCATTCAAAAATAAGCACTTTGAACCGGTGGAACTTCTTATATGAAGGCCATATAAAAAAAGTTAAGTAATTTGTAAAGCGGTAATGATAAGTTTCATTTGGGGTGCTAAATTGGGGGAGATTTTCACAATTAATTTTACCAAGAAAGGCTTTAACTGTATTTTGAGCGTAACTCGCTTAGTTTTGAGTTTTGATGATAGAAATTTTTATAAAAAGTCAAAATACCTAAAAAAAATTTTTAAACACTAAAAAAGTTTTAATGAGTTTTCCCCGAAAAGTGCTTAATTTTTTGGTTATTTTACGTTGAAATATTCGATTCGGAATTTGACGAATAAGAACAATTTTTCATGAGCTACAAATATACATTTATTGGGCCGATAGACTTCATTTTTGTATAAGCTACATTTTTGCTATATTATTAAAGAATAATTAATTATTGAGTTACTTACGAAAACCCGCCTGAAAACCTGTTTTTTTTTTATTGAAACAATGTTGAACATTTTCACTCGTAAATAACTTGAAAGTATTGACTGGACTACTTAGGTGGTGACATTGAAAATTACACGGTATCGCCGTATTTCACGTTCATTTACTGGGCTATAACACATACTAGTTTTTGTTACCCATGTCACATTAAGTAGTGGGCCCCATGTCCAATTATGCGGGGGGGCCCGACGGATTTTGTTACGCCACTGATAGAAGTATAACTTCTTACGTGAGTACAACGTACTCACACATTCTTTTTTTTTTATTATCCAATATATACAGTGCTAGTCAAAAGTCCGTACCCCCCCTTGTATCTTTTGATCGGTTATACCTATAATAGTGAAATTTGGAGGGAGGAAATAAACGGAGGTAAGCTTCTTAACTAGTCATGACAGGTGGCGTAATAGTGACAGATGACGTTACAGAGCCACTGTGACCGATAATTTTAAATGGGACCTTATGACAAGTGATACCTCATTTGAAAGGTATTCCAAATACCTATTCAGTTATACTAATTTTTTTGGGTTTAAGTTGATTTTGATTTTGGTGAAAAAATTAAATAAATATAATATTGTAGTTTCGCATTTAATTAATAAAAATTCAAATGTCCGCCTATGGGTTTTTTTGTCAAAAAGATGACGTTTTTCAATTCTCTAGTAGTTTTTACGTCAACGTCAACCTTTTTGACAAGTAATCATAGGCGGAATTTTGAATTTTTTAAATTAAATGCGAAACTAAAATTTTATATTTATTTCATTTATTCATCAAACTGAGCTTAAATTCAAACAAAATAGGTATGACTGAATAGGTATTTTCAATACCTTTCAAACGAGGTATCACTTGCCATAAGTTCCCATTTAAAAATATCTGTCACCGTGGCGCTGTAAAGTCATCTGTCACTGTTACGTCACCTGTCATGACTAGTTAAGAAGCTTACGTCCGTTTATTTCCTCCCTCCAAATTTCACTATTATAGCTATAACCGTTCAAAAGATACGAGGGGGGTACGGACTTTTGACTAGCACTGTATACCAATGAATCAAAAAACAAAATATTAAGAAAACCTGAGGCTATAGTTGGGTTTTAATTTCAGTATTTTATAAATGGTAGAATACTCCACAGGGTGATGGGAACTTTGAGAAAAAACACAGTTTGATTGGTACATCCGGTATACAATGAAAATTTACCTGCTTAGCAACAATAATTATTAGAGTGGTATTGTTAAATAATCAGGCTATAACATGTTCAAAAAATCACTTAAACCGGCCAACAGGTTTAGGAAATATGAGACATCAAAAATGGCCAAATTTTTAAGTGGGCCGAGTTCTATGCACCTAAGATTATGCGCAATAGCGTTGCAAAATATAAAAACATGGTAGTTAATAAAGTAATTGTACTCACCATCACAGGCAATTCTCTCTGGAGTTGACACCACTATGCAATATCGTAATAAATATCCTATTCTGTATTCGGACAATTCGCATCTGATGAAACCTAAAAAGTTCAAATAGAAAATTAATTTTGTATTTACTTATACAGTCTGTCAATTTGAAAAGTTGCCACCCCCCTATAATTTGGTCCCTACAGAAAATCTAAAAATATACAAAAACACGTCAAATTTATTTATGAGGGGGATATTTATCATCTGGTCCTACCGCTTTTCCTTTCTTTATTTTTTTAAGCGCTTGAGCCACTTCCCCGTTGGTTATTTTGGTGACCATTGCTGCTACTGTCTGCGTTGACTCTACAGGCTGTCTGTCAAATTCTTCATTTAATAAGCTGTCAAAGTACTTTCACCATCTCTTTTTGACATCCCTTTCGTGAACTAGTATTTTATTATTTTCATCTCGGATACATCTAATCTGATTAAAATATTTTGCTTTCTTTGCTCTCTGTTTGGCTATTTTATATATCTTCGTTTCGCCTTCCCTGGTATCAAGTTGATCGTATAGGTTTGAATACGCTTCTGCTTTGGCTTTTGCTACTGCTACTTTCGCTTCCTTTTTTGCCACCATATAGTTTTGAAGATCTGTGTCGGATCTGGTTTCTTGCCACTTTTTATATAATTTTCTCTTCTCTTTTATTTTTCCTTGTACTTCCTTTGACCACCACCAAGTCTCTCTATCCTCAAACTTTTTCCTGGCGTTTTCCCAAGTATTTCAATAAATAGCAGTCTCTCTATTACTACTTGCCATTTTTCTCCAAATTGTATTAGGGCTTCCTTTCATGTTCCAACATTATTTTTTCTACTATTCTTCTCCTGGATAGACCTTCTTTTTCATCTTTCAGCAGCCACCGCTTGATTTTTTGTGGTCCTCTCCGATATTTTTGTTTAGTTTCTTTTTACTTAGATGTCCAGAACAAGCAGCTTATGTTGTTGGCTTACTGTCTCACTAACTATTACCTTGCAGTCCTTGCATTAACGTATGTCTTCTTTCCTTATCATGAAGTAGTCTATTTGGGATTGATGTTGTCCACTTTTGTAGGTAATAAGTTGAGTTTCTCTCTTTTTAAAGAATGTGTTAACAATCGTCATATCCAATGCTGTTGCTAATTCAATCATGTCATCTCCAGCTTCATTTCTAGTTCCAAAGCCTAATCCCCCATGTATTGTTTCATATCCTGTCTTGGTTTGGCCCACATGTGCATTGAAATCACCTCCTATTATAACTTTCTCCTCTGCTGGAATATCACTCAGTACGTCTCCTAATTGATCATAGAAAGCTCTTCTTTCATTCTCACCCAGACCTGTTTGGGGAACATACACACACAACATAACTTCAAAACTTCAAAATAACTTCAAAAAAAGGTACTTAAAAAAATGTCATTCAAGATATAGGTATTCGTATATCCTTAGGAGCACACCACACAAGTCCAACCCAAATTATATACTCGGAGACTGGAGAGATCCCACTCAAGTTTAGAAAGCAACATCTAAGTCTTTCTGCCACTGCAGTATCATCTAATCAGTAAAATGTATAATCGAATGTAGAATGTTACGAAAGATCGCTTAGACTTTCGCCTCCTTAAGGTAAGTCTGCTCCCTTTTTTTGTTGCGGAAGCTTAGAATGGGAACGAGCACTGGCTTGAAGTCAACGGGCCTTTGTAGAAAAATATACCACAATTGCCAGGTATGATCGTCCAAGTTCGGCTCATGGAGGCACCCTGATTCTTTCTAGAAATGATGATTTTTCTCTCGTAACAAAATATGGCTTTTTGTTAAGTGAATCCTTTGAGTTTTTCTTAGTTTATAATAAAAATCTTAATCTTTACATTATTTGCATTTATAGATCACCTGACTCTACCGGGGAACTATTTTTTCAGAACCTGCTAAATTTGTTAGATGACCTGCCGCATAAAAGCAGAAAAATTCTATGCGGTGACTTTAACATTAATTATGCTGCTGCTTGTGCTACCCAAGTGTCCCTGGCCAACATATTTGAATCGTATGGTCTCTCTTTACACGTTAATTCTCCTACAAGGATTACAAAAACTACATCTACCATAATCGATTATATTGTCTCAGATGTCTCTTGATGTCTGCTCTACAGTTATTAATGCGAGACTATCTTATTATGAAGCTGTGTATATGAACTGTTTAACATCGTCAGCAAACCCTCCTCAAAAACCCGATGTTTAGGTAGGATTTTTTCCGCCCAGAATTTTCGTAAATTTTAAAAATTATGCTTAACTTCTGAGTGGCACTTTCCTTCTATAGACGCAAACTATAATAATTTCAGTGTTTTTCTAGATAAGCTTCTCCGCATCTTCAATATGGCATTTCCTTTAATTCCTATTAAGCCAAAACATCGAAAACCTTGGGTAACGAAAGGTATCCGCATATTAGCCAAGGCCAAGAATATGCTTTCACTACTATACATCAAGAAATTTACTACCAATATTTCTGTCACTGAATATATCACGAAGTACAGGATAACATATCTAAAACTTCTCAAATCGGCTAAAAAAAGCCTATTATCAAAATCGTCTGGGAAGCTCTAAAAGTGTTACAAAAGAAACTTGGTCTATAATAAACGATCTTCGAAATAAAACTCACTCAGCTCAATCATTTTCTCTTCCAAATCCTAAAAGTCTAAACGATTACTTGGTTAATGTGAGTAAAAATATAACATCAACTATTTTGCCGCAACAAGATCCCATTTCCTATCTCCCTAATTCAAGAAAGGTCTTGAATTCATTCTTTTTGAGACGTTGATAACTCTCAACTGATCCAAACAATCAATAGTATCAAAAGCAAATCATCCTGTAGTACTGATAGACTATCTATAAAAATTTTCTCTAATCTCACAGAAAATGTAATGGAAATCCTCGTCTTACTAATTAATCATTCCTTCGAAAAGTTAAATTTCCAGAGTGCCAAAAGACAGCCATTATTATTCCTCTTCATAATGGAGGTGAAAAATCTGATGCCTGCAACTATAGACCTATTGTCTTACTACCGGTACTCTTCAAAATTATTAAGAGACTCATTAAAACTCGACTTATGTCCTTTACCGTTGATAACAACATTTTATCACAAGTTCGGCTTTTTAACTAATAAATGTACCACTGATGCCATGTTTTCTGTACTACATGAGGTTTACCAAGCACTAAACAATAATCTTTATACTGCCACTGTTTTCTGTGACTGTACCAAAGCTTTTGATTGTGTAAATCACAACATCTTGATTAAAAATCTAAATTTCTATGGAATTTGAGGTATTTCTTTGAATTGGCTCCAATTCTTGAATCTTGACACTTTTTTTTAGACAGCAAACTCAAATGGTCCCTCCATATCGATTCGTTAAGTGAGAAACTCGCCTCAGCTTGCTATGCAATAAGATCTGTCTCAAGGGAACTCTATTTAGCATCTTCTAAAATAACATATTTTTCGTTATTCAAGTCTCATCTTCGATGTGGTCTTCCATTTTGAGGTTCTAGTACAGCTGCTCAATTTTATGTTATTTTTAAATTGCAAAAAAGAGCAATAAGATATCTGTTTGGCCTCAGAAGATCTACACATTGCAGAAGTTGCTTCAGAAATCACGGAATTTTAAGACTTCCATCTTTATATATTATAGAAACGGTTTGTTTAATTCGTAAACACCTTCATGTCTTTCCAGCAAGGCCCAATCATCTTTACTCCACCAGAAATTCAATCTTTGATATTGATTTACCGATCCCATCCACTAAGTTAGTAAAGAAATCTATATATTCCGCAAAAAAAATATACAACCATCTCCCGTTATAACTTAAATCTGCAACATCTTTCCCAAAGTTCCGTAAAATGACAAATGCCTATCTACAGTAGAGTCTCGGTTATCCGCCATAAACGCAGAACCTATTTTGCTTCAAATCAGGCCCGAGGCACTACATAATTTTCGGGCCCCTAAATATAATTTAATAATAATATTAATTAAGTTAATTAGTTTTTTAATTCAAATTTTTTAATTGTTCTAAGACCTTCTTTTTCTTCTTAACGTACCCTATCAAGTCCTCTTGACGTTGGTGATTAACATGGCGAAACTGTCTCTGTCTCGTGCTATTCTAAATAGTTGTTCTGCTTTCTTTATTCCTGTCCACTCCCGGATATTCTTCAATCAAGAGGCCTGCTTTCTACCAATTCCTTTGCGTCCTTCGATTTTACCCATCATAATAAGTTACCCCTTAAGTAAGTCTCCCCTTACTACGTGTCCAAAATAGGTTATCTTTCTATATTTGATGTTATCAAGCAGCTCGCGGGCAGCATTTGCTCTCTTAAGGACTGCCACACTTGTCAGAGTAGCCGTCCATGGTATTTTCAGTGTACGTCTGTGCAGCCACGTTTCAAAGGCCTCCAAACGATTAATGGTCGATATTTTTAATGTCCATGCTTCGACAACATCCAAGAGGACTGACCAAATGTAACATTTAATCATGCGCTTTCGAAGTTTAAGTTGCAAGTTATCATTACAGAAGAATGACCTCATTTTTAAAAATGTCGTGCGGGCTATCTCGGTTCTACATTTTATCTCTTTATCTGGATCTAGTTGTTCAGTAATATGGCAACCAAGATATTTAAAACTGGGCACTCTTTGAATTATATGACCATCAACATATAACTGTGAATCTTGATGGGCCAAACGTCTAAATACCACGTATTTTGTTTTTGAACAGTTTATGTTTAGGTCAAACTCTCTTCTCACTGTGTCAATGGCATTTAAAAGGTGTTGTAATCTATTCATATCATCACTTAAAATAACTGTATCGTCTGCATATCTGATTGTATGTATTTATCAGAATTCCATTAACTTTCACACCCCATTCCAAAATATGGAGCGCTTCCTTAAATATTCTATCTGAATATAAATTGAATAACAGTGGGGACAGTATACAACCCTGTCTGACACCTCTTTGTATTTTGCATATTTCTGTTGATTTTCTTTTTATGCAAGCTGTCGCTGTTTGACCCCAGTATCATTTTTCTATAATTCGTATATCTTGACTGTCAACTCCTTAATCCTTTAATATTTTAATTAATTTGTGATGTTGTACTCGATCAAAGGCCTTCTCATAGTCAATAAATACAGCAATCCTTTGCTCTCGGCATTTCTGCAATAATACATTTTGTGCAAAGAGTGCGACCAGGGTTCCCAGTCCATTTCTGAAGCCAAATTGTGTTTCATCCTGGTCTTCTTCACATTTACCTCTGATTCTACTGTGGATGATACGTAGAAAGATTTTCAAAGTGTGTCTCATGTGGTTCTGCGACCACAGTTAACAAATTTGAAAATTTATCTTGTTTTATTGCAATAAAAATTTTTTGATGATCTTTCCGGGCCCTATTAAAATGCGGGCCCGAGGCAGGTGCCTCACTGGCCTAGTGGTAAAATAGGCCCTGCATAAACGGGCCGACGGAAGGGCGGATAAGCAAAAATGGCGGATAATAGGGTTAAATGAAACACAAGTTTAGGCCTTGATGATTTCCGGTCTCCAATAGGAGTGGCACAAGAAGAATAAGATGAGAATCAGTTTAATTTTGACTGACATTGGATAGAATGATTTAGGATGAATGAACGAAAAAAACTAGCGATTTTCATCTGCTTTGCCGATGTATCTCGTTTTGTCGCTGCCAATACTCGCCATCTTGTAGCATCATAATATCGACAGCTCTAGCTTCTTTCTTGTTGCTCGGCGTATTTTATCTCATCTTAAAAAAATTTTACTCATTCTTTAATATTTTCAAAGTTATATAAATTTGAAAAAAAATTTTGCTTAAATGGTGCGGCGGATAAAACGGAACGGCGGATAACCGAAGGGCGGATAACCGAGACTCTACTGTACTTAAAAGACCATATTATTCAATAGAAGAATTTCTTAATGAATAACTAAGAACATTGGGTTTCATACGCAGTAGCTATAGTATTGTCAGTTCCTAATGTTGTATTTTATTTGTTGTTATGTTCAATTTGCAATTTATATAAATTTTGCAATAAATTGTTTTTGTCTTTGCTTTTATAGCTTTTATACTGTATATTGACGATTTCTATAATTTTAGTAAATTGTATTTGTTATTTGTTGTTGTTGTTTATTTGGGTTTATATGACTGCGGACTGCGGACACTCAATCCATTTGCCAATTGTTATTTGTTATTGATATTATTTTTCTTTTGACTGTATGTAAGCTTTATCCATAAAATTGTAAAAGTTTTCAGTGACAATAAAGCATATTTCTATTCTATTCTATTTTAACGTTATTCACAAATGGTGGAAGAGTAGAACTGCTAGTGGGCAGTTAACAAGGAAGTTGAAGGTGATATGAATATGAAATAGCGAAAAGCTCATAGTGTTATAGATTTTTGAGTGACGAGGAAGAAAACGAAACGAAATCTTCTAAGAACTTGATCGAGCATTAAAGGACAGACATGATTTTCAAAAGGACATAAGATTCTAGCATAAAGTAATAATAAAATTTAACTTACCAAAATTAATAAAAAGAAATAGGTAACACAAAGTTAATTTCATCTTAGATATACTTGATTTAATAGACAAGATTTAATACTTGTAATTGTCTTATTAGAAACTGCGAAACTATGAAATATATATGACCTGCGATAATAATATAATTTATTATACCGTGGGAAGCAGGTGGGCATATTTAGATTTAATGTTTTCATTGTTTGCGTTAGCAAATGTGGCAATGGTATAAAAAAACAAATAATTTTCGAAGTTATATGGACCGTTAACTTGTTATTATGACTTTTAGTATGCGTCTGAGGTATAAAAATTATTAGATATCAAAATAAATGTTAGGAAATAAGAAGTCTAATGCTCATAATCTTATTGAAGGTTTTATTTACTACAGTTTGTGGGCGACCGGTTTCGGCGTTTACAATTTGTACGCCATCATCACGCCCTTAGAAACTGAACAAAGCTAAGGGCCTGTTTTGATGTTTAGCTTTGTTCAGTTTCTAAGGGACTAATCTCATTCGACGTAAAAAAACTTTTTCCTAGTGTTCCTCCTACAGAAACTTTTGTTTTAGTTAAAAATCTTTTAGACCATAATAGTACAAATCCGATCATTGCATCTGAAATTTTACATCTTCTTGAAATTTGCATAAATCAAGACTATTTTGAATTCAATAATCAAATATACTTAAACAACAGTGCAGAACTTATTATGGGTAATCCTCTAAGCCCATTGCTATCAGATATATTTATGAACCAGCTTGAAACAACAATTTCTAAACATCCCGTATTTAAACAGTTCTTATATTGGTGGAGATACGTGGATGATATATTAGTATGCTTTACAGGAACTAACAGGCAACTTGACCAACAACTACACAACAAACATGAGTTCTCCGTCTATCATAAACCTCCCCATACTGACACAACTATACACAATTCATCATCCCATCCTACACAACACAAATTAGCAGCCTACCATAGCATGATACATAGACTGACAGAAATTCCCATGTCAAAAAATAACTTCGAAATAGAACTGAACATCATTAAACAAATAGCAGTAAACAATGGATATAACGAACAAACAATTAACAAAATTTTAAACCAAAAACTCCATAAGAAAGCCCTGAAATTAGTCTATCCACCACCACAGAAAGAACCCAGTACCTTCTGCTCTATAACATATACTGGCAAGATAATAACAAAAATAGCCAGATACATAAAAAAGAAAGGAATAACACCAGCTTTCAGAACTAACAACAACTTAAGCAGATATATTAAGAACAATAAGAGCTCAAAGAGAAAACAACTACAGAGTGGTGTTTACAAACTAACTTGTGGTGACTGTCCGAAAACTTACATCGGTCAAACTGGCAGAACCTTTGACAAACGGATAGCAAAATACAAACGGGTTTTCAACAATAGAAAAACAGACACTTCTACATACGCATTTCACCTTCTAGATCATAATCATTCTTTTAGTGAACAGTTTCAAATTCTGCATATTCAAAATAAAGGTTTAAAAAAATTAAGTTATCTTTATTAGAATCTATGGAATGACCAACTTGAGACAAACAGCTCCCCACCCCTTAACCTCTTCAGTTAAAGACTTTAAAAAGGCAAACACATAGTAAACTAAATCACTTGAGAAAGGCACTCTGCCGAAACAGCTGTAGTCACAAAGTTGTAATAAATTTTGTGGAAGTATATAAAACAAACGTTTTCAGTGTTTTATTGTTATATAAAATGAACTTCCATCAAGTAACGGTCGAATCCATCAACTTCTTTGTAAGTTTTTTACATCAATAATTAATAAATAAATTTTTACTGTAATTCCGATTTGCCCTGTAAAATTCCCATACCGGTTGCAAACATTGTTGCGAACTAAAATTACTAAAGTCAATTCTTAGCTTATTACAAAACCAATAATTTATCTCTTCAAAATCGTTAGATCTTCCTTCTGATCGGCATAACAATTTAAAATTGACCTTTAAGGCACATCACACCACCTGATAACAATAACATCCACCTACCATTCTCTCATCTGCTTCAGTAACTCCTTTCTTCATACTCTGTAATAAAATTAACACTATTGTTAAAGATCGTATACTCCATTCGCATTCGAACGGGTTTCAGTTTTAGTCCAGGAAATTCTTGTTAGTTCCTTCAGTAAATTAAAATAATATAGAAATTTGTTAACAAATCTTATTTGACTACTAGATATATCCAAGTTCATACAACTCTGGCAGCTGAGAGTATGAGAGCTTTCTACAAAGTCTTTTTTGTGTTTTAGTGAGAAGGTACATCCTGCTAGATAACAAATGAGGCGCTGGCGTCCGAGTGATTGCCGGTATAAGCAATCTCCCACTTACTGACCAACAGCTTCGGGTGGAAGAGTCGGTAAGTGGAAGGGCACCTTCTTGTCCTAGAAATGAGAAATCATTTCTAAAGGTGGACGAACCAGGCATGGTCAATGGCGTGGAGATGCATAAGGCAACGGGAAGCCAATACATTAAAGGCTCATAGAGCATCCCTAGTTAATCATCATGACTAACAACATAACCAAACACTCTACTGATCATGAAACTCGGAAAACAAGATCCGGCAGAGGAGGAAACTCACAAGACTGAAAGGCCTCCCCGTCGTCAACATGCGAAAACCTTGCAAAGTAGCGACTTCGAATGTTAGAAGTCTACATCAAGCTGGAAGAGTACATAATGCCGTTAAAGAAATGGAAAGGCTGAATATAGACATTTTAGGAATCAGCGACGTCCAATGGCCCGACTCAGAAAAGATGAAAATCAACAATAAAACAATATACTATTCAGGAAGTCAAGACGGTTCACACAGATATGGTGTCGGGATAATACTAAACAAACACATTGATAAAGCTGTAGTAAATTTCATTCCATACTCCAACAGAATTATCCTCTTAAAATTAAATCAGAATAAACCCAAATTAAACATAATACAAGTTTATGCTCCGACTGCGGACAACCCAGAGAGTGATATTGAAACTTTCTACGAAGACCTAGACAATATTTTAAAATCCATTAAAACGCAGGATGTTACAATTATAATGGGAGATTTTAACGCAAAAGTTGGAGATGAAAAAGTAGAAGAATGTACAGGAGGATATGGTCTGGGCAACAGAAACGAAAGAGGTGACAGGCTTATCGAATTTTGCCAAAACAATAATTTTGTCATAACTAATACATTGTTTAAAATGCCAAAGAGAAGACTATATACCTGGAAGTCACCAGCAGATCAAGAAGGGAGAATTGTAAGAAACCAAATAGAATATGTATTGATTAGACAAAGATACAAGAACGCAATTATATCTTCAAAAACCTATCCAGGTGCCGACATAGGATCAGATCACAACCCAGTAGTGACCAAAATTAGGCTCAAAATGAAAATAATAAAACGCAGAACAACAGATGTAAAAATCGATACAAGTAAACTAAGAAACCCACTCATAGAACAACGCCTGACAGATGAAATTAATAACCGTAAAGAACAAATCCAGCAAAATACTGAAACAGAGACAAAATGGTTATTAATAAAGACAGAAATAGATAAATGTCAAAAAGAAATTCTTACACCAACCAGATACAAAAAGAAATAATGGATGATGGAGGAAATCTTAGATTTAATGGAAGAAAGACGTCAGCATAAAAACAAAGATAATCAGATGTACAAAAATGTGGATAAACAAATAAAATCCAAAACTAAGCAGGCTAAAGAACAATGGTTAAAAGAACAATGCGCAGAAATAGAAGAACACCAGAAAAGACATGATAATTTTAACACACATAAAAAAATTAAGGAATTAACTCAGAACAACAGAAAAAGAAAACCGGGAATACTAAAAGATACAGATGGGAAACCTGTGTTGAGTACTAACGAAAAATTAAAGAGATGGGCAGAATACATAAATGAATTGTTCAAAGACAATAGAACAGAGCAGGTGGAAGTCGAAGTAGAAGATGATACGGTTTTGAAGATATTAAAAGAAGAAATTAAATCGGCATTAAAAAAACAGCAAAAATGGTAAATCAGTAGGTAGGTCCAGACCAAATTCCAGTAGAAAGCTTAAAATGCATAAATGATGAAACCTTAGACATTATTGTAGACTTGTTTAACACAGTTTACAAAACAGGAAACATACCAAAACAATGGTTACTCTCAACCTTTTGTGCTATCCCTAAAAATACAAATGATAAAGATTGCAGTGAATACAGAACAATATCATTAATAAGTCACATTCTCAAATTATTCTTGAAAATAATACATGGTCGTATAAATAAAAACTAGAAGAAGGAATAGATGATAGTCAGTGATCCATTTTTTGGGATGCCCGTTTTTCGTGCCGGAATATACACTCATATTCATTATTCATTATTTTTCCAGAGGTAACTTATCCGGTTCTTCACCGGTTATTACTTTAAAATAAAAAAGAATGTGTGTGTACTTTGTACGCACGTAAGAAGTTATACTTCTATTATAATATAATTTCAACGAAATAAATATACCTACTTAACAGTTACAATACAAAAAATTAAAAATAATTACCAAAAATGAACCAAAACTTAACAATGCCAAATATTAAAAAAAAAAAAAAGAAAAAAGTATGAATCGTTCGGGAATTGAACCCGCAATATCGCGATTTCTCGATCTCTGGTCCAGTGCTCTACCAACAAGGCCATCAAGGCGCATACTACTGACGTTTCAGATATACATAATTACACATCACGGTGAGAAGTGAAATATAAAAATAGATGTTTTATTATTTTACGCCCAAGGAAGACAAATCCAAAGACACAAAATTATAATAAAAAGCCTTTTAAACCACCTTTTTCAAATTGCGCAAGTTGTATTATTTATATTAATGTTAATAAATGAAATATAAATATTTTGACGTTTCACAATTTGACAATTCACTTTTAACGGCAGTGCCTTAAAAATTTTAAAGCACTAGTGCCTTAAAGTAGCATTTTTAACGCTCCTATGGAGTGCTAAAAATTGTATTTTTAACACGTTTGTAGAAAAATATATTTAAAAACACTAATATATTCTTTCCGCACCTTTTCTGGACTGATACATACATAAATTAAAACATTTAGTAACCAACTCCATACTGCCTGTGTGCGCATGCGCGCAGATCAATAAAATTTCACCCTCAATGAAATCGCGCCTAAAGAAGTATAACTTCAAGAAACCGGTTAAAAGCGGGTCAAAAAAACAACCGGAAAAACCGATTATTTCGAAGTAAAAAAACCGGTTTTAGATTGTAACCGGTAGGTTTTTCCCATCCCTAGTAAGAACGGTGAGAGGCGGTCGGCGGCTCCCCAATAAGAAGACGATCAGTGGGAAGACCAAGAAAACTATGGAATGTCAACATACTGGAGGCACATTGTAAAACAGACATAGTAAAATCTAAACAAAAAAAAGAAGAAGAATGGACTGCTGGTGGAGTTTTCATATTTTCGTAGTATTTAAGTTAGTATTTCCAGTTCGTATTTCCAGTTAAGTTTTGCTTTTAAGAAGATCTCAAAAATGGATATAGCAGTCGTTGATTTTGTAACGTCTTATTCTTATTAAATTTGTAGTTTTAGTTTAATTTATACAATACAATACTACAAAAGAAATAGAAGAAGTCTTATTAGAATAAAAAAATGGGAAAGCACCAGGGCCTGGAAATATCCCCATCGAACTGATAAAATATGGACCAAACATACTGCACGAAATAATGGCGGAACTCTTCAACAAATGCATGTTGCAGGGAGAAAAAATACCAGAAGATTGGAATTGTGCATACATCAGCTCGATTTACAAAAAAGGAGACAAAACATTGTGCAAAAACTACAGAGGTATGAATATAACCAGTGCAATGGGGATGTTGTATGGCCGAGTATTAAAGAAAAGGGTGAAATTAGAAATTCAGGACATGGAAGAACAAAGTGGTTTTTGCACCGGTAGATCTTGCGCAGATAACATATTGGTGATGCAACAAGTAATAGAGAAAAGAAGAGCAAGGAATCTATCTACTCACGTAACATTTATGGATCTGGAAAAAGCCTACGACACGGTACCTTTAAAGAACCTCTTTGAAATTTTGACCACGATAGGCATAAGTGAAGCATATGTGCAAGCAATTCAAAATATGTATCAAAACCCGAAAAGCTGTATTAAACAGGGAAAATTTTTGTCGGAACCATTCCCTGTTACAAAAGGTTTAAGGCAAGGGTGCTGCTTATCGCCAACACTCTTTAAAATATATATCCAGAAAGCTCTGGAGCAATGAAGGAAAACAGTTGCTGGGATGGGAATAATGATGGAAGAAAACTGCTTAACAACTTTGTTTTTTGCTGATGACCAAGTAGTTCTTGCCAACGATGAACATGATATGGATTATATGCTAAGAAAGTTACAGATCGAATATAAAAAATGGGGCCTATGTATGAACATGGAGAAAACGGAATATTTGAGAATAGGAGAGGAAACCGAAGATCCGGAATTAGAGTTAAGAAGTATAAGAAAATTTAAGGAATATAGATATTTAGGAAGCATAATATCAGAAGAAGGAACTACAAAAAGAGACATACAGCATAGTATACAGCAAGGAAGGAAAGAAAGCTCGTATTTTAAATGGTCTACTATGGTCTAACAAGGTGAAGCTGAACACAAAATTGACAATCTACAGAACAATTGTGGAACCTATGATACCTTATGGAGCAGAGTGTTGGCAACTCACCGGAAAGAAACGAAAAAATATAGAAGAAGCGTAAATGGATTATTTGCGTAGAGCATGCAGGGTATTTAGATTAGAACACGTACCAAATGAGGAAATAAGACGACGGACAAAGAGTGTATATTCCACGGTTGACCATATAGAAACAAAGAAATTGCTGTGGTATGGTCATGTTATGAGGATGTCAGAGGAAAGATGGCCAAAAAGAGCATTGAATACACACCCATGAATAGAAGAAGAAGAGGAAGGCCTACAGAAACATGGAAGAAAGGCATAGAACAGTCTATGGCAGATAGAGCTATTGAAGACAACGAATGGGTGGATAGAAAACGATGGCGAGCGAAATGTGGGTTGCGGAGGAGACCGTAGGAACCCCACTGCTTATATATAGTTTAATTTATATTCATAGTTATTCAGATTTTAAATGAACCATTCACTGGTCTATAGTTTTCGATAGTAACATTTAAAATCGACCGAATCTTATCGTTTATCTAGAAATACGTAAAGCAAAATGCCCCTCAACTATAAATATATGATCAAGTAAATACTATTTATTAAGCGAAGGATTGCCAACCTGCGGCACTCGTGTCATAGCATGGCACGACGGAATTTTACGAGCCACGTGACGACTTATAGAAAAACAATGTTCTATAATTTTGACAAAAACCGCCAAAAACTATATACCTATAATATCTATTAATAGATAGCAATAATATTGTTCGTCCGCTATAACTTTTCCCATGCGTCACGATTCATTTTCAATCAAAACATAAAGTGAAACGTAAGCCGATGTGTGTAGTATATATAGTATACAGTATTCAAAATGTATATACACATCGACGTTTGTTTCACATTATGTTTTGACTTAATTTGTTTGAAAATGAATCGTGACGCATGGGAAAAGTTATAGCGGACGAACTATATCAACAAGATCGTATGCGTTGCAGCGTCTTTAGAGTATTTTTATACTTTGCCGTTATTTGAAAAGAAGAAGAAATATTTAGCTTGACAAAATATTCATTCCTGGAATAATTTGATGAATTGAAAAGCGAAGAAGTTGTTGTCTTACTACATACCTACCTATATTCAGAGACAAGAGGCCTTCCTGGGCAAAATCTTCATTTGCGCCCCGATACGAACTAACATCTTGAATTGTTTTTCTCCACATCTTTGAAATTAAAATATGATTTATTTGATTAGCCTCAATTGATGGTTTACATTACGCGATGCGATTACATTACGCATGGTTACTTTATGCTCTCTTTTTTGTGTTTGAAGTGTGTGCTCATTATAAAGTCTGTTTCTGCTGCTAGGTTACAAAGCATTCTCCCATTTCCATTCCAGCTATGTCTTTGCTTATGCCTTCATTTCCTATCATTGCGTTGGATTTGCCTAGTAAAATTAATATGTCATTAAAAGTAAGAGTTTTTTTTATTAGGTTGAAAACTTTCGACTTTCATTTAGCAGATGTCGCTAGACACCTACTCCATAACGTCGGTTGCAATGCGAGGATTGACTCTCGGAGATTTGTCACTTGGGGCAGAGAACAGCAAACCTACGTCTCTCTGATGATGACTCCAATTAGAGTCGAAAATTGTCGATTTAGAGTACTGGTTTGCGTTCTCTATACTAAGTGAAAAATAAGACAGTTTTGCCTTCGCATTGCAACTGAATAAAAAATGATACCTATACTTTTTATTTTAATATATTTTTTATATATTGTTATATTTCTATTTGATATGAAAATTAAATTTTGATAATTATAGACAAAATTCAATTTAATATAAAATATTTTCAATTTTCTCAACCACGGGCATATAAATTTAGAACAACCTGTATACAACAAATTGTTATATTTAATTTTAAGAAGTGATTAAACGAAACTCGGGATAATGCGCTTAGAATGAACAAAGTGAATGGCGCGTACCATTGTCGTTGTTCGCGGAAGGTTCGATCATTAGCATATGCTAAATAAGACTCAAGTGAAATCGATAATAGGTCATTATCGTTGTTCGCGGAAGGTTCGATCATTAGCCGATGCTAAATAAGACTTAGTGGAAATAGAGAATAGGTCATTAAATTTTGTAAATAGTAGAAAGTAATTTTAGAATGGGAATTAACTATTTTTTTTGGAAATCCATTAAGCATATTTAGAAAGATTAAAAATTGGTTTAGAGGAATACTGCGAATGAGAGTTGGTGGTGGAAGGTTGATTTGTGAATCTGGAAGGGATATTTAGAAAGTAGGGGAATGAATGACAAATATAGATCAGAATGTTTTGAGCTGTCGAGAAGTGAAGTCCGGTAGTAGACGGTAGTGTACGGAGAGTGAGAAAGCCGGTGTAGTTCCGTGAGTGTGGAGTATCCATCGTGGAACGAGAGGTAGGCCAGGTTGAGAGTAAAAGAACCTCCTTGAGCCAAGAGTTCCCGGTAGCTGATTGCAGTTTCGAAAAAGGTAGAATACAGCATCACGACAGAAGCAGGAGCGAGAGCTATACGAGCTAGTTTTCAAAGGAGAACATTACTGAAAACCAGGACGAGGTTTTGATTGCAGCCAAGGATAGCAGGAAACGGGTCTTGTGTGAAGACATTCTCAGTTCACCAGAAAAAGGTCAGTCTCATTTGTTTGGACATGAATGTATGGGTTTTTTCGTATTAAATACCACATTATAAATTGAAGAACATAATAAATAATATCAGAAAAGCTTCATCAAACTTAAATAGAATTGTTGCTAATAAATCCTAATAGTTAAATGTTAATAAAAGCTTTCAATTGGAAACCAAAAGGAAATAAGATTCCCATTTGTAAATGTTATGTTTAAGAAAAATAAGATATAGCAAATATTAAGCAGTGATTGCCATTTAAATAAAATAAACAATATTTTGATTATAATTGTAACCCATATGTGTGTATTATTTTACTCTTTTCTTTCCTATCCCGATTAGGAACCATTGAGAAATACTTAGAAGCCACGTAAGTAAGTAATTAATTTTATAAAAAGCCCTGAGATTGAAAACATATTGATATGTGATCTGGTAAATTAATTATATTATTATTAATGCATTGATTAAATTAAATGACATATAAGAATATTATCTCATATCAATAATCAAGATCACATCAACTGTCGTCCAACGTGGAAAGCAGGGAAAAGTATTTCTAGTGGCAAATTTGAAGGATAGAAAGAGTAAAGCCGGTATTTGAAAATTTATATGCCTGTGGTAAAAAGTGAGATACTTACATTTGATAACATAAAATTTTAGATCTCTTTAGGTACAAATTTTACATAACTGATTTAATATTTTATTTTTACGATATTTACATTTGATATATTTATTGACAATTTATAATATTTGGGTGAGAAAAAGTCGTCTTGGTAACATACTAGTAAAATTTCATATTTGGCGGGGACAGTACTTCTTGAAAACAAATGTCTGTGACAAGAAGCCAAAGCAAAGACAACAAAAAACAAAAAGAACATTCAGACCAAGAAGATATTTTAGACACGACAATCATGGCATCAGAACAGCAAGAATTATCAGGAATAGATAAACTATTACAACTGATGCAACTCCAGTCACAAAAACTGGATGACAATCAAAGAGAAACAAAACAAGCAATGGATAAAAATCAGAATGAAACATCAAAGAAAATGGATAAAATGGATCAAAAAATGGATGAAACACAACAAAAAATGGATGAAACACAACAAAAAATGGATGAAACAAAAAGAATAATGCAAGAAAATCAGAAGGAAACAAAACAAGCCATAGAAGAGAACAACAAGAAAATGGAGGAACGCATAGAAAAGTATGAAATGAAAATTAAAGATCACATGCAAGAACAAGAAATGAAAATTCAAGATAAAATAAAGGAGTTAACGAATGGCCAGAAAAAGGAAATAGAAAATTTGGAAAACAAGTTTGAAAACGCTATTCAAGCAATCAGAGAAGAAATGGAAAGAAAGATTGCGGAAATCAATATTCAACAAAATGTAGGAGAAAGAAGAGAAATGGTTATACATAGCACAGATGACGTGAAGATAAGGTTTGGCGGGGATGTAAGAAGATTACACCCAGTGCCGTTCATAAATAGCCTGAAAAAGAAAATACAGCACATCGGAAATTTCGAAACAGCAAAAGAAACTATCAGAAACCATCTAAAATATGAAGCAAGCCTATGGTTCGATTGCAAAGAAGAAGAATTTGACAGTTGGCAACAATTTGAACAAAAATTTTTGAATTATTTCTGGGGAAAAATCCAACAATTGGAAATTAACAAGGAATTGCAAAATGGGAAATACAATGATAGGATGGGTATATCAGAAAGGACATATGCATTACAAATTTACTATAACGCAAAACATTTACAATATAATTACTCATCGGAACAATTAGTCGAACTGATTGCAAGACATTTCGAAGAAACACTGGAAGACCATATCACATTGCAAAACTATAAAGACATAGATAGTTTATGCCAATTCCTACAAATAAGAGAATCACGTTTAAGAGAAAGAAAATCAAGAAGGTCGCGAGAAGATTACAGGCCCCGAGAAACACAGGATTACAGAGATAGAAATCAAAATAGGAGGGACTATACAAGACGAGATTTTAATCCCAGAAGGGAAAACGAAAATAGAGACAACGGAAGAGGAAATTATGAACAAAGAAATAGGCAATGGAATGAGGACAGAAATCGAGAATACCAGAGTAGAAACATCACACGCTCAAATCAAGAAAACAGAAATAATGGTAGACAAAATGAACAGGGATATCGAGAAAACCGAAACAGATCCGACAGACCAAGAGAAAATAGAAGAGAAGTAAATAATACCCAGACAGATGAATATGACGGAGAGAGACATTATGACGAAAATATAAACAACGATGAGCAACCGGCGTCTTTTCACGACGGCGCTCACTAAAAACCAAAAATCAAACAGGAATCTTTTGTAACCCCAAGGAGTTTATTAAATTGGCAAGAAACAACGAAAAGAAAAATGGAGTTAATTTAAAATTTGTGGATGGATTTATCAACGAGAAACCAATTAAAATTATGACAGACACTGGATCTGAAATAACATTGGTCAACAGAAAACTAATAGAAGAAGTTAACTTAACAAATTTAATTTACAAAATACCTAGGGTAAATTTAGTGGGCGCAAACAAACGGACATTGGCAACTATAAATGAAGGCATACGAGTAATGGTACGACTGGGTAAGAAGATGTATGCACTACAATGTGTAATAATGCCAAACATGTCACATGACATGATAGTAGGAGTTGACGAATTGGCAGAAAAACATGTAGTGATAGATTTTAAAAATAATACGATGAATCTAACAGAAGAAAAAGAAGAAGAACAGGACAAGGAACAGGAGAAACAAAATACGGACGAATCAGGTAAAGAACAAACAGTGGAAATGAATTTGGCAACGAAGCAAGGACAAAGAAGAAAAGGGAGAAAAAGTCAGAAAAAGACAAAAGAAAATGAAACCTGTGGCTCCTCAAAAGAAGAGTTGAGCCCAGAAGAAGAAAAATTGAGAGTATCAAAAGCAAAAGAAAACTGGGATTCCTCAAAAGAAGAGATGAGCTCAGGAGAAGAAGAAATAAAGCTAACAAATGAAAGCGAAAAAGATATGATCGAAACAGTGGCATTTGAAGAGGAGGCATATGAAAACGAGGATGCAGAATACACGGTAAAAGTATGTGAAAAATCTGAGGAAAAAGACAGAAGACTGATATGGGAAAAAGGGAAAGACAACATAATAGCCGACACTCTAACACAGGATGAGGACACTGAAAATAAGGAAACAATTATGCTACAGGTGGGACTAATTAGAGTAATACAAGAAGAAGGGGTATAAGACGTAGATTAAAGTACGGAAATATACAGGGAGTTGGTTTTGCCGCGAGAAAATTTATTTAAAAATGCAGATAAATTTTATCGAATACAAGGCGGGGATTTGTTATATTTCTATTTGATATGAAAATTAAATTTTGATAATTATAGACAAAATTCAATTTAATATAAAATATTTTCAATTTTCTCAACCACGGGCATATAAATTTAGAACAACCTGTATACAACAAATTGTTATATTTAATTTTAAGAAGTGATTAAACGAAACTCGGGACAATGCGCTTAGAATGAACAAAGTGAATGGCGCGTACCATTGTCGTTGTTCGCGGAAGGTTCGATCATTAGCCTATGCTAAATAAGACTCAAGTGAAATCGATAATAGGTCATTATCGTTGTTCGCGGAAGGTTCGATCATTAGCCGATGCTAAATAAGACTTAGTGGAAATAGAGAATAGGTCATTAAATTTTGTAAATAGTAGAAAGTAATTTTAGAATGGGAATTAACTATTTTTTTTGGAAATCCATTAAGCATATTTAGAAAGATTAAAAATTGGTTTAGAGGAATACTGCGAATGAGAGTTGGTGGTGGAAGGTTGATTTGTGAATCTGGAAGGGATATTTAGAAAGTAGGGGAATGAATGACAAATATAGATCAGAATGTTTTGAGCTGTCGAGAAGTGAAGTCCGGTAGTAGACGGTAGTGTACGGAGAGTGAGAAAGCCGGTGTAGTTCCGTGAGTGTGGAGTATCTATCGTGGAACGAGAGGTAGGCCAGGTTGAGAGTAAAAGAACCTCCTTGAGCCAAGAGTTCCCGGTAGCTGATTGCAGTTTCGAAAAAGGTAGAATACAGCATCACGACAGAAGCAGGAGCGAGAGCTATACGAGCTAGTTTTCAAAGGAGAACATTACTGAAAACCAGGACGAGGTTTTGATTGCAGCCAAGGATAGCAGGAAACGGGTCTTGTGTGAAGACATTCTCAGTTCACCAGAAAAAGGTCAGTCTCATTTGTTTGGACATGAATGTATGGGTTTTTTCGTATTAAATACCACATTATAAATTGAAGAACATAATAAATAATCTCAGAAAAGCTTCATCAAACTTAAATAGAATTGTTGCTAATAAATCCTAATAGTTAAATGTTAATAAAAACTTTCAATTGGAAACCAAAAGGAAATAAGATTCCCATTTGTAAATGTTATGTTTAAGAAAAATAAGATATAGCAAATATTAAGCAGTGATTGCCATTTAAATAAAATAAACAATATTTTGATTATAATTGTAACCCATATGTGTGTATTATTTTACTCTTTTCTTTCCTACCCGATTAGGAACCATTGAGAAATACTTAGAAGCCACGTAAGTAAGTAATTAATTTTATAAAAAGCCCTGAGATTGAAAACATATTGATATGTGATCTGGTAAATTAATTATATTATTATTAATGCATTGATTAAATTAAATGACATATAAGAATATTATCTCATATCAATAATCAAGATCACATCAATATTTATAATATTTAAAAATATATAATATTTTTATATCTCTTTGGGAAGAATACAAAAGGCTGAGACGATTAGCGAAAAACACCATAAGACAAGCAAGAACAAAGACGTGGGAAGAGTTTGGAGAAGAATTACAGGAAAATTATGTAACAAACAATAGAAGCTTCTGGACAACAATCAGACGTATGAAGAAAGGAAAACATAAAGAAATGACAGCCGTAAGGGATATATCAAAAAGTTGGTGTGAACACAAGTTGATTTGCTCTCTGGTGAAAAAAGTTGTTTTAGTACGGAAGTAAACATTGGGTTTTGGTGAAATTTTCACAAAGTGTGTGGTGAATTCAACATTTCAACTGTAAGTCATCTTTTTGTTAATTTGATGCACGTAAGAGAGGAGATTTGCAATAATATTATACAGAACAATATTTTTTTAAGTTACAAATACAACAAACATTGAATATAACAAAAACGTGTATAATTAAACATTAATGAATATTTAATTACTGAAAGCCATAAATAAATTAGCAAACAGAAGTACGGCCAAATATTCTGCGACGTTGCCGGCGTGTGCAAAATATCTGAGACCTTACCAAAACGTAATTAAAAATAAGAAGATAATAATAATAATAATTACTATTAGACACAGGTTACATTTTCCTATTTTTTGTGTATATTATAAGCTTTAAGTGAACTAAAAATATATTTTTCTCGCATTATATTGATAAAGATTTTCAGTCTAGAAAACAAACAACAAGACAAATAGATGAACAACGAAGAAAATAAAACAGAAGGAAAAAGACACAAACCGGAGCACGACAGCTCGATTGAAGAAGACAAAGAAGAGCAACATAAAAGCAAAAAAGCTCCAGACACGCGCATAAAAAAAGTAAGTACAATATTAACGGACATGGAGGAGATTAAAATATTGCTGAGCCAGATGAGGCAAGAAATTAAAGAAGATATTCTGGAAAGCAAAACAGAGATTAAAGATGAAATCAAGGATATGAAAAACGAACTGGAAGATATTAAGCAGAAGCTTAAGCAAAACAAAGCAGAAACCGAAAATTTAAAAAGAGAAGTAGAAAAAAAGGAACAAAAATGGGAGAAAGAAAATGAAGAACTCAAAAAAGCGTTAACACTCATGGAGAATAGATTAGAGAAGATCGATAAAGAAAAAATACGCAATAAATTAATCATAACAGGAATTCAGGTAGATCTGGAAGATGAAGTTAGACTAAGAGAAAACATACAAAAAATGATGGAAACAGAGCTGCAACTGAAAATAGAAGTTAAAAGTGCGTTTAAGATAGGATACAAGAAATGTATAATAGAAACGAAGAGCTGGGAAGACAAACAGAAAATACTGCAAGAAAAAGGTAAACTCAAATACACAAGAGACTGTAGAGAAATATACATAGATGCAGCGCTGACGTTCAAGGAAGCAAAGATACAAAAAGAAATCAGAGACATAGCAAAACAACAGAGAAGCAAAGGAGCAAAAGTAAAAATCAGATACCAGAAATTAGAAATAAATGACAAAGTGCTAAAATGGAATGCAAGAGAAAATAAACTTATAGAAATTGAAAATGTCCCAAAAAACTAGACAAAAGAGAACGGATGGATGAAAAGGAAACAGACAATGCAAACGAAGAGGTAAATGAGTCACGGTATATTCAAAATAATAAGAAAAATACAAAAAAAAGGAAGAGAATTAAAAAAATGACAAAAAAAATTGGAACATGGAACGTCAGGACACTGCTAGAAGAAGGAAAAATGGAAGAGCTAGCGACACAGTTGAAACAATACAATATAGATATTGCAGGAATTCAAGAAACCAGGTGGGGGGGACATGGAAAAATCGAAAAAGAAAATTATACAGTATGGTATGCTGGAGAAGAAAAACAAGGATATGGAGGAACTGCTTTTATTGTGTTAGGAGAAATGAGGCATAAAGTTATGGAATTTAAACCCATAAGTCAAAGATTATCATACATAAGAGTAAACAGCAAACCGAACAAGTTGTCCATAATAAATGTCTATGCACCCACAGAAAACAGTGATGACTTAATAAAACAACAGTTCTATGAAACACTAGAAGAAAATGCCGAAAAAATCCCGGGAGAAGATATATTAATTATTATAGGCGATTTCAACGCACAAATAGGTAAAGAAAAATGCTTTAGGGAGGTTGCAGGGGAAAACTCATTACATAGCACAACAAACAATAATGGAGAAAGATTATGTAATTTAGCAGCGGCATTAAACATGGACATAAGTAGCACGAGATATAAACACAAAAACATACACAAGATAACATGGATGAGACCAGGCAGTCTGGAGGGGAATCAAATAGACCATGTACTTATTAAAAAGTCACACAAACAGTCGATAAATGACGTGAGATCTCACAGAGGGGCAAACATCGATTCGGACCATATGCTAGTGATTGCAAAATGTAAAATAAAAACAACAAAGAATGAAAGACGAAAAGCACAGGGAAGATGGGACGTAGATAAATTGAAAGATAAAGGAGTAAAAAGAAGATTTGTAAAAGAAGTAAATGTAGAGATGCAGTTCAAGGAGGAACAAGAAATGGAGGAGCAGTGGAAAAAAATCAAACAAGGAATAAACACTGCAGCAGAGAAAGTAGTTGGAAAAATGCAAAAAGAAAGAAGAAACAATTGGTTTGACGAAGAGTGCAAACTAGCAGTGGACGAAAAGAATAAAACAAGATTGAAATGGCTAAGCACAGGTAAAGAAGAGGAACGAGAAAAATACCAAGATCAAAGGAAAAAGACAAAGAAATTGTTTAAATCAAAGAAAAATAAAAAAGTAGACGAAATTATGAACGAGATCGAAACAGAAAATAAGAGACACAATTCAAAACCACTGTACCAATACCTAAAGCTAGGTAGTAGAAAACGGACAGCTAATGTAGCCATAGAAGCAGAAACATGGCAGAAGTATTTCGAAGAAATGTATCAAGAAACGGATGTAGAAGAAGAAAGAGAAACAATAATGAACCCGGAACAAGGTGAAGAAGAAGAATTGACCTATACAAAAGTAAAAGATACAATATGCAAACTGAAAAACGGGAAAACAGCGGGAGACGACGGAATATGTGCAGAACTTATAAAATACGGGGGTGAAGCACTATACACAAAGATTTATGAACTAATACAGAATATATGGAATAAGGAAACAATGCCCGAAGAATGGAAGAAAGGAATTATTGTGACAATCCCAAAACAAGGAGACCACAGGATATGTAAAAACTACCGAGCAATTAATTTACTGAATGTAACATATAAAGTACTGACTGGGATAATTAGAGACAGACTAACAATATACACAGAACAAAGCATAGGAGACTACCAGTACGGTTTCAGAAAAGGAAGATCCACGATAGATGCTATCCATACACTAAAACAAGCGATAGAGAAAACATACGAGTACGACGGAGAAGCACATATACTTTTTCTAGACTTTAAACAGGCTTTTGACAAACTAAGTAGAAGAAAAATGATCCAAGACTTACAAGAGAGCAAAATACCAAATAAAATTATAAGAATGATAGAAATGACAATGCGAGATTCCCAAGCAACAATAGACACCGGAAGAGAGAGAACAGAAATAATAAAAATTAAAAATGGAGTAAGACAAGGAGATGCGCTCTCAACTGTACTATTTATTCTATCATTAGATAAGATAATAAAAAAGTTGTCAAACGCAGGAACTATAAATAAAAATACAGTACAAATAATTGGTTATGCGGACGATATAACCATAGTAGCAACAGATAAAAAGGCATTAAAGAAAACCTTTCAAGAAATAGAAAACGAATCCAAACTAAGAGGACTGGAAATAAATGAAAATAAAACAAAATACATGAATGTAAGTAAAAAAAAGAAGACGCAACTGACAGAAATGACAATAGACGCACACAGCTTCGAAGAGGTTGAAACATTCAAATATTTGGGAGTATTAGTCAACAGAAGAAATGAAAGTGTAGATATGAAAAGAAGAATTCAAGCAGGAAACAAAGCATTCTACAGAAATAAAAAAATTTTCAAAGATAAGAAGATAAGCCGAAATACAAAAATGAAAATCTACAAAACGACCATAAGACCAATAGTGCTATATGCTTTGGAGACATTCACATTAACAGCAAGAGAAGAAGAGCAGCTGAAAGTTTTTGAGAGAAAAATTATGAGAAAAATTCTGGGACCAAAGAGGGAAAACGAAGAGGATGCAAGGCAATGGATGAACCACGAAATACAAGAATGGATGGGTCAAGAGAACATAGTAAGAGCAACAAAAGCACAGAGAATTAGATGGTATGGACACATAATGAGAAGAGAGAAGAACAATCCGTTAAGAGTTATAACCGAATGGATACCACCAGGTACAAGAACCAGAGGCAGGCCTAAACTCAGATGGAGACAACAAGTGGAAGAAGACTTACGAAGTATGGAAATTAGAAATATAGGAAGCAAAATCAGAGAGAGAGAAGAATGGAGAAAGGTAGTGGAAACAGCGAAGTCACACCAGCAATTGTAAAACCAAAGTCAGAATGGGATGACCCCCCACAAAAAGGATCTTCAAGTGAAAACAGCTTCAGCTTCCTCGGGAGCGTACAGCTTGTATATATATATATATATATATATATATATATATATATATATATATATATATATATATATATATATAATATTTTTATATCTCTTTGGGAAGAATACAAAAGGCTGAGACGATTAGCGAAAAACACCATAAGACAAGCAAGAACAAAGACGTGGGAAGAGTTTGGAGAAGAATTACAGGAAAATTATGTAACAAACAATAGAAGCTTCTGGACAACAATCAGACGTATGAAGAAAGGAAAACATAAAGAAATGACAGCCGTAAGGGATACAACAAACCAAATCCAAACAAATCCAGAACAGATAGCTAAAGTATGGAAAGAATACTATGAAAACAAATTTAGAAATGAAACAATAGATGATAGAAATGAAACATATCAAGATAACGAGAACAAAGAATTAGAGCAAATAAGTAGAGAAGGAGTAATACAGGAAGTATCAAACGTAAAAATAGGTAAAGCTGGAGGGAATGATAACATAGACCCGGAAATGGTCAAGTACATAGGAGAAGAAGGGATAAGCTGGTTGTTGAAAATAACAAAGAGGCATGGGAAAAGCAGCAAATCCCAAAAGATTGTCAAAGTAACCTTATAGTGCCAATATACAAAAAGGGAGAACACGTCAACTGCGAAAATTATAGAGCAATATGTTTATCATCGGTATGTTTTAAAATATACACGAAAATAGTAGAGAAGAGGCTAAGACAAGAGGTAGAAAAAGAACGGGGAGAATAACAAGCAGCGTTTAGACCAGAAAGACAGACAAACGATAACATTTACATAATTAGAAATATAATAGAAAGAAGTATTGATTCGGGGGGAAAGCTCATTCTAGCATTCATAGATCTAAGGGCAGCATTCGACTCTATAGAAAGAAAAATTATATGGAAATGCTTACAGAACATGAAAGTACCAATTACACTGATAAAAATAATTATATTATACATAGTAATAATAAGTATATTATACCGGAATGGGACGTTTCATCGCCGCCGGTTCATCGCCGCCGTTTCGATGCCGCCGGTTCATCGCCAGTCCCTTTCATCGCCGGCCGTTTCATCGCCGGCCGTTTCATCGCCAGTTAGTCAGTTGATATTGTATTATGGGAGATGACACGACACGACGTTAAATTCAGTTCAAAACTTATGACAAAAATAAATAGATAAAAAATATTATTATATTAATTTACTGTTCTATTTCTACTTCCCCTAAATTTGATTCTAATCAGTATTAAATTTGTAGTGTTAAATTATATTTTATATTATAAAAGTATAAAAGTCTATTAAAAGCTTAAGTATGGCAACGGGAATGGTCATATCTCGCATTTCCTAGAATTCCTAATTAATACTAAAAATAAATAATAAATGTAACTGTCGAAAATTGGCCGAAAATTCGGAAATATATCAGTTAGCGATTAACTGACTGGCGATGAACCGGCGGCATCGAAACGGCCGGCGATGAATTGGCCGGCGATGAACTGGCGGCATCGAAACGACGGCGATGAACTGGCGGCGATGAAACGTCCTAGACCCATATTATACAGAGTAGTAAAAGGACGTGTACAGATAGCAGGAGAAAGATCTGAAGAATTCAATTGGGAAAGAGGTATTAACCAAGGAGACAGTCTTAGTCCGCTACTATTCATAATAGTCATGAATGAATTGATCAGAAATTCTGGAGAAAAAATGAACCAAATGCAGACAACAATAGGATACCAAAGATTACAGCCAATAAAAATAGAAGCCTTATTGTATGCGGATGACATAGTCCTTATATTAAATTCCGTGACAAAAATGCAAAAACTTATTAACATATGGACAGAAGAAATAGAGAAATTAAAAATGGAAATAAACATCGAGAAAAGTAAAATAATGGTCATCGGCGAAAAGGAAGAAAATGAAGTAAATATAAAATGCAAAAATACTCAACTGAAAATAGTTACCGCATATGATTATCTTGGAAGTATAATTACCAATGATGGGAAGATATACTTCGAACTAACAAACAGAACTAAAAAATCAAACAAACTGTACTACGTACTAGCGCCAGTCCTGAGGAAAAAAGAATTGTCGCACGAATCAAAAATTAAAATATATAATACGATTGTGATACCGACGATACTGTATACGAGCGAAAATTGGACTTTAGAGAAAAAGCATAATAGTAGGATAAATGCAATTGAGATGAGACATCTACGACCTATAGCCGGAAAGACCAAATGGGATAGAATATGAAATGAGGTAATAAGAGGGATAACTAAACAGGAACCAATAATGAATAAAATAATAAAGAGACAATTAAACTGGTATGGACATCTGATGAGAATGAAACCTAGTAGACTAACAAGGAAAATTCACGAAACAAGGAATATTACAAAAAAGAAAAAAGGCAGAGCGAGGAAAAAATGGATACAGCAAATAGTAGAAGCAGGAAAAATTAAACAGAAAACTCTAGAACAAATGAAACTAATAGCACAAGACAGAAAAAAAATGGAAGAGATGGGTGAATATGTAGCTAAACTAAACCCAAATCCGACACCTGAAAGGGTATAAGGAAGGGGAGAAAGAAAGAAAATACATATATCTCTTTGGAGTTTCCCGTAAAGATCATTTTTAAATTCCTCTTTCGTATTCTCGGTAGGAGGATATGCATTCTTCTTCTTCTTCAGGTGCCATATCCTCTACGGAGGTTGGCAATCATAATAGCTATTGTAATTTTTGAGGCAGTTATACTACACAGGATGGTGCGACCCCATGACTCCTGTAGGCCCAGGTGCCAAGACGAAAATTGAGCTGGAACGCTCCCATAGCTTGCTCCCAAATAGACATACTCCCATGATGACTTGACTGTGGCTGTAGTGGTTTCTCTAGGTGGTCAAATAAGGTCTATGACTTCATGGTAGGGTTTCTCCCAAATGGCTAAAAAACATTCCCAGTTTTATTTCTCATTTTAAACATGAGCAAAAAGTAAAGGGAAGAAGAAATAATTGAGGAACTTTTTAGAAGCAATAGTATAGAAAAACCGACCATTAAAACTGGAACAAAAACCAATCTCAGGTAACCTTGAACTGTTTTGAGTGTGAATACATGGACAAATGACATTGAAATGATTTATTTGAGGAAATATCTGTAAAAATATATTGAATTTATAAACTATTGGATGTTGAATAATTTAAAACCTACAGAGAAATGGTAATTATTTTCAATATTAATTTGAGGACTTCAAAAATGTTTGGTTATGTAAAACCAAAAACCACATTAATATAAAAGATCGATATAAAGATAATATAAAGATCGAAATAATCTACATCCTTCCCTTAATAGATTGACTAAGAAAGTTTAAAAATGAACCAAGTATATCTAATGTTCCATAACAAAAAACAAGGCTATACATAAAAAAATTATTATGAAAAAGTAGATCTCACCGAATGATTCCTATTTAGACTCCAACAGGAGTTGTCACCCACATGTCTCCTCACTCCAGACAATCCTTGGTGGTAACTTTTTACTTTACTTTAAATTGCTTGATGTTATAAAATAAGTTGGATGAAATCATCCGCCATTCTATATGGTACCTCTATTCGACACAACAGCCAACAGTCAAGTAAAGAACGAGAGGCGCTTCTCCGCCAAGGTAAACGTCAAACTCTCTCAGAAAACGAAATCATTCTCGATAGGTGGAGTACGTTCCATCACCGAGGTATGACGTCACCCCAGTAGTCCTATACGAGAAATTAGAGAATTTAAATGGAGACCGAGGAAAAATAATTATAATAATAATTAAAGAGCTAAAATTATATTATAACGGGTGGACCGTTACAAGCTCTAAATAGTTGTTTTGAGCTGCATCCAAACCATTCTCTCAGGTTCTTCAGCCATGAAATTCGTCTTCTTCCGATGCTTTTTCTGCCATCTATCTTTCCTTGCATTATGAGTCGCAGGATGACATACTTCTCGCCCCGCATCACATGTCCGAGATACTGTAGCTTTCTTTCTTTAATTGTAAGTTCAACTTCCTTCTCTTTACCTATTCTTCTCAGTACTTCATTGTTCGTAACTCTATCTACCCAGAAAACCCTCATAATTCTTCTATAGGTCCACATTTCAAAGGCGTTATATCGTCTCATTGTCTCTACATTTAACGTCCATGATTCCACTCCACTCCAGGATATGCAATAATGATCGTTAACTTAGTGATCGACTTTTTCTTTATTTTGACATAAGGTAGTCTTCCACATACTGCTTAAAAATATATCACCGTGTCCCTTAGTTTACTGCTAATTGGTAAAGCTATACCATTATGACCTATTTGGTATCTCTTGACCTATTTCGATCTTGAATCTCATTCATCAGCTCTTCCATTTTACCGGGTTTTTATTATTCTCTCGGCTCTCTAATATTCCATGTTTCTATTCTTATCCTCTTAGTATTTCTTTTATTTCTATTTTTCTTCTTCATGTGCCTTGTCCGTTCCGAACGTTGGCAATTAACATGGCTATTCTGACTTTGTTTACGGTAGCTATGAATAGTTTGACAGATGACAATCCGAACCATTGGCGCCAGTTTTAGAGCCACAAGTGTCTCCTCCTCCCTTGACCCCTTCTGCTGTCTAATTTAGCTTGGATAAATTAGCTGAAGTATTCTATATAGTCTAGGCGCTAAATAGAGGCCACCGTGTCCTTTTCAATTCTGATGGACAAACTCAACGGTTTCTTATGGATTTTTGGCTGCTGATTACGAATTTCGAGGGTGGATTTCGATCCGAGTGGTCAAAAAATTGTTTTAAACAATTTAATTGTTTATAGGGCTCTGGCTCATAAAATGAAGAAAAAAAGTTTATTAAACTTAAATATAATAATTAGAACTCAAGATAATGTAAAATTAGTGCACAATGCAAATTGCAAAATAAGTATTTTTCGAAGCTTTATCGATCGTAACTCGGCTTCTTCCCACCCAAATGAGCCATAGAAAATCTCATTTTAAAGCTTAATTAACACTCTTCCAAACAAAGTTTGTTCAATTACTCTATCTTCATTTGTTTTAAAGTTATACCTTATACCCGTATTAAACTATAATTTTCTTTAAAAAATTGTACATTAATTTGTTTTTAAGGGTTGCAATCAAATTTGAGCTATAAACATTTATACTTTAATTAACAATAATTATAGAAGAACTTAAAAGGAACATTTTCAAGTTACGAAAATGTCCGCAAGTTTATTTTTAGCCAAGATATCGATATTTTAATAGCGCGCTCTGAGGCGCAAGATCGGCTTACAGCGTAAAGGTTCACGCGCTAACTTCTCGATAAAAATTATAATTTCTATGTATATACGTTATCTTCATTTTTCATTTTTGAAGATCCTAATAAAATTTTACCATATAATTCTTATAATTAAATCACCATACTGTACCTCGTATTACCTTTCATTCTATCTACTTTGTCTTCTATTTTTTTTACTAAGTGAGAAAAAAAAGCATTAAAAACTAATATTTCAGAAATATAACTAAAAAGTAAGTTGATATTATTTATTAATAGGTACTATTTTTACAAACATTTTCTTTCATGTATCTGCATAGAGATATACAGGGAATCTCAGCTTTTTTACATCTGCATAAGTTCTTAGAGCAATTTTTACAGATACATGGTGGTAATAAATCTGATTCAATTATATGTGCACAACCGTTCTCAGAGGAAGATACTTTGATGTTGATATTTTTTTGACATAATATAGTACACAATTTTTTATTAGTTAAATTATTCATTATTGCAACAAACCAATATTACATTACGCTAATAAGAAACAATGACTTTGTTGTTACAAATATAGACAGAATTGACAGCAGTATGTTATATTTGTAGACATTGACAGACATATTAAGAATAGGCAAGGCCTTCTAAGCAAAATAGTGTAACATAAGAGCAGTCGATCGGTGTCTTTACCATGATATTACTTGACTGTGAGCCGATCTTGCGCCTCATAGAGCGCCATTAAAATATCGATATCTTGGCAAAAAATAAACTTACGAATATTTTCTTAAGCTCAAATTGTGCCTTTTAAGTTCTTCTATCATTATTGTTAATTAAAGTATAATTGTTTATAGCTCAAATTTGCTTGAAACGATTATAAACAAATTAATGTACAATTTTTTTAAAGAAAATTATAACTTCAAACGGGTATAACTTTAAAACAAATGAAGGTAAAGTAATAGGTAAAGCCTATTAATTAAGCTTTAAAACGAGACCTTCTAAGGATCATTTGCATTCGTAGAAGCCGAGTTACGATCGATAAAGCTTCGAAAAATACTTATCTTGCAATTTTCAATTTGCATTGTGCACTGATTTTACAATATCATGAGTTCTAATTGTTGGATTTAAGTTTAGTAAACGTTTTTTTCTTCGTTTTTATTAAGGAACAAATTTTATTTAAAACATTTTTTCTTATCTCTTTTAGTTTATGAGCCTGAGCCTTATAAACAATTAAATTGTTTATAACAATTTTTTGACCACTCGGATCGAAATCCACCCTCGAAATTCGTAAGCAGCCAAAAATCCATAAGAAACCGTTGAGTTTGTCCATCAGAATTAAAAGGGACACGGTGACCCCTCTGGCGCCTAGACTAATATTAGTGTGCCTCATAATGTGACCCAAGTATTCCAACTTTATTTCCTTTATAGTTATTCCTACTTCTCTCTCCTTATCTATCCGGCATAGTACCTCCTCGTTGGTCACTTGCTCGGTCCAGGATATACATGATATGCGTCGGTAAGCTCACATTTCGAAGACCTCTACGTTTTTCATTAATATTGCAGCCATTGTCCACGCTTCCATTCCATATAACCAAACCGGAAATACATAGCATTTGAGAAGGCTGTTAGAGGTAAAAATTTGCGTTATGGTAGTGAACAATTATTTCTATATTGAGACATAATTCATCATGTAATCAAAACCACAATTCGTAATAATATTTAATATCTACTTAATTCAAAAATATTTAATTTTGGACAAAAATTTAAAGCAATTTATATTTTAACAATGCCAAGTATCCTGCTGATAACAATAATTGAAGAAAAATCACTGTATCGTATCACCGATAAATATATTGAAGTATTAATGGCAAGATTGTGTTATTATTGGCAATAATTTGAATTTAATTGTCATTCGCACTATGGAAATTACAGGAAGATGATGTATCACCTTTCAACAGTAAAAACGTTGGGTATACTACTTGTTATGAAATACTCTGACAGTAATGACTCAATAATAACTTAAACTATAATTAAGTTGTTCTTTAACGGCTTCTTCTTATACTATTACGACTGTATGTTACGGTGTATAAGGTGTATTTCTCTACGGTGTATAAGATTTATTTTTGAATGAATGGGGAAAAAAAAGTAAATCCGGGTAACATCGATACGTCTTCACAAAATAGTTTTCTTCTTGCATATGACTATACTTTTTTCAGTTGCGTCCGTAATTGTCCAGATTTCAGCTCTATATAAAAGGACGTATAATGCATAGTATCTCAATATTCTAGCTCTAATTTATATTTCCAGTTTCCCATTGCATAATACTCCTTTCCTTTTATTGAAAGCCCTTCTGGCCATTTCAATACGTCGTTTTATTTCAAGGCTGCGGTTCCATTGTTCGTTTAGCTCACATCCCAAGAAATTGTATCTAGGTACTTTCTCCAAAGCTTTCCTTTAACGTAGATTGTTTCCAAACCATTTGCAACCCTTCTGTGCTGCCCGTAAGCAGTATTGTATCATTTGCATATTAGTCCATTGAAATGTTACATTTTTTAGGCCATACCTTACATTTGTTAGATGAGTCAATTTTATTTTTTTACTGTGTATAGGGGATCAGTAGAAGCTTAAGTTCAAGTTTTTGGGGTCGCCACCCTTGTCTCCCGGCCGCCATCTTGGAAAATGGGTGTAAAGGGGTCTCGCGCAATATCTCGTAAACTACCGACCCTACGGAAAACCTAATAAACACAAAATGTAGCAAATTAAATTTTCTACAATTTTGTTTCTATTACTTTTTATCGTCAAGTGACCAACAAAAAAGATATAAAAAAAATAATTAAATTTTTTTTTAATAAGTTTCCTTTTGGAGGTTATAACTTTTTTTAGTTCATTTTACAATAAAATAACATTTAAGCAATTTTCTAGGGGGATTTTCAGCGAACAATTTCCACTATAAAGGTGTTTAATTCTATCTAGGTTTTACAGCGCTACAAACTTGACCAGATTCTCGATTGCTCATAGGGATACAATAAGAACAAAACGTTATACTTACTTTTCTATCTTAATATTTTTTTATTTATACAATTTATCATGATTTTAACATTCCTATGCTATTATTAATCTATTTTTGACCTTTCTCCCCACTATGAAACTTAGAACCCTAAGCATATATAGAAAAGGCCCAAGAAGTTGTTTGAGGACAAATTCGCCGGTCCAGAAGAAGAATGACGCAACCGCAAAATGCAAAATTCTTCAGAAGAGCAAAAAAAACGGTTGTTAAATATTTGAAATAGGGAATAACTGAAGAGTAATCGTCCAGGAGGATTATTATGGCGTTTGTTTTTTTTTTTTGACAACGATGGCTTTTATTTTCATCGATATTGGTTCGAATTTCATTATCTTAATTTAATCGCCCCATTGTCAACCCTATCTACAGTTGCGTCATTTTCTTCTTCATGTGCCGTGCTCGATTATCGAACGTTGGCTATCAAATTGGCTATAGTAATTTTGTTAACGGCAGCTCGGAAAAGGGATGCAGAGGATCTGTTATACCATTCTCTCAGGTTTTTAAGCCATGACGTTCTTCTTCGACCTGGCCCTCTTCTTCCGTCTACCTTGCCTTGTATTAATAAATGGAGTATATTATATCTCTCTGGGTGTCGCATAACATGGCCAAAATATTCAAGTTTTCGATTTTTAACTGTTCTGACGACTTCTGTGACTTTTCCCATCCGGTGCAAAACAACTTCGTTACGAACTCTATCCACCCAACTTATTCGTAGGATTCTTCGGTATACCCAAATTTCAAAGGCTTCCAATTTCTTGAGAAGAGTATCTGTTAAAGTCCAACCTTCGACACCGTACAAAAGAGTAGAGAACACATAACATCTCACTAATCTAATTTTAAGATTCAAAGTAACGTTGTTTCCACCTAAAAGTTTCTTTATCTTAAAGAATGCAGCTCTGGCCTTCTCTATACGTATTCTAATTTCTTTGCTCATGTCCCAGTTCTCATTTAGATTACAACCAAGGTAGGTGATACTGTTAGTTCTTTCTAATTGTTCACCATAAGCTGTTACTACTTCCGGTTGTATTGGCGTCTTACTGACAACCATCACCTTGGTCTTTGCGGTGTTTAGCTTGAGTCCATATTCATCACACGTTGTGGTAATCCTATTAATCAGATGTTGAAGTTCTTCATAATTTCTCGCAATTAACACCGTGTCATCCGCATATCTCAAATTATTAATATTGACGCCATTCATTTTGATACCACATTGAGCATTATCCACTGCTTTATTGAAAACAAACTCAGAATAGATGTTAAATATTAGTGGGGACAAAATGCAGCCCTGCCTTACTCCTCTTCGTATTTGAAGTTCTTCAGACGTGTCCCAGCCAATCCTGATGTTTGCACGTTGATGCCAGTAAAGATTTTTGATAATGCGTAGGTCTTTATCATCAATACCCACTTTCTGAAGAATAGCAATCATTTCCGTATGTTTTACCCGATCAAAGGCCTTCTCAAAGTCAATGAAACACATATAAACCGGATGTCCGACATCTCTGCATCTCTGTACCATAACCTGAATACTAAACAGTGCTTCTCTGGTCCCAAGGTTATTGCGGAATCCAAACTGTGTATCACCAAGCTGTTCTTCTATTTTTTGGTACATCCTAGAGTGCAAAATTCGTAGAAATATCTTTAAAACATGACTCATCAAGCTAATGGTTCGGTAGTCACTACATCTTTTCGCGTTTGCTTTTTTAGGTATCGTCACAAAAGTCGACAGCAGCCAATCCGTTGGTATATAGCCAGTTTGATAAAGTTTATTAAAAAGATGAAGGAGAGATCTTTTACCTGAATTTTCGAAGAGCTTTATTATTTCATTCGGTATTTCGTCTGGTCCCGTCGCTTTTCTGGTCTTTGCTAATCTTATTGCTTGTTCAATTTCGTCCATAGTTATGTCAGGTCCTGTAACTACTTCGTTAATTTCAAGCTCGGGCCTTTCATCATTAAACAGTTCCTCAATGTATTCTTTCCATCTGTCTATTTTATCCAAATCAGTGATAATCAGTTTTCCGTCTCTATCAACGATGTTATTTGCATGTTTTTTGTTCTGACTGGTGAGTTCTTTTATTTTTTTATACATATTAAATGAATCATGTTTTCTCTGCAACTCTTCAATTTCTAAACATTTTTTTTCAAAGTATATTTCTTTTGCCGCTCGTATTTTAGTCCTCTTCTCTTTATTAATGCGTTTATACATTTCGATGTTTTGATTCTTAAATTTGCGTCTTTTTTCCATCAAATTCAAAATCTCATCGTTCATCCACTGTTGCTTCTTTTGAATTTTCTCTTTGAAGTTTGGAGTTGAGTTGCTTATAATCGTTTTGATTTGGTTCCAGTGATCCTCGATGGATTCTTGTTGTTCGCTATTCTCAAAATTGCTCTCTAAATTGTTTGAAATCCCCTGACTGTTGTTTCTAATAAAATCGGTATCCAGTTTGTTAGAGGATCGTGGTTGTTTTATCCGTTTAAGTTTTAATTTTATTTCGGCTAACAATAGATTGTGATCAGATGGCACATCGGCGCCAGGATAGGTTTTTACAGACTTTACTGCATTTCTGTAACGCTCACTGATGGTTATGTAGTCAATTTGGTTTCTTACGATATTATTGGGGGTATCTGCTGGAGATTTCCACGTATATAATCTCCTTTTAGGTAATTTGAAAAAGGTATTCATTATACATAGATTATGTTCTTTGCAAAAATCTGCGAAATAGTCTCCCCTTTCATTTCTATCGCCCAGTCCATAACAGCCAATAATATTACTTTGTCTGCCTTTTCCTATCTTAGCATTAAGGTCACCCATCAGAATGGTGAGATCTCTAGTCTTGAGTTGGTCGGTAACAGTTTTTACATCGGCGTAGAACTTGTCAAGTTCTTCCAGTTCACTTTCCGCTGTCGGTGCATACACTTGTATTAAATTTATGTTTCTGGGTTTCGCGTTCAACTGAATCATTATGACTCGTTCAGATACCTGGCATACCGCTCTAACACATTTGCTAACCTCGTTTGAGACTATGAATCCTACACCATGACGATGGTAATTACTCTCTTCTCCTGCATAATATACTTCATGATCATCCACATGGCATTGGCCAGATCCGGGCCATCGCATTTCACTGATACCCAGAATTGATATTTGCAGCCTTTTCATCTCATTTATGGCATTGTGTGTTTTTCCTGGTTCATATAAACTCCGCACATTCCATGTGCCTATTCTACAACTTCTCTGTATATCAAATTTGGCCAAGCGGGAGATTCTTCGCACCCCTGCCCCATTTAAGAAGCGCCCGTACTCGGGGCTATCGTTTATTTCCTCAGCCATATTGTCAGTTGCGTCATTATGCATCTGAAACAAGGTCTAACATAGCGCGTATTTCAGTAACAACGCAACTACCCTATAGTGGCTCAGCACATTTTTACAGTTCGGTCTATTTGTATCATCTTTACGTAGTAATTTAAAAGTTAATTGCGCAATAAACAGGAATTGACAAAATTTGCAGTTACGTCATGTTTCTTCCATACCGGACTGAATATCTGCCTGCTATTAGTTTTATTATTATAATTTATCCTAGGTGGCACAGCAGTCGGTCCCCCTCTACTTAACTTATTCGTACAGTTGTGCTACCTATTTGGCCACGTGCAGTCGTATTAAAAATTGTGGAAAGTATTTTGAGTTTTATAGATAATACTGTTGAGAGTCTTGTGGGTAAAATTTATATTTTTGTGATTAGATAAGCATTTCGTGTTTTTTGTGAGAGCGCATCCCCCTAGGGAAAATTATTTGTCAGTAGGAAAGTCGAGCCATCTTTACTCACTGTTGTCGGCGAACTTTTTTCGCCCCTTTATATGGCGGAAATAAGGACAATTCTATAGAAACCCTGAGATACAAATGATTCGCTAAAACAGTGACAAAAAATGCATTTAATCTCTTCTCATTTCCTCCAACACAAGATGCAGCCCGTTTCCACAGACTCCGAGTGTATCACCAGATTCAGTCATGACTCGGTAAACATTGTGATCCAGAAAATTGGGGCTGGAAAAAGCATGGAAAATTTGGAATACCAATCCAAACTTCCAAGCCTCCAGTACCCCCGAGCTTATGAAATTCATCTTTAGCAGAAGCAATGGAAAGTAGAAGTGCATGTGGTTGCCGAAAAGCAGACCTCCAATGTTCAGCATTGTGCCTCTATTGTGGTGGTGAAAGTTGCAGCAGCATCGTGGACATATCAACATTAATTATTGAAGAAAATTGGTAGATGAATTACCGAAAATGACGCCAACTCTAACTCTCATTATACCACAAAAATTCATCTCGGATACTGATTCAGATCTTGACTCTCAGCCTGGACCATCGAAAAAAAATTAAAAAATAATAAAAATATGATATATCTTTTTCAACATATAATAATAAATAATATTATTGGGGATACCACACAAAAACACGCATTCAGACTCTACCTCATAGGTGGCCGAGAAAAGGGTCAAAAATAGCTTAATAATAGCATAGGAATATTAAAATCATAATAAATAAATATATAGATAGAAAAGTAAGCCCAAGGTTTTGTTTTTATTTTATTCCTATGAGAATTCGAGAATCTGGTCAAGTTTGGAGCGCTGTAAAACCTAGATTAATAAATAAACTTAAACAACTTTATAGTGGAAATTATTCGTTAAAAAATTCTTTATGGAATCGCTATGATGTTATTTTATTGTAAAATGATCAGAAAAAAAGTTATAACCTCCAAAAAGAAACTTCTTACAAAATTTTCTCTTATTTTTGTTTACAACTTTTTTGTCGGTCACTTGACGATAAAAAATATTAGATATAAAATTGTTAAAAATTTAATTTGCTACATTTTATATGTAATTAAATTTTCTGTAGGGTTGCTAGTTTAGGAGATACAGCGCGAAAGCCCTTTGTACCACTTTTTCAAGATGGCGGTCGGGGGACAAGGGCGGCGACCCCAAAAACTTGAACTTAAGCTTCTACTGAATACCCCTACACATTAAAAAATTAAAATTGACTCCTCTAAGAAATGCAACCCTAAATGTAACATTTCAATGGACTATATCTGAAATTATTCACTAGTACTCAAAAAATCTAAAGAAATACCTATAAGAAGAGGAGAACGACAAGTACTCCTCTTCTTTTAGACAAGCCTACTTTTTAATATCTGCTCAGAAGAGGTTTTTAAAGACGCACTAGAAGACATTAATGAAGGCATATCAATTAACGGAACACTAGTGAATAATCTCAGATAATATGCAAATGATACAATAATACGGCATAATACGAGTAACTCGTATTATGGCTTTCTGATATTGATATAAAGTAATGCCTCTTACATCCTGATCATCTATTTCTGTGTTCGATTTCGGTAATATGTTTGCAAGCCTTCTATATTTTGTGGAAGACTTTCTCAAAGTTAACCAGATATATGAATACCTCACAGATGGCATCTCGACAGCGTTCTATGAGTTTTTGTATTGTAAATAACGCATCTCGACTAGTGCCAAAGCCTTTTCTAAATCCCCCAGTTGGTTTCCTGTTATTCTATTGTCTAGTTTTTGTAGACGCCGTTCATGTATTACTAGCAAGAAGACTTTTAACACATATTTCATCAAGCTTAACGTTCTAGATTCTGCACATTTCACTGAGTTGAGTTTTTTTGGGTATTGGGATGAACTCAGATATTAGCCATTCTTTCGGAATTTCCCTGCTTCATCTTCTTTCTTGTATGTAGGCTTTAAAGCGTGTTTATTTTTCAATATTATCCTTCTAAATTGTTTAAATTATCGCACCATCTTTTTCTTGGTCTGCCAAAATACTTCTTTGTCCATTTGGTGACTTATCTCGTACTATCATATCCTCTGCCATTCTACCAATGTGTTCGTTCCACTCCTGTTTCCGTTTTGTCACCCATCCATTTATGTCTTCTACATTGTAAGTTTCTTCTTATGTTTTCGCTTCTCTCCCTATCCAACAGACTTTTCCCTGATATTCGTCGAAGTAAGTATTTTCATATCTATTGTTTCTAGTAGTCGTCGCGTTTTAGATGTGTCAGGTCTTTGTAAAGGATTTAACTTAGCATCCAAAAATAAGAGTTAATCCATATCGATTTAATTTTTAAAAGTCTTAAGCAAATATTATTTACATACATTGTTTGGATTTCGTAAATGGGTGACACTGATTTTGTAATCTAGGCCACGCATTTTGAAAACACCGAAGTCATCGATTATACTGCTATTAGTAATTCACGGTCACATTCAAGTATGGTCAATCATAACAAACAAATGGTATTTATTTATAGATACGTAGAAAGTAAAGAAAGAGATTATTCATTATTCAGAAACCGACGTGGTTAGAGTAGAGACATTATCCATCCCGACACCAACTAGTTACTGTACTACATGGTGACGTAAATAAATATATCTCGGTAATTAGTGTTTCAAATTAATCAACCCCATTATCGGGGGTAACAATCCCCAGTACCAAAATATGGCGACCTTGCCCTGTCTCCGCAGTGTATGTCAGTATAGTTCTAGTTGCTACGTTATAGATTCTTGCTTTTGTGTCTTGTCTTAGGTGTTTCTTCTTCCAGATTGTGTCATTAAGAGGTCCCGCCGCTTTACTTGCTTTTAAGTTTTGTTGTCGTACTTCTTCTTCAACATCTTCGTAACTAGTTATATCTATTTCCAGATATCTAAACCTTGCTTTCTGTTTTATTATTTTCCCATCAATTTCGATTTTACATCGTAGTGGGTATTTAGATGTTGTCATACATTTGGTTTTTTTCTGCTGATATTATCATATTTATTGTAGTTCTTGGCTGTTGTACTGAAGATGTGTTCTGTCTCGACGATTAATGCAACGTCGTCGTCTGCATAACATAATATTTAGATTTTTTTGTTCCCCATTCTGTAACCATAACCTTTACGTACTGCTTATATTATTTCTTCCATTATTATATTAAAGAGCAGTGAGCTTAACGAGTCACCTTGTCTAACTCTGCTTTGTACTGGTATAAACTGTGTTAGTTTTCCATTTATCTTTACCTGTATTCGATTATGGAAGGAGATGTTTTCGGTGGCTTCTATAATATTGATTGGTATGTTTCTTTTATACAGTAGGTGTAAGACGTCTTCGACTTGGATGCGGTCGAAAGCCTTTGTCAGGTCTATAAAACATAGATATGCTGGTTTATTGTACTCGATGGCCTTTTCTGTGATTTGTCTTAGTAGAAATACTACATCTACGTAAGATATTCAGGATCTCAATCATTGTTGTTCATCTGATAAAATTGTTAGTTTATTGATTTTGTTGGTCAGGACTTTTGTGGTATAGTCTGTTCGCTAAACTCAGACGCAACTTTCTAGATATTTTAGTCGGTAATTTTGCCAATTTTAGTAAAATTGGTAAAAAATAATTACTAAGTAGTTAATAATCACTAAATAGTTAGTAATTTTGCAAATTTTTGCAAAATTTGCAAAAAACAAAAATATTATGGACTAAAATATCTAGCCAGTTGCGTCTGAGTTTAGCGAACCGACTATAAGCTTAAGTACGTTGTTCAGTAGATTTATACCTCTATAATTATTGGGGTCTTCTTTGTCTCCTTTCTTGAATATTGGTATCATTATGCTATTTCTCCATGCGTCTGGTATCTTGCAGTGCAATATTAGTTTTTGTATAAGTTTTGTCATCTCTAGGGTTATACTTTCTCCTCCGTATTTTAGAAGCTCGTTGGCTATTCCGTCAGGTCCTGGCGATTTTCTATTTTTTAGTGAATTTATGGCTATCTCTACTTCCTGAAAACTGATTTCTGTTTGGGAATTTCCCGGTATAGTAAATTTCGTTGAATAAAATTTCGTTAAAAAATTGTAATTCTTATGCTTCGATGAAACTTCCTATAGCTTATGAAAAAAATACAATGTGCAATTCCACTAAACAAAAAGACCACGTTCATGTATCAATCCAAGCAATAAAAGGCCGCAATAAAATAAAATAAAGTAGCATCTAGTAGTATAGGGACGAAGCCTTCGCCTCGAAGCCCAATAGGAATTTGAAATTAAATTTTGAAGTAATCAATTTCCGACGAAAGAAAATTCACAGTGGCGTTAAATTAAAAGGTATTACTGAGATTAATTGGACCTAGACTCATATTTCGATTACGATTTGCAATTTTTTTATCAAATTAATTACATATTCGTAATAAAAACCATTTCGAAAAATATAAATGAATTATGAATAATATTAATATAGGTACAGTTTTTTGGTGCGTTTAGTAGTTGTATTTCAAGTGAAATGGAAAAGCCTTTGGAAATTGGTAAAACCTTTTGGTAAAAATAGAACGACAAAAACTGCAGCTGTATGGCTTGAATTTTTTCTTCGACCGTTTTGCGAGTTCTCCCGAGTAAGTAAATACAGTGCGGTGGAATAAGTGTTGCCCCCCCTATTAACTTGTTTATATTAAGAATATAAGCAAAACGCTCGGACAGGTCGATTTTTAAACTAACCATAGTATATTATAGCATCAACGTTTCGAACTATACGCAATCGCTCTTCAGGTGACAGGCATAACTTTGATTTTTTTAAATGGGAAAGTACATCATATGACACCTCATTTAAAAGATCTTAAAATACTGATTTCAGAAATGTATAATACTTTTATCCTGTTTGAGAGCGTAGGCGCAAAATTTCGGTCGAATTCTTTCTAAATGCAATCATTTTTTTCGAATCTTGAAAAAAATAATAAATATTTTTCAAAAAACTTTAAACGCAGAATGAAATATTACAGTATTCTCGATGGTCCAAAGTCCCTGACAACTCCTATAATGTTTATTTTAATAAGTCACAGTGGTGAAAAAAAGAGAAAATTTAGTGTGATTTTTAATTTCAAATATATCATTCAAAAGAAACTTTTTGTTTATTCTAAGGGACTGTCAGCCCTCGGTAATAATCTAATCTTTGATTCTGCGTTTAAATTTTTCAAAAATACTTATTAGTTTTCTCAGAATTCGAAAAAAATAAATGCGTTTAAAAAGAGTTCCACCGAAATTTTGCGCCTACGCTCTGAAACAGGATTAAAGTATTATACATTTTTGAAATCAGTATTTTAAGAGCCTTTACATGAGGTATCACATGATGTACTTTCCCATTTAAAAAAATCAAAGTTATGCCTGTCACCTGAAGAGGGATCGCGTAAAGTTCGAAACGTTGATGCTATAATATACTATGGTTAGTTTAAAAATCGACCTATCCGAGCGTTTTGCTTATATTCTTAAAATAAACAAGTTAATAGGGGGGGCAACATTTATTCCACCGCACTGTATAATGAAGCGAGATACAGTACAGAGGCGTACTTAATAAAGAAATATGTTTAAAGAAAAAATAAATATGTTTTGTCAACATATTATGAAGGCTGTAACAGGTAATACTTAATAGAGCACTAAGAATTTCCTTAATAATGCGGTTATGAAGTTGTTACGTCTTCATAATTCTCCTGTATGCAATTGAAGCATGGACTTTCATTGAAACAATCTGTAAAAGAATTGAGGCTTTCGAGATGTGAGCGTATCGCCGAATGGTGAGGATATTGTGGATCTCTTCGTGGATATCGTTCAAGTATCAATCCCACCAATAAAATAAAGTGGCATCTAATAGTATAGGGACGAAGCCTTCGCCTCGAAACCCAATAGGAATTTCAAATTAAATTTTGAAGTAATCAATTTCCGACGAAAGAAAATTCACAGTGGCGTTAAATTAAAAGGTATTACTGAGATTAATTGGACCTAGACTCATATTTCGATTACGATTTGCAATTTTTTTATCAAATCAATTATTCGTAATAAACACAGTTTCGAAAAATATAAATAAATTATGAATAATATTAATATAGGTACAGTTTTTTGGTGCGTTTAGTAGTTGTGTTTCGAGTGAAATGGAAAAGAATGGCACTTTTTGGTAAAACCTTTTCGTAAAAATAGAACGACAAAAATTGCAGGTGTATGGCTTGAATTTTTTCTTCGACCGTTTTGCGAGTTCTCCCGAGTTAGTAAATATAATGAAGCGAGATACAGTACAGAGGCGTATTTAATAAAGAAATATATTTATCGAGAAAGAAATATGTAAAAAGCCGTTTTAAAAAATAAATATGTTTTGTCAACATATTATGAAGGCTGTAACAGGTAATACTTAACAGAGCACTAATAATTTCCTTAAGAATGCGGTTATTAAGTTGTTACGTCTTCAGAATTCTGCTGTATGGAATTGAAGCATGGACTTTCATTGAAACAATGTGTAAAATAATTGAGGCTTTCGAGATGTGAGCGTATCGCCGAATGGTGAGGATATTGTGGATCTCTTCGTGGATATCGTTCAAGTATCAATCCCACCAATAAAATAAAGTGGCATCTAATAGTATAGGGACGATGCCTTCGCCTCGAAACCCAATAGGAATTTGAAATTAAATTTTGAAGTAATCAATTTCCGACGAAAGAAAATTCACAGTGGCGTTAAATTAAAAGGTATTACTGAGATTAATTGGACCTAGACTCATATTTCGATTACGATTTGCAATTTTTTTATCAAATCAATTATTCGTAATAAAAACCGTTTCGAAAAATATAAATAAAGTATGAATAATATTATTATATAGTTTTTTGGTGCGTTTAGTAGTTGTGTTTCGAGTGAAATGGAAAAGAATGGTACTTTTTGGTAAAAACTTTTGGTAAAAATAGAACGACAAAAAATGCAGGTGTATGGCGTGAATTTTTTCTTCGACCGTTTTGCGAGTTCTCCCGATTAAGTAAATATAATAAAGCGAGATACAGTACAGAGGCGTATTTAATAAAGAAATATGTTTATCGGGAAAGAAATATATAAAAAGGCGTATTAAGAAATAAATATGTTTTGTCAACATACACTGGGGTGCAAAATTAACCGGATACCCTAAAAATGGGTCATTTTTGATGTCTCGAATTTCTTGAACCTGTTGTCCGATTTAAGTGATTTTTTTAATATAATACAGCCGTATTCTTTAACAATATCGCTGTAAGAGTATTGTTGCTAAACAGTTAATTTTCATTGAATACCGGGTATACCAATCAAACTGTGTTTTTTTTTAAGTTCGCATCACCCTGTGGTATATTCTAGCATTTGTAAAATACTGAAATTAAAATCCAACGATAGCCTCATGTTTTCTCAACATTTTGTTTTTTGATTCATTCGCTTACATTAGACCATAAAAAAGTTAGGTACTTTAACAACTAGCCATGTTTTTCACCAATACAGGGTGTTTTTTAAATAAGTATGGCAAACTTTATGGGGTAATTCTACATGAAAAAATAATGACAGTTTGCTTTATAAACGGTATGTCCGCAAATCTTTCGTTTCTGAGATAGAGGGTGTTGAAATTTTTCTTACAAACTGAAGATTTATTTATTGCTTTAAAACGGGTTGAGATATGCAAATGAAATTTTGTGGGTTTTAAGATTTTTTTATTGTACATTTTTTGACATACAAGTAAGAAATTAATATTAACCATTGGCGCCCATACGGTTAATATGAGCCGACGAAGCATTTGCGGACATAGGTTTATAAAGCAAACTGTCATTATTTTTTCATGTAGAATTACCCCTTGAAGTTTGATATACTTATTGAAAACACCCTGTATTAATGAAAAACATGGCTAATTGTTAAAGTACCTAACTTTTTTACGGTTCAACATAAGCGAATGAATAAAAAAACAGAATGTTGAGAAAACATGAGGCTATAGTTGGGTTTTAATTTGAGTATTTTATAAATACTAGAATATTTTACAGGGTGATGCGAAGTTTGAAAAAAAACACAGTTTCATTGGTACACCCGATATATAATGAAAATTTACATGTTTAGCATCAATATTATTACAGCGATATTGTTAAAGAATAAGGCTATAACATAATAAAAAATCACTTAAATCGGACAACCTGTTTAGAAAATTTGAGACATCAAAAATGACCGATTTTTAAGGTGTCCGGTTAATTTTGCACCCCAGTGTATTATGAAGGCTGTAACAGGTAATACTTAACAGAGTACTAAGAATTTCCTTAAGAATGCGGTTATTAAGTTGTTACGTCTTCAGAATTCTGCTGTATGGAATTGAAGCATGGCCTTTCATTGAAACAATGTGTAAAAGAATTGAGGCTTTCGAGATGTGAGCGTATAGCCGAATGGTGAGGATATTGTGGATCTCTTCGTGGATATCGTTCATGTATCAATCCCACCAATAAAATAAAGTGGCATCTAATAGTATAGGGACGAAGCCTTCGCCTCGAAACCCAATAGGAATTTGAAATTAAATTTTGAAGTAATCAATTTCCGACGAAAGAAAATTCACAGTGGCGTTAAATTAAAAGGTATTACTGAGATTAATTGGACCTAGACTTATATTTCGATTACGATTTGCAATTTTTTTATCAAATCAATTATTCGTAATAAAAACAGTTTCGAAAAATATAAATAAATTGTGAATAATATTAATATAGGTACAGTTTTTTGGTGCGTTTAGTAGTTGTGTTTCGAGTGAAATGGAAAAGCATGGCACTTTTTGGTAAAATATTTTGGTAAAAATAGAATGACAAAAATTGCAGGTATATGGCTTGAATTTTTTCTTCGATCGTTTTGCGAGTTCTCCCGAGTAAGTAAATATAACGAAGCGAGATACAGTACATAGGCGTATTTAATAAAGAAATATGTTTATCGAGAAAGAAATATGTAAAAAGCCGTTTTAAAAAATAAATATGTTTTTTCAACATATTATGAAGGCTGTAACAGGTAATACTTAATAGAGCACTAAAAATCTCCTTAATAATGCGGTTATTAAGTTGTTACGTTTTCAGAATTCTGCTGTATGGAATTGAAGCATGGACTTTCATTGAAACAATGTGTAAAAGAATTGAGGCTTTAGAGATGTGCGCGTATCGCCGAATGGTGAGGATATTGTGGATCTCTTCGTAGATACCGTTCATGTATCAATCCCAGCAATAAAATAAAGTGGCATCTAGTAGTATAGGGACGAAGCCTTCGCCTCGAAGCCCAATAGGAATTTGAAATTAAATTTTGAAGTAATCAATTTCCGACGAAAGAAAATTCACAGTGGCGTTAAATTAAAAGGTATTACTGAGATTAATTGGACCTAGACTCATATTTCGATTACGATTTTCATTTTTTTTATCGGACGAGTTCTTCGCAATAAAAATCATTTCGACAAATATAAACAAATTATCAATACTATTTAGTGATATAACAGTATTCTTCCCATTCCGCTATAAATCACGAATTTTGATCTTCCTATATGCACCATATGCCTTATTTTGCTGCAAAATTAAAGTTTAGCTGAAATTTCTGTGATGTTTGCACTGGTATTGAACCCAGCCTGTGAGACTTGCCACCCCCTACCCTAAGAATTAAATTCGGGTGCTACATTTTAACGGGGTGAGCAGGATGCTTCTTCGTCAACTGTTTTTCATCCACTCGTTTATATAGGTCTCTCGAAGCTAGAACAAATAATCCCCGGACAAAAAATCCCCACAAATTATCCCTGGACAAAAAATCCCTGGACAAAAAATCCCTGGACAAAAAATCCCTGGACAAAAAATCCCCACAAAAAATCCCGGACAAATAATCCCCACAATTTTTTTTTGATAAAATATCCCCACAAAAAATCCCGGACAAAAAATCCCCAAGAAATATTTGCTGCCGAATAGTTCTCTAAAAGTTTTCCCGAAATTTTACCAAATTTCGAATTCCAATTCCATGCTGAAAACTTCAAATTTTACATGACAAAAGAGTGTGAGTTTTTTCAAAAATCGTGGAAAATATGGGTAATATGAGCTAAGGCCCCGTTTTCATGTCAGGCGCTTAACGCGCGTTTTGATAACGCGCGATTACAACTACAGACATTTTACTGAAGACCGTTCACATGCTAACGCGCGTTTTAGGTCATTAAGGCGCGCGTTGGTATGTGAACGATCTCAAGTAAAATGTATGTAGATATGTAGTTGTAATCGCGCGTTATCAAAATGCGCGTTAAGCGCCTGTCATAAAAACGGGGCCTTAGCTCATTCCCCATATTTTCCACGATTTTTGAAAAAACTCACTTTTTTGTTATGTATAATTTAAAATTTTCAGCATGAAATTGGAATTCGAAATTTCTTAAAATTTCAGGAAAACTTTTAGAGAACTTTTCGACAGCAAATATTTCTTGGGGATTTTTTGTCCGGGATTTTTTGTGGGGATATTTGGTCCAAAAAAAATTGTGGGGTTATTTGTCCGGGATTTTTTGTGGGGATTTTTTGTCCGGGGACTATTTGTCCTAGCTTCGTTGAAACGCCATTTAGGGTAATATAGAGGTAGGTTGTGTAAACCCTTGTTAAACCGAAGATTTAATGTTGCTGCTTTTATTGATATATTAATCTAAAAATGCTCAATTTGTGGCTTAGGCCACTGTTGTGGTGCTCTGAGCTCCTCAAATATAGGCTCATGAACTTAATAATAAAATTGATAGAGACGCTACCGATGAGCAATTAATCTACTGCATTCAAGCTGCGAGAGATAAAATACTGCTGGAACAAGAAACATTACAACAAAACTAATTGGATACACTGCAAAGTTCTTATTTTGAATTCTCGGCATAAAGTAGAGGCATTTTCCTTTTCATCTTGAGGAAAGCTTCTATAATCAGAGGTAGTACAAAAATTTGAACAAACATTTAAAGCTAACTACTTTAATAAATCCCAGAGTGATCTACAGAATCCAATACCAGAGCCAGTCTATCTAATTAGCCTTCTTCGGTCCATCTTTGGACATAGGCCTCCCCAATCCTTTTCCATTCTTCTCTGTCTGTCGCTACAGTTATCCACCTAGAGCCCACGTGCTTCTTGACATCATCTGCCCATCTCATTTGTGGTCTTCCTCTGCTTCGTTTATATTGCCACGGTCTCCAATTTATGAGAATTTTGTTCCATCGGTCTTCCTTTTGTCTTATAGTGTGTCCGGCAAATCTCCATTTCAACTTTGCAACTTCTTGTCTAACATCCCTAACTTTGGTTTTCTCTCTTATCCACTCGTTTCTCTTTTTATCCAATAGTTTTATGTGCAACATTTGCCTTTCCATTGCTCTTTGCGTCTTTATGATCTTGTCCATGTTTGCTTTTGTAAACGTCCACGTTTGGGAACCGTAAGTGAGAACAGGGAGTACGCATTGATTGTATACCTTGGTCTTAAGATGTTGTGGATATCTTTTGTTTTTAAGGATGTAGCTTAGTTTTCCAAATGCCGCCCATGCCAGTCTAACTCGTCTTTTGATCTCTGCTGTTTGGTTTTCCTTGTTAAGTTTTATAATCTGACCCAGATATATATAATCATGAACTTGTTCTATTTCATCTTGTCCGATCCTCATTGTGATGTCCTCATCTGTATTTGTTATGATTTTGGTCTTGCTGTAATTCATATTAAGGCCTATCTTTCCGGCTTCTATGTCCAGTTCTTTCATCATTTTAAACAATTCTTCTTTTTTATCGGTTATCAATACGATGTCATCGGCGTACCTTAGATGGTTCAAGCGTTGTCCACAATTTTTTATACCTTTTTCTTCCCATTCTAATCTTTTAAAGATATCTTCCAGAACCTGATTGAAAAGTTTCGGTGATATTGTGTCACCCTGTCTTACGCCTCTATTTATTTGAATTGATTGTGTTCCTTCGTATACTTTAATTGTTGTTGTGGCATCTTTATATATATTGGCTATTAGGTCTGTATATCTGTGGTCAATTCTGCTGTTAATCAAAGAACTTTTCACTGCCCAATGTTCGACACTGTCAAAAGCCTTTTCGAAATCTATGAACGCTACATATAGAGGGATGTTGTATTCATTTGCTCGTTCTATAAGGATTTTCATACTTAATAAATGATCACTTGTGCTAAATCCCTTTCTAAAACCAGCTTGTTCTTTCGATTGGTATCCGTCGAATTTTGTCGTCAATCTGTTGGTTAAAATTTTTGTTAGGAGTTTATACATTACATTGAGGAGTGTTATAGGACGGTAGTTTTTTATATCTGCTTTGTCCCCTTTCTTGTGTAAGATAATGGTTACGGATTCCTTCCAGTTGTTTGGGATTCTTTTTTCTTTTAATATTTTGTTAAAAAGGGAATAGAGAGTATTAATTACCACTTTTCCACCATATTTCAGCATCTCTGTAGTTATTCCATCTTTTCCAGGCGATTTGTTGTTTTTCATTTCTTTCAATGCCTTCTTTATTTCTGATTTGCTTATTTCTGGCTGTAATTCTGAATTGACATTTTTTATTTTCGAGTTAAGTTGGGTTTTTATTTCTTCTGATGGTTCCTTTTTTGTTTTATATAACTCTGAGTAGAAATGTTGGATTATATTTATGATGTCGTCTTTAATGTTTGTTTCTACTCCGTTTACGTCTTTTATTTTGTTTATTTCAAATCTGCCGAGTTTCGGTCTTAAGCATTTCATATTCTTGTTGTTCTGTATTACTTCTTCTATTTTTATTTCTTGTTCTTTTCTCTTAGTTTCTTTTATCATTTTGCTTATTGTCTTATTGATTTCTACATATTCTATAGATTTCCTTTTGCCTTCTTCGACAAGCTTTCTTCTTTTATCCATAAGCTTCTTTGTTTCTTCTGATACATAGTTGTCCTTTTTAACATCCTTTTTTGTTATTTCTTTTCCTGATGTAACCATCGTTGCTGTAAGTATGTTGTTTATTTCGTCTATATCTTTATCATCACTGTCTAATTTTTCGGTGAATTGTTCTTTTAACAGGTCTTTGTATTTCTCTTTATATTGCCCTAGTTTGTTTCTATCTACTATATCCGAGTTTCTTATTATTTTTCTTTTCATCTCATAGTTACCGTCGATATTAATTTTTGCTCTGACCATCCTGTGATCGCTACCTGTTGTGAATTTGTTAAGAACTGTTACATCTTTAATGATATATCGTTCCGTGGACAGTATGTAGTCGATCTCATTTTTTGTGGACCCATTAGGGCTGATCCATGTCCATTTTCTTTGGGACTTTTTTTTTTGTAGAAGGAGTTCATTGCGTATAGACGCTTTTCTTCTAGGTAGTTCATCAAAGTAGCACCTCTATCTTTGATGAACTACCTAGAAGAAAAGCGTCTATACGCAATGAACTCCTTCTACAAAAAAAAGTCCCAAAGAAAATGGACATGGATCAGCCCTAATGGGTCCACAAAAAATGAGATCGACTACATACTGTCCACGGAACGATATATCATTAAAGATGTAACAGTTCTTAACAAATTCACAACAGGTAGCGATCACAGGATGGTCAGAGCAAAAATGAATATCGACGGTAACTATGAGATAAAAAGACCAGAGCCAGTACTTAGTCTAAAAAAAAAAGGAGATAACGAATTTGATTTAGATATTACTTACCTATTTAAGAAAGCTGATAATGATAACTTACAATCTTGGAAGTATGAAATTGAAAAATACTTAAATGAGCCTAAGTCAGACGATTCTAAGAATATACTTAATTGGTGGAGAAGATACGAGAAAAATAATTCTACCCTTCATTATCGAAAATGGCCAAGGATTTTCTCGGAACGCCAGCAACATCTGCACCTGCGGAAAAGCTATTTTCAAGAGCAACTTCAATAACAAAGCTAAGAATTCGACTAGGCGTTGACTCCATAAGAAGTGTTATCTGCCTTATTTCATGGCTTTTCCATTCCGATTTAAAAGTGAGCTAAATTTGTTATTTAAAATAAAATCTAGTTGTGTATAAACATTCTCAATTTATTTGCAAAACGAAAATGTAGCAGCTGCATAACACTCTGGTTAAAGCGGAGAGTGCAGGAAGAGTCTATACCGGTTTCGGAGATCTTTTTCCCCTCATCAGTAAACCCATATCCTCTTCTCTCCGCTTTAACCATTTACCATAGCTTGGGCCTTCCCGAATTGCAAAGAAAGAAATGTCACGGATGAACTAGACTAGGGCCATCTACCGAAATACAAACTAAGTTATCAATCGAAGTAGCGCAGAAAACGACAATAAATATCGCCTCCGTACCACCAGATTGACAACAGGTGGAATACTTTCTTTGGTTACACCTCCTGAGATTTTCAAAATTTATAAATCATACAGGGTGCCGAGGAAATTAAGATGAGAGAATTTTAAATAATTCACAACTCATCTACTCAGCGTGGTAAAGCTCCAACAAGAAAGATTCCTTAATACTCAAACAAAAGAGTAAATGAATTAAAGATGTGTATAAACATTCTCAATTTCTTTGCAAAACGAAAATCCAGCAGCTGCATAATACTCTGGTTAAAATGGAGAGTGCAGGAAGAGTCTATACCGGTTTCGGAGATCTTTTTCCCCTCATCAGTAAACCCATATCCTCTTCTCTCCGCTTTAACCATTTACAATAGCTTGGGCCTTCCCGAATTGCAAAGAAAGAAATGTCACGGATGAACTAGACTAGGGCCATCTACCGAAAAACAAACTAAGTTATCAATCGAAGTAGCGCAGAAAACGACAATAAATATCGCCTCCGTACCACCAGATTGACAACAGGTGGAATACTTTCTTTGGTTACACCTCCTGAAATTTTCAAAATTTATAAATCATCATATAAATCAAATTTTGAAAATCTCAGGAGGTGTAACCAAAGAAAGTATTCCACCTGTTGTCAATCTGGTGGTACGGAGGCGATAGTTATTGTCGTTTTATGCGCTACTTCGATTGATAACTTAGTTTGTTTTTCGGTAGATGGCCCTAGTTCATCCGTGACATTTCTTTCTTTGCAATTCGGGAAGGCCCAAGCTATGGTAAATGGTTAAAGCGGAGAGAAGAGGATATGGGTTTACTGATGAGGGGAAAAAGATCTCCGAAACCGGTATAGACTCTTCCTGCACTCTCCGCTTTAACCAGAGTATTATGCAGCTGCTGGATTTTCGTTTTGCAAAGAAATTGAGAATGTTTATACACATCTTTAATTCATTTACTCTTTTGTTTGAGTATTAAGGAATCTTTCTTGTTGGAGCTTTACCACGCTGAGTAGATAAGTTGTGAATTATTTAAAATTCTCTCATCTTAATTTTCTCGGCACCCTGTATGATTTATAAATTTTGAAAATCTCAGGAGGTGTAACCAAAGAAAGTATTCCACCTGTTGTCAATCTGGTGGTACGGAGGCGATATTTATTGTCGTTTTCTGCGCTACTTCGATTGATAACTTAGTTTGTTAAAATCTAGTTTTTTAGTAATAGTCAAGATATTTTAAGATTTCTTGTTTTCTTGACATGAAATCTTGTTATTGACATTAAATTTCTTGTCTTGTCTTGAAATCTAAAATTACTTTTTGTCTTGATCTTGTCTTGAAATCAAGACAAGATCAAGACTAGAGTTTCACGATATTCGATAAAAATATCGATATTGTATTGATATCGTATCGAGACTCAATATTATACCGATACAATACATACCTTAACAATAATAATGTCGATACGATACTCATTATCTGAAATCAATACAATACTCTTGTATTGTCGATACGCTTGCCTCGATATTATTGAAAATATCGATATCGAGAAAAAAAAAATAAAACGCCACAGTTGTTTAATTGTATTTTGTGGAATAGGTTTTTAGATCATAATTATTTATTACATAAAAGTATAAGTGATCTGCAACCCAAGCATCAGCTGTTATAATATTTTACACTTGAGTGCATGAACTTGAAATTCTTGAGAGTGAGTAAATGTCTGTTATAATTACACTGTTTATATCATGTGGCATTTGTGGCAATATTATGGAAGTAAGTGATAATGACTCAAAAATAATTTTTAACAAATACTGAATTGCGATTTATTCCGAATCTCCGGAGATATCCCTATATTTTCAAAAGTAGTTTTTAAACAATACAGAATTAGTAAGTATTTGTCGACTTTCAAAGAAGCTTTCAGCCATATTATGCAATCTTTATAAGAATATACATATTTAAGTTATAAGCAATATTCTTAATATTTTTAGAATAATGTCCATTTGATAAGCATGCAAAAGTGGGCATCAAGGGACTACACAGCTCAGATGTATAATCATTTTTATGTCGATATTTTATCGAGTATTGTATCGATATCGTATCGAAATCAATATTAATACGATATTTTTATAAGAAAGTATTGCCGATATCGATACTCGATACGATACTTCATTGGCATAACCAATACAATACTCAATACTTAAAAAGTATCGATATTGTATCGTATCGTGAAGCTCTATTCAAGACAAGATCTTGAAATTTTCAAGAACATGGCGACCCCTAATTGTAATTCCGAAAACCTGTGATGTAGCCTGAAATTTGTTTTTAATAAATTTGCAAAGTATTTTTTAGTAAATTTTTATTAATAAATAAAATTTATTTGACATCAGAATCTCCCAATTACATTAAACAAACGTGATTGTGAGTTGTTCTACCGGAGGCTGTGATGCAGAGGCGCAAAGAAAGAACCTGTATATAAGAATGCGTCTTCTTCTTCTCTTAATTCCCTGCCCGGGCCGGTTCTTTACAATTCCCGATAAAAATACTCCGTTATTTTTGCAAGCTGCCTGCTCTCGTTGGATTTCGCTGCTTTTCTTTTCTTATTTTTATTATGGGTCTCTCGTCTCACTCGGTTACTGACCCTAGACAACGTCTACAGGGGGCGCTAGCTGCTGCTACCCGAATGCAAGATATACGACCGAAGCGAAGAGTCTTAAATTCTCTTCCGAACTTTTCTGAAATTAGATATACGTAACGTCAAGCGTACCTAAGCCAATTTAAACTTTAAATGGACTGAGATCAATTATTTGCATACTTCTTTTATAGCACGTTTATAGTTTGTTATTACTAAATCATTCATTATTTTTTAACTGGTCAAATTATAGACCAAGAGGCAGCGCTGAAAAATCTATTTGAATTTACTAAAGCTAGATTTTTCACAGTTGATTACTGTGAGTGTGTAGAGAAACATACTGCGGTCGGTCAAGCGAAACGTAGAACAGGGGTTACTGAGAGGGTATCAAAGTTGCTTTCCTACGGAGGTAATTATTTCCATTTACTAAGGCTGAAAATCAGTACACACGTTCTAAATTAAATATAAATAAAAGTTATTATAGTCGGTCAGCTGTATGACGCGACAGAGTCGGTCGGTCGGCCGCAATAGTCGATTGAGGAAATAAAGCATTTCGGCTCGCAATTTTTTCGTCCAGGATGGATTTACTTGAAATTTCCACAGAAGGTAGGGAATAGTCCAAGGATCATTTTATATATCATGCCGCTATCATACGCTAAAACCTTGGGGTGGTTGCCACCCCATCTCGGGGGTGGGAATTTTTTATTACATTTTAACCATGTTATTCGATGGAAAAAGTGATGTTAACAATTGAGTTAACCAAGTGTCCAAAAATCTTGAAAAGATCTTGGATTAGAGATGTACAAGCACAGGTGCAGGATCGTAAATAGAAGAGCTCTTGCTTTAATATCGAAATATCAATATTGTGCCTCAAAAGAAATACTGTAGATGGCAAAGGTACTAAAGAGAAAAATGAGCTGACATATAATTCCACTAAAGCTAAAGATAAATTAAAAAGAACGTATAACTAGGACAATTGTATATTGTAAATGAGAAAAAACAAAATAATAGTGAACAAGAGTACAAAAAATATATAGTTAAATGAAAAAACCTGAAAACCCTACTCTAGCTGAGCTTTAGAAATAAATATAACAATAACTTAACTTACAAACTTACAGATGTTGACTAGTCCGTGACATAAACTTACTAAAATAAAAACGGAAAAAAGTTCGTCTTTAAATCCCAAAGGGTGTGGAGAGTGAAGGGTGAGGTTGTCCAATCTGAGAATTTTCACTATAATTCTTGGAGTATCTGGAGTCAGGTGGTAAAATATTGCGTTATCTTGAGAACAAAAACTTGAAGAAACGAAGTATTGCTTCTGATCAGTAAAAAACTATTATTTTACATAAAGTAATATGTAAAACTTGGAGAGAAACAAAGTATTGTTTCTTGTGAGTGCAAACTTTTAGAAACAACGTATGTCTTCAAGAGAAAAAATTCATCTAACTTTTTTATAATTTTCTGACTTTTTTTGTTGAAGTTTTTTGTGACAGTCCAGAGCACGGTGAATTGTTTTCATGTCCTTACACATTGTCACTTATTGCTAATCTTAAACTATACTTACAAATATATTATAATGACAAATTGACATTAAAGAAAATGGAACTTGACGAAATATTTTAAATTATTTTGTATGTTTAAATGAAATTTAAACAAGTGATTCTAAGAAAAAAACTGTTTTTTACATTTTCTTCGTAAAACTCATATTTTTCGAGTTATTCGCGCTTGAAAATAACAGTTTTTCGACGAAAAAATTGCTTTTTTAGACGGTTTTTTGAGAATACCTCTAGTGTAGGAAACAAAAGTTGAACCTTGCAAAATGGACACAAGTCCGGTTTTAGTTTTTTTTCTGGTATATCAAGGGGTGCTTATTATAAGACTAACTTTTTCTAAAAAAAATTCGCCCGGAACCCCCTTTTCACCCCTTTAAAGGGGGTAATTTGTGGTTCTTGCGGAACGTAGCCCTTCCTGTACCTTTTACAAAAAATTTGTTTTATAGAAATATGAAGAGGACTATATTCTCTACGATTTATTTCCCGACAGCATCTGTCTATCATTCACCGTTTAGCAAGGGTGGCGCCCGAAAGTTGACAAATTTTTAAAAAAGATGTTTTTAAAAAAATATATATTTTTCCCTAACTTTAACGGAAATTAAGAAGAAATCCTGCGGCAATGATTCACAAATAATTGATTGATTTTTTGGTATAGGTTTCACTTAAGGATAATTGCCCTTTTTTAATTACAGGGTGTTACATTTTAAAAAACCCCTTTTTATACCATCTGAACCGTTTATGCTAGAGTAAAAAGACTTTCAGCGATTACCCATGTACTTGTGTTATTTACAAATTTGTATAATGCACCACCATTTTTCCCCGGAACCACCCCAAAAAAAGAAGAATTAATAAATAAAGTGATTTTCTTGGAATCCTTCACACACAATGCCCTGTATTAATATGCTTCATATATCATTTTGTGCACGTTATTATTACCCATGCATGGACACCAAAAGCAATTTCCTAGTGTAACCCCTGTAGCCAAAAAAAAATATAGATAAAATGGGGGTTGAAATTTTTGTTTTGTTTTTTGTTTCTTGATCCATATGGGCATATGCTTCATCAATAGTGCTTTTCAAAAATATATATGGTTATTGCAACATCCCTGCGAAAACCACCCCTATCCTTGAAAATATACTGCAGAAACTACCCCTATCCCTTAGCGAGCACTCTAAAAATTAGGTACTATTCATTCTTTTCGTATACGCAACCGTTACGGCACAGTGGCGCCGTAAACCTCATATATGCGTTGGCGGGCTCTAGTTTTTGTTTTTTTTCGTCATCTGTTCGTTTTATTGATAAAGTACTTATGTAAAATAAAACGACACACTGTAACCTACAAATTATGACCTATCCACATTTTACAATATTTGCGCCCCAAAGCCACAGTGGTGGCCCAAAATCAATTTTTGCACATTTTCGCCACCTACACGCATTTTATTGCATTAATGCTACCTTAATAGCACAGTATTTACCTTAGGTGGTCGCTAAGCAGTGGCGGATCCAGGGAGGGGTGATGGGGGTAATCACCTGCCCTCCTCTCAAACCAAGTGATATTATATTAAAATATTATAAAAATATTCATTTATTTTTATAGAAATTTAGTAGAAATACTTATATTATATTATTATTTTTATAAGAATGGCGTACTTTTTATGCTTAAGCGACAGTGGCGGATCCAGCATCGTTAAGAGGGGGTGCCAATTGACTAAATTTCTATAAAAATAAATGAATATTTTTATAATCTTTTAATATAATATCACTTGGTTTGAGAGAGGGGGATGTGATCACCCCCTTCACCCCTCCCTGGATCCGCCACTGCTTAGCGACCACTTAAGGGTAAATATTGTGCTATTAAGGTAGCAATAATGCAATAAAATTCATGTAGGTGGCGAAAATATGAAAAAATTGATTTTGGGCCACCACTGTAGCTTTGGGGCGCAAAGATTGTAAAATGTGCATAGGTCATAATTGTAGGTTACACTGTGTTGTTTTATTTTACATAAGTACTTTATCAATAAAACGAACAGATAACGAAAAAAAAAACAAAAACTGGAGCCCGTCAAAGCATATTATGAGGTTTACGGCGCCGCTGTTCCGTAACGGTTGCTTATACGAAAAAAATGAATGGGGCCTAATTTTTAGAGTAATAGTGGTCTTTAACCTTGTATAAGTTTTGTTTAAAAAGAATGCATAGGTAATGAGAAAATCGTAAAAACATGCTAGCCAAGGGATAGGGGTAATTTCTGCAGTATATTTTCAAGGATAGGGGTGGTTTCCGCAGGGATGTTGCAATAACCATATATATTTTTGAAAAGCACTATTGATGAAGCATGTGCCCATATGGATCAAAAAGCAAAAAACAAAAAAAATTTTTAACCCCCCATTTTATTTATTTTTTGGCTACGGGGGTTGCACTAGGAAATCACTTTTGATGTCCATGCATGGGTAATGATAACGTGCACAAAATGATATATAAAGCATATTAATAAAGAGCATTGTGTGTGAAGGATTCCAAGAATATCACTTTATTTATTAATTCTTCTTTTTTTTGGGGTGGTTCCGCGGAAAAAATGGGGGTGCATTATACAAATTTGTAAATAGCACCAGAGCATGGGTAATCGCTGAAAGTCTTTTTACTCTAGCATAAACGGTTCAGATGGTATAAAAAGGGGTTTTTTAAAATGTAACACCCTGTAATTAAAAAAAGGCAATTACCCTTAAGTGAAACCTATACCAAAAAATCAATCAATTATTTGTGAATCATTGCCGCAGGATTTCTTCTTAATTTCCGTTACAGTTAGGGAAAACATATATTTTTTTTAAAAACCTCTTTTTTAAAACTTGTCAACTTTGGGGCGCCACCCTTGCTAAACGGTGGATGATAGACAGATGCTGTCGGGAAATAAATCGTAGAGAATATAGTCCTCTTCATATTTCTATAAAAGAAATTTTTTGTAAAAGGTACAGGAAGGGCTACGTTCTGCAAAAACCACAAATTACCCCCTTTAAAGGGGCGAAAAGAGGGGTTCCGGGGCGAAATTTTTTCAGAAAAAGTTAGTCTTATAGTAAGGGTCCCTTGATATACCCGAAAAAAAAAATAAAACCGGACTTGTGTCCATTTTGCAAGGTTCAACCTTTGTTTCCTACACTACTCGAAAAATGTGCATTTAATCAAAAAAACTGTAGATATCGAAATTGTATCTTTTAGTAACACAAATCAAATTCTTTTCCTATAATATCTTTAAGACCAATACAAACCGAGATACCGCATGTTAAAGGTTAGCTTTTTTCTTCAAATGTATAATTTGAAATATTCAAAGCCAAATAATGGGAAAAATTTGCATTTTTCGAGGAAAACTTAAATAATCTTTTTTCAAGTATACAATTAGACCTTTCAAAAAAATAATAAAAAGTTTCTAGCATGAAAATTAAGCGACTTTTAATCAAAAAAATGTCGGTATCTGCTTTTCTCTACGAAAAAATCAGTGAAAGCAACCCCCTAACTACCTTCCTAATTCAAAATTGGTCTTCACCTTTCTGTAGTTCCTTTTATATTTATATTATAAATACACTCAAGGAGTTTGACCTATTTAAAATGCCTAGTTTTGGAAAAATTGGAGTTTTAATTTGGTATTTTTTACCTTTTACTTCAAAATACCTCCGAAAATACTGAATATACGAAAATAATTAAAAATTACTAAATTGTAGCTTTTTAATGACTAAAATTATCCTTTGCATAGATTTTCATTACAGTAAACAGTTAGCCAGTCATAGCTGTCTGTATAAACCTCTATTTACCAGCAAACACCCCCTCATTCGAGCCCTTTAAACCCGCCCCAATTATAAACTAAGGGATCTTAGGGAATTTAATTTACACAGCCTTATAGATCTTTAAAAATCCTACAAAATAATTTTTGAAGAAACTTTTTGTCGCCAAAAATGTATAGAATATTTTTCGAGGAATTCTCAAAAAACCCTCTTCGTCGAAAAACTGTTATTTTCAAGCGCGAATAACTCGAAAAATATTAGTTTTACGAAGAAAATGTAAAAAACATTTTTTTCTTAGAATCACATTTTCCATCGAAATACATGGTTAAAATGTAATAAAAAATTCCCACCCCCCGAGATGGGGTGGCAACCACCCCCAAGGTTTAGCGTATGATAGCGGCATGATATATAAAATGATCCTTGGACTATTCCCTACCTTTTGTGAAAATTTCAAGTAAATCTGTGCTGGACGAAAAGATTGCGAGCCAAAATGCTTCATTTTCTCAATCGACTATTGGGGCCGACCGACCGGCTCTGTCCCGTCATACAGCTGACCGACTATAATTGATTTTATTTATATTTAGTTTAGAATGTGTGTACTGATTTTCAGCCTTTGTAAATGGAAATAATTACCTTCGTAGGAAAGCAACTTTGATACCCTCTCAGTAACCCCTGTTCTACGTTTCGCTTGACCGACCGCAGTATGTTTCTCTACACAATCACAGTAATCAACTGTGAAAAATCTAGATTTAGTAAATTCAAATAGATTTTTCAGCACTGCCTCTGCGTCTATTAGGGAATTAGGCCAGGAACCGAAGCTTTTCACCTCGCAATTTTTACAGAATGGATCGATTTGCTTGAAAATTTGAGAATAAATAGTGGATAGTCCAAGGATCAAAATCTATATGATGCTGAAAGGCGCTTTTACCATGGGGGTGGTTTCCACCCCATCTCGAGGGTGGAAATTTTTTATTACATTTTGACAGCAAAAAATTATTAAAACATTCATTCTAAGCATTTGCCAGCTTCCATCACCTCCTTCCTTGTGAATTATGTCACTGGTGTCTCTACCTGGAGTGGCGTGAAGCTTGCTGCTTCCTTCTGTGGAAAAAGAGTCTTGGCCAGTTCTTCTCTCTGACTTTCTTTGATCTTAAAGAATCCTCCTGTACCGTTAAAATTATTGACAGCTATTCGGTAGGCGTTTCCCCAGATATCCTTTTCAAGATTTTCGCAGAGTTCTTTCCAACATTTCTTTTTTTCGCCATTTATTTCTCGCACCAGCTCTTTCTTCATAGCTTTTAATCTTTAAATGTTGAATGGGTTGCATGTGAGAGTTCATTTGGAATGAAGTAAAAAAACAGACGTACTCTCAATCATTTATTGTAACTTCCGACGACCGGTTTCGCTCTCTAAAGTATGCAGAGCATCTTCAGGTCAACGGTTACAAGTCACTAAATGCTACAAATAAAAACCATAGTTACAACAATGTCTGGTTGTAAGAGATCCTAAAGATCCATAAGATCAAGCAATATTCAACAACATATACATAAAAGTAGTTAAGACAGCAGACAAAATACATATATGTATTTGTCATATATATTTGTCATATACATATATGTATTTGTCTGCTGTCTTAACTACTTTTATGTATGTTGTTCAATATTGGCCTTATCTTATGGATCTTTAGCATCTTTTATAACCAGACATTGTTCTAACTCTGGTTTTTATTTGTAGGTAGCATTTAGGGACTTGTAACCGTTGACCTGAAGATGCTCTGCATACTTAAGAGAGCGAAACCGGTCGTCGGAAGTTACAATAAATGATTGAGAGTACGTCAGTTTTTTTTAAATTATACTTCTTTAGGCACGAGGGTAAATTTTACTGGGCGCATGCGCATACCCGAGTATAGTATAAAGGTTATACATGATCTGATTGGGTGTTAAAATCATCTGTCAATAATTGTTCAATATGGAGATTTTGGATAAACAAATTAATGTTGTGTATATTAGTTTTTATTGTTGTGATGGCAGAAAAAAAAGCAAGTTTATAATATTGTAGTAACTTTTTAAATAGTTTTTAAAAGCGACAGGTACGTAATAATTGTAAATGTTTCAGTATCCTAATAAAAAATTTCATGGGTACCTACCTATTTGGAAAATTTAAAAAGAACCTACCAAAATAGTATGTAATGCTTTGATTTACATAATTTGGTTACCATCAAAATTTCTATCAATATTCACCTAATATATTGTTTTCTTACTATATGTTTTGTTGTATTTTAATATTTCTTTCAATTCTAAATAATTTCAATTCAAAATCAAAATAATTTGGTTAAATTCAGAACCGTCAAAAGTTTAATCCGTTTAGTTAGTTGATCTTCGCACATGATGAAACATGGTATCCGTGGGTAAAATTTTAAGGTGAATGAATTTCAATACTAACTGCGCTGATAAGCGGGTTCGAACCCCAGTGGTAACATTTATTTTTTTATACATTTTATGATTGTAAATTTATTTATTATATTTTTTTTTCAGAAAATACGTATTTAGTTAAAAATTTTTCCTATATTGTTCAGAAATCATTTGTGGCATTTTTCAATGTGTTTGTTTGTGTGTATTTTATTCTTTTATTATTTTAATTTTTGGCACTGTTTTAATAAAAAATTTTGAGAAGTAGTCAGTATTACAATTAGTTTAATATTTAAGTAAAATATAAATAAACTGTTTAAAGTATATTAATTTCGTTGAAATCATATAATAGAAGTATAACTTCTGACGTGCGTACAAAGTACACACACATTCTTTTTTTACTTCATTCTTTTAATCTTTTTACCTCCTCTAATCAGGCAACCACTCGATGCCTCCCCTCTGTCTCTCCTGACATTTCTTCTTAGCTTTTTGTATTCTTTCCTTATTTCTTTAATCATCCGTCCACCAATAGGGACGACTATTTGCTCTCCTTCCCTGCGGACAGCACCTTTCTGGCGTATCCTTTATTTTCTCGTATCCCTCTTCGAAGTTTTGGGCGTGGTCCTCCATTCCTTAGATTTCCTCCTTGAATATTCTCTTATCAAGATATTTCGACCTACCTTCTCCCTTGGTTTTGCTACGTTTCCTCTGATTTTGAAGAAAATGTACGTGTGGTGAGGGAAAATTTCTCCATCCAGGACGTCCTATTCTTTTTCGAAGAGATACTCTAAATCTAAATCCTTATCGTGTCTGCGCCTTCTAATGTTGATTGTGATACTGCATTTACGTCATCGGCAAAGGCGAGTACGATCTTTGCTACCCGAGCAGCTCTGTATAGTTTAATTTTTGGATGATTTTTCTGCATGGTATATTGAACATTCTAAGCCAAGTTAAGCAACAATTGGGACAAAGGATCTCCCTGTCTTAGTCCAGAACTTACACAGAATGCATTTGATATTTTCCTACAATTTTACACCGAGAGAAGAAAAATTATTGACATAAAGAAACTTTATTAATATTTAAGAAAGATCGACTTGGTATATTGCCTAAGAAATATATCTTTGTATGTAAGATATAATTTTCTAAAATATTTCAAATAAATTTTAATATACCCAAAGAAATATATCTTAAACATGATTGAACTATCACTTTCTTGCAAACTGCAAACCCATTTGTCAGAAAGAAATTATACTTGTCATAAGAATATATTTTCTTGGCATTACAAAACTCTTCTTTCTGAGCAATAATATTTCTTAGTAAGGAATATTGTTATCTTATCATTATTAATTAATATATTTAATGTTAAGAAATATATTTCGCAGATATAATTGTATATTTAGAATTAAGTTACATTTCTTGAAAATAAAGTGATTTTACATACGGCGAAATAAATCATTATGTTAAGGTAAAATTATTATTTATTTGATAATAAAACAGGATATAAAACGTTAGATATTAATACATATACAAATAATTTCTCCACTCTTAAACCACTGGCTTCTTTAAAATAATAAAAGGATGGAGAGGCAAATCCAACTTCCTTAATTTTTCCTTCTTTTTGTTAATAGCACTTTGTATATCAGCAATTATCTAAAACAAAACCGTTATGTGGAAAGAGTAAACTAATTTTAATAAAAAAAATTTCATAAGGATATAAGTACATACTTATTTTGACAAAAGGAAATACAAAAAAAAAACAAATACACGGGCCCACATAAAAACTATTAATTTTTTGGTATAAGAACGGTAGGTATCAGTAAAACAGTCTACAATCCAAAAACATTTCTTGGCATTTCAACAAATAATAATCAATCATATTTAGTTCAAACATGGCTTTATTTATCCTACCATCTTTGTTAATTTTTTTTCTTTTGTATAATAATTATTTATCTATATAATATTAAGTCACACAATAGACATTGTTTAGCTAAAACAAGAAGAAAAATACAAGCAATGTAAAACATTGAAGCAGACATATATTGTAATTTTATTTATTTATATAATCTAAAAGATACAGCAAAGCTAATCATTAAGAAATTTTTTCTACAACCGTGTTAAAAATGCAATTTTTAGCACTCCATACGAGCGTTAAAAATGCTACTTTAAGGCACTAGTGCTTTAAAATATTTTTAAGGCACTGCAGTTCGTATTGACCGTATAGGCAATTTTGATGTAATGTCAAAAAAATATAAAAATGGAATGTCAGTCAAGTTCAAGTAAAAGTTTTTGTAGATATTGTCCTGTAATTACGTTTGTAGAAAAAATGTTGTATGATATGCGTGTTAAAAAGTACATTTTTAAGGCACTCATGTGAATTTCAGAACTCGCTATCGTTCATTCTGTAAACTTTCACATGCGTGCCTTAAACGTGTACTTTTAACACTTATATCATAAATAACTATTATTACAGGAAAGTATTATTAGTTTACATCTTAAGTTATTTTATACTGTAGCGTGATTAGTGTAATTACTTCTAATTACAATAAAACTAGCGGTTCGTAATTTATATACGACTTTATTTTTTATTTATACAAGTTTACTTTACAAACTTTAGCTTAAGACTAAACTCTAATAACAGCGCGCTCCGCTTAAATAGCCAATAGGTCCTGTTCTCGAAATGTCTACATATCCCTCGGCCTAATGAATATTCTGGAGATCTTCACTCACAGCGCCGTCGCTTCTGTGACGTCACGGCTACTGTTATTCCGACGGTTGGAATTCTCCCAAGCCGGGGACTGTTTATTGCGCCGATTCGAAACTCTTTCGTTACACTGCTCCCCTCTTAAGATCTGAGCGTCCCGATCAGCAACTCTAGATGAAGGCTCAGGATGGCGGAATCTACACGACTCTCCAGCTTTGCATACACCCTTCAAGAAGAAATAACAGTCTACTGTCTTTGAAGGATCCGACATCTTCGGGTTCATGCAACACACAGTAATTCGTACGCCAGTTTCTCTGAAGACCACCTCAAGCATGCTTCTCACAATCTTCCAATCCAGATTTTCTACTGCATGGCCTATTTTTGGTAAAGCCAAATCTTTGATGTCATAATTACACACGATTTTCTTCAAATTAGTTAGAGCACGCCATATGTTCTCGTAGCTTGGCGTGTCCGTATAAGACTTCCTGGTCACCATATACAGCAAAGATCGAGGACCATCTTCCAATCGCAGTACTCTTCCAATTTTAGGTTGTTGATTTCTTAACTCGTCCAGGCGGCCGAACTTTCTATTGAATACGGACGAGATTCCTTTGGTCATCTCGAGGTCTTGGGCAACACAGTGGGCTAGAGAGACGTTTTCTGGAACACCAAACAGATCTTGCTGAACTTCTGTGGTCACGCCGAATCTAGCACTCTTTCTCGCTGCGTAATTTGACATAAATTGATTAAAACTTGGCTGTGCGGCGTCTTTCATCTCCTGTTGGAGGACTCGGGCTTCTTCTGTTTCATTTGAGCCAGCATATGGTGCAAGACGATTTATGTGAATAACTTTTGGTTTACCGTTTGGCAACTTCTTAATTCTGTATATTACGTCATTTATTTTCTTCTTAACTTCATACGGACCTTCCCATTGTCTTTGCAGTTTAGGACACAGGCCTCGACGACGTTGTGGATTATAAAGCCAGACAAGATCACCTACTTCGAAGCTTTCATTCTTGCAGCGAGAATCATATTGATCTTTCATTCTGTCACTGGCTATCTGGATGTGTTGTCGGGCAAGTTCATGAATGTTGTTCATTCGTAACTTCAGGCGGTCTACGTATTCTTCGCCTGCAACATATTCCTCGGAAGGTCTGCAGCCAAACTCTAGGTCGCAGGGCAAACGAACTTCACGACCCAACATCAGGCAGGTTGGTGTTTGACCTGTAGTTTCATTCACGGCCGAGCGGTAGGCCATCAGGAATAAATGAATGTGTTGGTCCCAATCTCGCTGATGTTCAGATACAACTTTGGACAAGTGTTTACCCATCGTTCGGTTCATCCTCTCGACCATTCCATCTGATTGAGGATGCAGGGGTGTTGTTCTGGTCTTATTGGCACCAATCAATTTACAAACGTTTTGGAAAAGAGCTGACTCAAAGTTTCGCCCTTGGTCGGAGTGGATCTCCAAGGGAACACCAAATCGGCTGAAGAATTCTTTAACAAGTACCTCTGCAACGGTAGCAGCTTCTTGATTCGGTAATGCAGAGGCCTCGGTCCATTTCGTAAAATAGTCCTTGGCTACCAGAATGTATTTATTTCCAGCATCGGTTTCTGGAAATGGACCTGCAATGTCGATTGCTACTCTTTCCATAGGACTTCCAACATTGTACTGTCTCATGGGTGCTCTCTTTTTACCAACTGGACCATTACCGGATGCACACAGTTCACATTTCCGGCACCATCTTCTTACATCATCTTTACAGTTCACCCAATAGAACCGTTCTCGAACCTTTTGCAGAGTCTTCGTAATACCAAAGTGTCCACCTGATGTACCGTCATGCAACTGACGCAATACTTCTGACACTTTACTTTTAGGTACAATCAACTGAAGCTTAGATTCTGTACCATCATCGTTCTCAAAGGTTCTGTACAGAAGATCATCTTTTAGTATCAGGCAATTCCATTGGCTCCAGTAGGCCTTGACTTCCGGACTACATGCACCAATGTTTTGCCAACTAGGTCTCTCACCTCGACGCATCCAATCCAATACTCTTTTTATACATGGATCGTCTTCTTGGGCTTCTTGTAACTGTTGTGGCTGCCATTGCTCATTAACGACGGTGGTTCGTCTCACGGGGCAAAATCGTTCCTCTAATTTGGCACAGTGATTACAATTTGCACTGCATGGTCGTCTCGAAAGGGCATCAGCATTTGAATGAACTCTTCCGGCCCTGTGTTCTATCTCATAATCATATTCTTGAAGTCGTTCTAACCATCTTGCCATCTGGCCCTCTGGATTACGGAATTGTATGAGCCATTTTAGAGCAGCGTGATCTGTTCGAAGAAGGAACTTTCTGCCGTACAAGTATTTATGGAAATGTTCGCAAGCCTTCACTACACCCAGCAGTTCTCTTCTGGTAACGCAATAGTTTCTTTCTGGTTTCGACAGGACTTTGCTGAAATAAGCGATGACTTTTTCCTGTCCATCCTGGATTTGTGAGAGAACAGCTCCTATGGCACTGTTGCTAGCATCGGTATCCAAAACAAATTTTCCTGCCTGTCCCGGGTAGCTTAATATCGGTGCACTGATCAGAGCCCTTTGTAGTTGTTCGAAAGCTTTTTGACACTCCTCACTCCATGTATATTCTTTGCCCTCCTCCGTCAACTTTGTTAGGGGCTTGGAGATATTGGCAAATCCTTTGACAAATCGTCGGTAATATGTACATAGGCCAAGGAAACTTCTAATTTCATGTTTATCTTTTGGTACTGGCCAATCTTTAATTGCTTCAATCTTTTCAGGATCAGCTGTTACACCATTACTCGATACAATATGTCCCAAATACTTAACTTCTCGTCGAAACATGTGACATTTCTTCGGACTTAACTTCAAGTTCGCTGCCCTCAATCGTTGAAAGACTTCTATTAAATTCTTGGCGTGTTCATCAAATGACCTTCCAACCACAATTACATCATCCAAGTAAACCAGGCATGTTTTCCATGTTAGACCTCTTAAAACTGCCTCCATTAATCTTTCAAATGTGGCAGGGGCATTACATAAACCAAACGGCATAGCCGTAAACTGCCAAAGCCCTGATCCTATCGAAAATGCGGTTTTCTCCCGATCGACTGGCTCCATGTCTACTTGCCAATATCCACTTTTTAAATCGAGTGTGGAAAACCATCGAGAACCGGAGAGAGTATCCAATGTATCGTCTATTCGGGGCAAAGGATAACTATCTTTTTTTGTTACCGCATTGAGCTGGCGGTAGTCGATACAAAAACGCGTCGAACCATCTTTCTTCTTTACCAGAACTACTGGTGATGTCCATGGACTGTTCGATGGTTCAATTACCCCTTGTTTGTCCATATCCTTGATAATCTCTTCGGCTTCATCTCTTTTCGCAAATGGAAGTCGTCTAGGCCGTTGTCTGATTGGCTGAGCGTCTCCGGTATTTATTTTATGCGTTACTATGCTTGTTTTGCCCTTATCCTTCTTATCAATAGCAAAAACATCTTGATACTCTATCAGCATAGACCTCACTTTTTTCGTTCGTTCATGATCAAGATCTTGGCATCTTTCAATGATCATCTCGACAAGGTCTTTTGGATACTTTGACTTCGATGATTTCTCATTGGTATTCATAGAGCAAATTGAAGCCACGGGAACACACTGTCCGATCAAAGCTCCTCTACTCAACTTGATAGCAGTTTCTCTTAAGTTCATAACTCTTACAGGGATGAGATCTCGAACTCTTATCAAAGTTTTCGCCGTTAGGAACTCGACATTTTCCACATCTTCGACCATCCTTAAACTTCCCTCTCGGCAGTGTCCATCAAGCATGGTCATCAGAATTTTCTCACTATTACCGGGTATGGTTACGTCGCATCTAGTTAGTAAGCGGATGGCATCTTCTTTGTCGTCGTGAAAGGGCAACTCTTCACCATTGATCCTGAGAACTCCATTTTGAACATCCAATATTGCCCCCACTTTCCTTAGTACGTCCATCCCCAATATGAATTCGTCGGAGATCTCGGCAATTAATACTTGATATTCAACTGTGGTCTGGCCAATGGATACTGACATATTAGCCTCGCCATATGTATTAATTAGCTCACCAGTCGCTGTTCTAAGCTTTACTGTTGCAGGTGATAATTTATTATGGTCTCGTACTACATCTGGACGTGCGATAGTTCTCGTTGCACCTGTATCCACCAAAAATGATCTACATCTATTACTGATACGACCTTCGATGTATAAGTTGTGGATTCCACCGGAGGACGTAAGGTTGACAGTTACTATGGGGGCTCTAGTTCTCGAGGTCGGCAGTTGCCCCTTGGTGTCGACCCGCTCTAGTTTTCCGACGGCTGTACGATCTTCTTACAATTACGACGAATGTGGCCTACGTCTCCACAATTCCAACATCTAGGCTCGCGTCTCTTTGGCATCTGATTACTTAATACTCTCCGTATCATTTCCTCCAGACGTTCACCGTTGTGTTCGTCACTTTCTTCAATGGTTCTTACTCTATGGCCTCGTGAAGTTTGACTAGCCGTTTCGTGTTCCAATGCAATAGCAAGTGCTTCATCTAAAACTTTCGGTCTTGCTAGTCGTAAAGCTTTCTGTAGTTCATTATCTTTCAGCCCATTGACGAAGGTATCTACTGCAATTTCTTCTAAAACGCTGTCTGGCACCTCTGGATAAGCCAACCGCACCACACGAGCCACATCTGCTTCAAATTCTTGCAGATTCTCACTTGCTCGTTGACTTCTACTTCGCAGTTGTGCTTTGTATACTTGTTGTAGATGGGCATCTCCATAGCGTTTTTCTAGACGAGTGAACAAGGTCTGGTAACAATTTTCTTGACCCTTGGGAATTGACCTTAATATATCTGCAGCATCACCTCGTAAAGCAGCAGTCAAGGAAACAGCCTTTTCTTGTTCGGTCCAATGATTGGCGGTCGCAATAGCTTCAAACTGTCTAAGATATATGGACCAAGAGGACTTTCCATCAAATGGTGGTAATTTGAATCTCATATTATGCGACGTTTCGTCTCTCGGTAGTTCATCTTTCACTAAAGGATCTAACGTTGCTGCATTAACTGATGGTTGTACTTTTGTATCGGTTATCCTGCTCTCTAGTTGTTTGATCTTCTCTTCTAACATTTCTTTACTGTCGTCTACGCTTTTCTGTATCTTATCGAATGTTCTAGAAACCTCTTCAAATTTCTCGTCGTTCTGTCTACAAACGTCTTTAATTACTTGAGAAACACTTTCAAATTTCTCGTTGCTCTGTCTACAAACTTCTTTAATTACTTGAGAAGTGTCGTCGATCTTTTGAGAAATGGTTTCGAATTTCTCATTATTTATCTTAGAAGTATCATCGATCGTTTCAGAAACAGTTTTTAATTTCGATAAGATTGCTTGTTCTGCTGACTGGAAGTGGAACGTCTTTGGGTCTTCTCCGTTCTTCGTGAGGACATCCTCGAGTCGTGCTTGTAGGACTATCTTGAGCCCACTGCTGTCCAGATCCCGTTCCTCGAGCTGTTCACGGAGCTGTTTTACTGTAAGTTCTTGTAGCAACATCTTTGGTCGGCACACACGTACTTTCTAAAATGTCTTTTAACGGTCTTTCCGAATACCGAACAATCAACGCACTTTAACTATTCCCGACGAATAAAGTCCAAAAGTATTTTAAAGTCTTTCCGAATACCGAACAATTAACGCACTCCGGTTATTCCCGACGAATAAAGTTCAAAAGTCTTTTAAAGTCTCTCTGTAATTCACTTATTTATATCGCACTAAGTTAACCGAACACCGACACCAACTGTAGCGTGATTAGTGTAATTACTTCTAATTACAATAAAACTAGCGGTTCGTAATTTATATACGACTTTATTTTTTATTTATACAAGTTTACTTTACAAACTTTAGCTTAAGACTAAACTCTAATAACAGCGCGCTCCGCTTAAATAGCCAATAGGTCCTGTTCTCGAAATGTCTACATATCCCTCGGCCTAATGAATATTCTGGAGATCTTCACTCACAGCGCCGTCGCTTCTGTGACGTCACGGCTACTGTTATTCCGACGGTTGGAATTCTCCCAAGCCGGGGACTGTTTATTGCGCCGATTCGAAACTCTTTCGTTACAATACCTATTAACTTATTCAGTTTTCGGCAATAAAATTTCTAACCGTTAAGATGTTTCTTTTAGACTAACTAATTTTTCTTTATGACAAATAAAGCACACGCCATGTTTGATATAACGTTGAATTGTAGGATTATATATAGAAGACTATACATTCAAGAAACATATTATAGTTTATACATAAGTATGTATGCACATTTTTATAAAGGAGCTTACCTGTATAGAGTTCTAGCATTTTTATGGAAGCCCCTATTTGGTTAAAAGCTGCTTTCAATATGGTTCTGAAGCTTTATATTATATTATTCTCTCCGAAGTCGAAACGTCAATGCAATCATTTTTTAAGTTAAATTGTGGCTTATTTCCTATTTCCCAGTTAGAATAGAATAACATCCTTTCTTTCAGAGTTGTCCATCATTATAGATATCTAAAATGCATATAAAGATACTATTATGTTTCTTTTAGAACTACATATTCGGATTTTGTGGAAGAAAATCTCTTTGCAAGTAGCATTTCGGCATTAATGGTAAAGTTTTTATATAATAACCTCAGTTACTACCGAGGGTATTTCTGAAGAATTATTTCTTGTGGTTTAAAATATTTATTTGATTGCAAGAAAATTTCTTGTTAACAAATATAAATATGGATAACCTTAACATATATTTCTTATACTGCAAAATATTTGTAGTTCTCAATTTAAGAAATAAAAACTTTAGGATAAGAAAATTAAAATGTAACCATTAATGCATTTCTTAGTATTGAAGAAATTATCTGTAAGAAATTATTGAGTTGTGTTTAAAAAACTCGTTTCTTTATATGTGAAGCGGTATGTTTAAGGTAATATGATATGGTAACTTTTAAGAAAGATAGCTCAAAGAAATCAGTGGTTTAGGAGAAAAGAAATTGTTCTCTCGGTGTACTTTGCGCAAAGGAGTTACTTACTTACGCCTATTTGCGTTACCGCAGCTAGTTTTTTGGGTACGCCCAGCTCGACCATTGACTTCCATAGTTTTGGACAATAATTAATTGAATCATAGATTATTTAAAATCTATAAAGATATATAATGAATTATGTCCAAAATCAAAAAACCCACAGCAGGGAGGCCTGATATTTGATGTTGTTTATTTATTTGACGTGTCTCTTGCCGTTGGCTAAAAATGCCAGACTCTTTGAGAACCTCTGTTGTAAATACAATTTTATTTTATAAAACGCATTCTCGTTTACAAAAACATGTTGAATGTTTTAAAATTATAATTAAATATATTTTGTAAATCGGCAAAAACACATTCTATCTAAAAATATAAACGAGGGGAATATTTAAATTATCTTTCATACAGCGAAATCAGTTTTTTAAAAACATTAAAATTCAGTTTAGAATTTCGTTATTGCTATATCATTTAATAAATACAATATTCGTTAAAAACATAAAATAAATATTTAGATTTCCTTTGTATAATATGCACATATATTTATAAAAATATTTTCCAAATAAAAAATTATTTGCGCTGCGTTGAACAGTATTTTAAAATGAAACCGACAAAAACAAATATCTCGAAAATAATCATAATATATAAAAAGAGCCGTTGGGGATGCATTACAAAACAATATTAATTAGAGAAAAACAACTACACTTTAAAAAAAACACAGGTAAAACTGGGCCAAACTAGTACCTACACTAATAAACACTAGTAAACATTAAGAAAACCAAAATGATGTCAATGAGAAAAAATCATTATGCACCACAAAAACCTTGGCGAGCGGGAGATGCCCCTAAAATGACCAGGTACTGACCACGGAGAGGTGAATTTTATTCATACTTTATATTTTTGAAGGTGCTGAAAACGAAAATGAGGTTTATATTGAATTTTATGTGGGGGAACATTGTCAAAATCGCAATTTTAACCTAAAAATAAAAAAAAAGAAATCACGTTTTTTTTGCGTTTACCTCGCTACGACTCTGTTCAATTTTAATATTTTTTTCTGAAATTTTTACAGTATATAGCTCTAGTAACATTTCTGAAGAGAACGGTACTGCTTTAAGCTTTAATTCTGATTCTGATAAAGGTTATGAATTTTTCAAAGGAAAAGTTGCGGATTTGTGCATTGCAAAGTTTAAACACAAAAGCTGAGTGACGAAATTTAAAATTTAGCCTTTTAATCACATTTATGTTAAAATAGAGAGTACAAAGAAGTTTTCTGGAAAATTTTAGATCAAAATGTTTTATAGAAAAAAATAGTGCAACTTTTATTATCGACATTAGAAATCCCCAATATAACGGTTATTTTTCGAGATACTGACCATGGCTGGTGAATGGCTAATTTTGGTCTTTGATGATGTTTTTGATGGTGCTGAAAACGAAAATCAAGTTTATTTTGAATTTTAGGTGGGAGAAAATTGTCAAAATCGCAATTTTGCCCTAAAAATAAAAAAAATAAACCACGTTTTTCTTAAAATTAAAAGTTGCACCATATTTTTTCTATAACACGTCTAAACCTAAAACTCCCCATAAAACTTCTTTGAACACTATTGTTTAACATAAACGTAATCAAATAGATAAATTTTAAATTTTATCACTTAATTTTTGCGATTTAATTCTGCAATTCACGAATCTGCACCTTTTTTTTTTAAAATTCATAACTTTTATAAAAAAAAAGACTGAAAGACTACAGTTACTTTAATAGTCTTCACAAAAGTAAGAGATATATGCCGTAGAAATTTTAGAAAAAATATTAAAATGGAACAGAGTTGTAGCGAGTTAAACGTAAAAATTCGTGACTCACTTTTTTTTATTTTTAGGTTAAAATTGCGATTTTGAAAATGTTCCGTCACATAAAATTCAAAATAAACCTCTTTTTCATTGTCAGCACCATCAAAAACATAAAATAAGACCAAAATTAGCCATTCACCTCCCATGGTCAGTATCTCGAAAAATAAGCGTTATTTTGGGGATGTATAACGTCTATATTTAAAGTTGCGCCATTTTTTTTCTATTGAACATTTGTAACTAAAATTTTCCAGAAAACTTCTTTGTACTCTATGTTTTAACATAAACGTGATTAATAAGATAAATTTTAAATTTTGCTCAACTTTTGCGATTAAACTTTACAATTCACGAATCTGAACCTTGTACCTTAAAAAATTCATAACTTTTACTAGAATAAGATTGAAATCTTAAAACACACACCGTTGTCTTCAAAAAAGTGAAAAACATATAGTGTACAAACCTTAGACAAAAATATTAGAATCGACCAGAGTTGTAGCGAGTTACACGCAAAAAAACGTGATTTCACTTTATTTTATTTTTATGGTAAAATTGAGATTTTGACAATATTCCTCCACCTAAAATTTAAAATAAATTTTATTTTCGTTTTCATCGCGGTCAAAAACATAATCTAAGACCAAAATTAGCCATTCTCCACCCATGGTCAGTATCTCGAAAAATAAGCGTTATATTGGCGATTTCTAATGTCGACATTAAAAGTTGCACTATTTTTTTTTCTATAAAACATTTTGATCTAAAACTTAGAAAACTTCTTTGTACTCTCTACTTTAACATAAACGTGATTAAGAAGCTAAATTTTAAACTTCGTCACACATTTTTTGCGACTAAACTTTGCAATGCACAAATCCGCACCTTTTCCTTTGAAAAATTCATAACCTTTATCAGGATAACAATAGAAGATTGAAACAGGTACCGTTGTCTTCGGAAATGTTAGAGCTATATATTGTAACAATTTCAGAAAAAAATATTAAAATCGAACAGAGTTATAGCGAGGTAAATGCAAAAAACGTGATTTCATTTTTTTTTATTTTTAGGTTATAATGGCGATTTTGACAATGTTCCCCCACATAAAATTCAAAATAAATTTCATTTTCGTTTTCAGCACCCTCGAAAATATAAAGTATGAATAAAATTAGCCATTCACCCCTCCGTGGTCAGTATCTCAAAAACTAAGCGCTTTTTTGAGGGTGTCCAGCTCGTGTATAATAAACGGGCACATTTTAGAACAGGTCAATAAATTTAAGTACCTACCTGGGATGCTGGATCGATAACAGCCTAAAGCCTGATCTAGAAATAAGATAAAAAAGTCTTAAAATCTTTCGAAAAATCAGAAGACTGCTATGTGATTCTCGAATAAAACTCAAAATTAGACTACGTTTATCAAAATGCTACGTCTGGTCGACTCTTATCTATGCAGTTGGGACGTGGACCCTTAACGCAACAACCGTAAATAAATTGGAGGGCTTTGAAACTAGTCTACCAGATAATCCTCAAAATTTCATGGGCAATTCTCAAACAAAGAAGTTCTGCATAGAATATGCAAGAAATGAGAACTTTTCAACACAGTAAAAGTTCATACAAAACAAAAAGATAAAAAGACTTCCCAAAAAAAATTTAAGTTTGATTATGGGTAATCTAAAAGCTAAGATTGGTAAGGGACAGCCAGGAAAATTCGTAGGGTAACATGTATAATATTAACACGATCTGGAATGTTAAGATGGTGATTGTTGAGTTTTAAATAATGATCAAAGTATTAAAGTAAACGAATTGGGCTCTTTGAATGTTCTAAAGATCTTGTGACAACAGTGCCGGATTATGGGGGGGCTATGGGACTATTAGCCCCCGGCGGTAAATTTTGAGAGGCGGTACGTCGCTCCCATCATGTTATAATTCTATATGTGGATATTTCAAATTTATGGGGTTGATTTTCTGAAATAGCATGGTAATAAAAGTTCGTCTCGTCACGGATAAGATCCGTGCCTGCGGTACTAGGTCGCAAAACAAAAACATGTTTCATGTTTCCGGGAAATCGGCCAGCGCCACTGCGCCTGGCGGCAGCGTGTCCGGCTCCAACACGCCATGTTGTCAGTCGTGTTAGCGCAGTTTTCGAGACTAGTCTCAAATTTTACTTATTTATTAGTGAAGTGTTTTCGTGACATTTCTAGAAAATGAGCGGAAAGGAATGAGGTGCATTTGGAAACGACAAAAGTTAGAAAAAGAACAAAAAAAGAATGTGTGTGTGTGTGTACTTTGTACGCACGTAAGTAGTTATACTTCTATTATATAATTTCAACGAAATAAATATACTTAACAGTTTATTTGTATTTTATTTAAATATTAAACTAACTTTCGTACGTACCACATTCAAAAAAATTTTATTAAAACAATATCAAACATTAAAAAAAATGAATCGTCCGGTATTTGAACCCGGGACCTCTCGATCTCTGGTCCAATGCCCTACCAACCAAGCTATCAAACCCCTACGTGACGTCTCGGATATAATTACACATCACGGTGACAAATAGATCAAGTGAAGTATAAAAATAAAGTCAATGGGAAAATCCCAGTAGCTGGCTGTATACCATAATTAAAAATCATACAGAAGTAAAAACTTCGTTTGTATAATGGTATAAAAAAGTTTTATTAAAAAAACATTAAAAGTCATCCAAAAGGTTTCGCAAAACGTTTTCAATCTGGATCAGATCATCCTCAGTGCGTTCTGCTTAGTACATGAAACTAGCAACTTTTTGAAATAGGTTACATCGAGAATTATGGTTTACATAATAATTATATGATATTTATAGCGACTCCAAGTCGATGTTAAAAGATTAAATGTGTTAGGAGTGCTCAAAGGGCAACATGGTTCCCTGCTCGATAAGAATTTGTGGTTCTTGCCAGTTCAATGTTGGTCTGTGTCCATATGAGTTTCAGATGTTTTAGAAGGTAGGTTTATTTGACTGTTTTAGTTACTTTCTTAATAAAATAAAATTTGCAGCAGGATCTTCATTACGTCGAGATGATTCATCCACAGCAAATTCAGACCCACACAGAAAAGAGTTCTCCTGAACGTCAAATTCTAGTCGAAAGTGGTGTTAATCGAGTTGATTTACAAGATCCAAAATTCTGGCCAAGAAATTGTGTAGATAAAGTGCTGAAAGAATTCAAAACACAGGATCTTAATTCTTTAGACTTTGAATCTTTAAATAAAAATAGGAAAACAAGTACTGTACTAAATCACTATGTCATAAAGTTTTAAAGAATGGTGAAAAAATTCGGCGTGACTGGTTAGTTTATTCCAAAAGCATAGGCTATTTATTTTGCTTATACATATTGTCGACTCTTTTCAAGCGAAAATTGCACTTTTCCTTTTTTACTGGATTTGACGACTGGAAAATGGCTAAAGAAAAATGTGACAGTCATGAAAGGTCAGTCGTTCATTTAGAACATCTTAAAAATTTTCATTGAGTATGAGAAAGACCGATGATTCTCTGCGGCAACAGATTGAACATGAGACCACATATTGGCGAAACATATTACAAAGAGTCGTTAGTGTCATAAAATTCTTAGCTATAAGATATATAATTCTTAGTAGGGGACTCCCTTTTAGAGGAACCGACGAAAAATTTGGTTCTACTAGCAATGGCAATTACCTTGGATTACTAGACTTGTTGGCGGTATATGATCCTCTTTTAAAAGAATATATTGAAAAATATGATTCAAAAGGCTTCACAATTATTTGAGAAATACGATGACGGAAGAATCATTAAATTCGTTCGCTGTTTTAAATATTAATAATGATCTGCTTACAAAATTAGATTTTAATAAAATCATCGACCTGTTTGCAAGTAGGACGTCCAGGAAAATTTGTTTGTAAATAATTATGTTAATTTACTTTATAAGTTGTGAGTTTGTGTCTTTGTGGCTTTTTTGTATATTTGTAATAAATTACCTAATAATATTAAAATAGCTTTAATGAATTAAACCTGAAGTTAACCTAAGACGCATCTATACCTACTGGAGAGTGGCGGTATAGTATGACTTAGCCCCCGGCGGTCCATGAACTAAATCCGGCACTGTGTGACAAGCATTTATGAATTAATATTTGTAGGCTAAAGGATGAAAGCGGCTAACTTCATTTTGGGCTATTAAAATGGACTCTTCTGCATAGCAGAGAATTTGAATTTCATTGTTCTCATTCTTTATCCTTTTCCTTTATTGACGCTCTTTAACGCTTCGTCCATGATTAGATTGAATAGCCTAGGGCTTAATGAATCCCCCTGTCTTATTCCTTTGCCTGTGTTTATAGGTTCCGTAAGTTCTCCATGTATTCTTATAGTTACATCTTATTGTTTTGACAGACGTTTTCAATTGTTTTTATAGTATCCAACGGGATCTTTTTGTGATACCAGAGTAGAGCTTCACGATATTGGATAAAAATATCGATATTGTTTTGATATCGTATCGAAAATCAATACGATACCGACACAATACATACCTTATAGCCCAATAAATGACCGTTTTGGTCATTAATTGGGTCATTTTTCGACAAAAAACTACGTTTTCAGACCTTTTTTCCCAAATAACTCAAAAAGTAAATATTTTATCGAAAAAAATATTTTTAGCAAAAGTGTAGCCTATAAAAAAACGAAAAAAAAATGGTGTATCAAAAAAGTCTACAAATTGAGTAGAGACAAAGTTGTAGCTCATGAAAAATACGTTCTTATTGGTCCAATTCCAAATCTAATAATTCAACGCGAAATCACCGAAGAAAGAAGCGATTTTCGGGAAAACATTATTAACATTTTTAAAGTATCGAAAAAAAGTTTATTATTTGTTTATTACAAAAGTTTACAGCATCAAAAATAAACGAGTTACACTGAAAAAAAAAGTTGGCCCCTTTTTTTTGGTAAAAAAAATCGTGAAAACCTCCATCTACCCTAAACCTACCCTAATGAAATTAATCGTTTGGCTTTACCATCTATTTTAACTGTATGTGTATTGTTTATATGATCTGTAAGTTTGATTGGTTTGAAGTGCTTATTTTTGAAAACATTTGGTTTTATAGTAAAAAAAAATTTTCTCTAAATTTTTGAAAAATTTCATTTTTTTAAAATAACTTAAAAAGTATTAGTGATAAGAAAAATCTTAAAGAGTAAAAAAATGTAGGTTTTGCTATTATAAATATGCTAGTTTCATTTTGTTTCTTCGTAAGAAAAAAATTGGTTAAGATATGGCTGTTCAAAATTTGCTTACACTCGTGATTAGTGACCCATTCAAGCTTTCTCAATTATAACCCTTTCAAAAATAAACACTTTAAACCGGTGAGGCTGACAGATCATATAAAAAATAGATAGGTAAGTAAATTGTTTGTAAAGCGGTAGCGATTAATTTCATTTGGGGAGCTAAGCATGCGAAATTTTCATGATTTTTTACAAAAAAAAAGAGGGCCAACTTTATTTTGAGCGTAACTCGCTTATTTTTAATGCTAAAACTTTTGTTAACAATTAAAACAAAGCTTTTTATACACACTTTAAAAAGTTTAAATGGTTTTTTCCCGAAAAGTGCTTAATTTTTCGGTGATTTCACCTTGAAATATTCGATTTGAAATTAGACGAATAAGAACGTATTTTTCATGAGCTACAACTTTGTTTTTATTTAATTAATAGACTTTACTGATACACCATTTTTTTTTGTTGCTTATAAGCTACACTTTTGCTAAGGATATTTTTTTCGATAAAATATTTACTTTTTGAGTTATTTACGAAAAACCGTCTGAAAACGTAGTTTTTTTCTAGAAAAATCAATATTTTCAATGGCAAATAACTCGAAAAGTATTGACTTACGTAAAAAACTCTATAGAACAAAAGTTGCTTAAAATCAGTCAATTTATCCATTTCCGGTTTTATCTTGAACGTATAATTTTTCACCCCCGAGAAGGGGTGACTGTCACCCCCCAAGTAAAAGCAACCAACGGCACAATTTCAACTTTGAAGTGGAGGGTAAGTAGAACCTAAATCTAAATTTTCATGCAATTCGGAGTTGCCCCTGAAAATTACACGGTATCGCCGAATTTCCCGTTCATTTACTGGGCTATTAGCAATATTAATGTCGATACGATACTCACTATCTGAAATCAATACAATACTCTTGTATTGTCAATACGCTTGCCCCGATATTATTAAGAATATCGATATTGAGAAAAAAAAATAAAACGCCGAGTGTTGCATAAGGCCTATTTATACAATTAAAATAATTTAAGAGTTATGACGCACAAGCGCATAATATGCTCTCCATCAGTGCGAGAGAGAAGGAGAATAATAATAAGGAGTTTATTTTATTCACATTTACATTTTTTTACATATGCATGAATATGTTGGATAACATAATTAAAGAAGTTTATCTTTAAATTAATTATAATATTACAATAATCAAAAATAAAAGTCTGTCTTATATTACAACCAAAAGTTATATAGCATTTACAAAGTAAAAAAGAATATGAAATTATTAATTATTTTAAATAAATATAACTTATGGAAAATTTTATTAGTAACATTGTCCTAATATTTATATATTTTTTACAATTCATACATGTCACATTAATGCTTTTTCAAAATAAACAAAAAATCCCATTTATGTCCCGTAGGATGCGCATGGGGTATTTTTTGTTCAACAGATTATATTGTAATGGTTTCTACAATATGTATATTATTAATATTTTTTTACCAAACTCTATTAATTAAAAAAAAAAAGAAAAACGAAGGAATTGCCTAAATTAAAAAAAAACAAGTAAAATTTAAAACAGTTATAACTACTATAAAATATTAGGTTGAAATTACTTTAATTTGCACCTCTTTCAATTAGAGAATGAATAACAGACCTCTCAGTGTTTAAAATGAATGATTTAATAAATGACTTAAAAAGACCTTTTGAGTTAATGGTCGTTAAATACATTTTATATGTAACTGGCAAAAAATTGAAAATTATGATACTTAGAAAGCTTAATGATCTTTGTCCTATGGTCTTATTTTTTAAAGCAATTTGTATGTTATCGTCAAGTTTATATCTTGTATTATAGTTATGTTGAGTTGAATGAATTATGGAGTTATTCTTATAAATATGTAAAACGACATTAAGAAAATATGTTTGCCTGATATCCAAAAGTGTTGTTCCTTTAAATAGGGAGTCTGATGGGTAAGTGTTGTTTTTATTATAAATTATTTTTAGGATCTTTTTTTGTATTATTTCTAATTTTTTTAGATGAGTTTTCAAGGCAGAACCCCATGAGGTGATTGCATAGTTGACTCTGGATTCAACGAGTGCCTGGTATACAATTTTAAGGTGAGTTGTTTTTAAAATAGTTTTCATATACTTTAATTTATACAATAATGGCCTTAAATTATTCGTTAGGTACGTTATTTATATGCATATCCCATTTAAGGTGAGAATCAATAATTATGCCCAAGTATTTAATATGATTTTTTAATTTTATTATTTTATTTCCTATTTTATCGGTCTGAAGAACTGTAAATTCGGGTAAAGTATTTTTATAGCTGCAGAAGGGAATAAAAAAGGTTTTTTTTATAATTAATAGTGAGTTTTTTGTAGTCGAACCATCCAGAAATGTTTTTCAAATCGTCCTCTATTAATTCTTTTAACTGTTGCCACGTATCGCCTTGGTAAAATATTGCTGTATCATCAGCAAATCCAATGATGTTTCCTTTAGTTTTTAAGTGAAATAAATTCTTAATATATATAGAGAACAAGATTGGCCCTAGAACGGTACCCTGAGGCACTCCAAAATTAATTTTATTATTGTTACTCACCGAATTTCCTATTCTCACAGCTTGTTCTCTGTCGTTTAAGTAACTTTTAAACAGGTTTAAAGGTACTCCGCGAATTCCTATATCCTCCAAGGTCTCCAACAGCTGACCGTGAGATACAGTGTCGAAGGCCTTGGCAAGATCCAGAAATATACATATAGATGGTTTGGCTGAGTCTATTGAATCGTAAATTTGGTTTACCAAAGTAATTATAGCATCATTCGTAGAAAAATTCTCTCGAAAGCCAAACTGAGATTTTGACAAAATATTATATTTATTTAAATAAGCGGATAATCGTGTTTTTACACTTTTTTCAAAGATTTTTGAAATTGTTGAAAGCAGTGAGATTGGTCTATAATTTGATAAACATTGCTTGTCTCCCTTTTTGTGCAATGGAGTAATAATGGCCTTTTTAAATTCAACTGGGCATTGTCCTGTTTTAAAAATAGAATTTATTAAATCTACTACATAAGGTGCAATTATTTCAGAAGTTTTTTTAATTACTTCGGATTTAATCTTATCTATACCTGGTGCTTTTTTATTTTTTAATGTTTTTATTAAATTTATTATTTCTGGTTCTGTTACGGGTGTTAAGAAGAATGATGCGTTGTTAATTCGGAACTGATTTTTATTAAATGTAGGGTTATTCGAGACATCTATTTTTTCTGCCAGTTTTTCTCCAACACTACAAAAAAAGTTATTGAATTCTTTTGCTATATGTAATGGATCCTTAACTGCGGTCCCATCCTCCGAAATTATTTCCTCTATTTATTCTTTATTTTGCTTATTACCACGCAAAGAATGAACGCAATAAGTCAATTAATTTCGATATTTTACTTTTAAAATTATCAGATAATATCGATGTTTTTAAAAAGGAAATTGAAAACTACTTGCCATCTCCAAGAACTGGACCAGACACAAATATTTTATTATGGTGGAAACCATATATGTAGTAGTGTTTTCCCCATTTTATCTCGGTTGGCTAGGGACATTTTGTGTGTCCTAGCGACGTTCGTACCAGTCAAGCGGCTTTCTTCTGGAGCAGCGCGGTACTAACGAATAAAAGGTGCTCTTTAAAAGTATCAAAGAACTCATTTGGGTGAACAGATGGATGAAGAGCTCTTTAAAGGATAATATTTGTGAGGTTACAATGTAATTTATCCTATTTTTTGTATGTTTTAAAAGATTTTTTAATAAAGATAGTGATAAATGAATTATTAATCGTTTTTTTTTATATGAACTTATTAACCCTTTTTATGTTGATACATTATTGAGTATTGTATCGATATCTTATCGAAATCAATACCAATACGATATTTTTATAAGAAAGTATTGCCGATATCGATACACGATACGATACTTCATCTGTTACATTTTTCTGTTTCGCAAAGCGGGCGTCCACATGCTCCGTCTGAATTTTTTATTAAGATTTCTTACTTTAAGCACTTACTCAGCGCAAGTAATACTTTAATCCCTAATATTTTTTATTCTTACAATCCTTGAAAAATTTGCTGTGTACTTCCTTACATAAATTATAAAATAATAAGTAAATAAATCATGCCAATTTATGGCATTAATTGATAGTTCTAGCACTTTAACTGCCTAATACCGAAACTGTGAAATAATGTAGCCAGCCACACCTGAAGAAATTATTTCTCCCACATATTTTACGAATATTAATTTTGTGTTGACAGCATACCTAATAAAAATTAAGAAACAATCAATTGTAGATGTTATGAAATACAAATCAAATGAATGATTTATGGAAAACAATTTAAGTTTATTTAGTAACATTGCACAACGATCACTAGCTGTCTAAATTCAAATATTGACAAAAAAAGTCAACTAAATATTTTCAAAAGTTAAACATTATTGAGCAAGATTTGTTTCTTGGAAAGTTTTAAGAAAGTTAATATACGAGAGATCTCATATCAGTGGAATGAAAAATTGAATACCTTATGTTTTTTAACTACAAAAGGAAACATCGTCATTTTTTGTAGCGTTATTGTGAGAAAACTACGTGATCATATCGAAAAATGTTCTATTTGTAGGTGACAGAATTTTTCTTTAGGTACCGTCTCCTCTAAGGAGGTTGGTAATAGTCACAGCTATTTTCACTTTTGAGATTGCAGGTCTGAAAAAGTCTATGGAACAAGCCATATAGTTATCGAGCTCCAAAGTATAATCCATTTCCATAATAACACCAAATATTCCATGTATGTTCCTAGAATGTACACACAGGACATTGAGAACATTCCTGGAATGTACTCAAAAGCACAATAACGTCCCCTTAATGTCCCAGGAAAGTCCTGTGTCAGCATTTTAAATATTCCTTGAATGTCTTGTTGGAACATTCCATGAATGTCTAAGAATGTTTTTTGGACATTCACAGTATATTTTTTAGACATTTCCTGGATATAGTCGCTGATGTGACCTAATACCTCCGATTTATTTTTTCATGAGTTTTGTAAGAGAGACTAAAAACTTTTTTTACAGTCACCTCCTGTTTTCATATAATATTTTTTGACATGTTTTGTAGTAAATTCAACTATCTATTTACTACAAAACATGTTAAAATTTACATGTGAAAACAGCAGATGACCCTAAAAATGGTTTTTCGTCTCCTACAAAATTCATGAAAAAGCAGATAGGAGGTATTGTCACATCACCGACGATATACCAGAAGTATATGTGGCCATCCCAAATAATACATCCTTGATAAATATAAAAAAATTTATTGCACAAAATCTTGTCATATATTTTTTTCCATAATCATCACTACGATGATGATTCATTGTATTGAATTGTACATTACAATTACAATCTGGTCATAACTGACCAATGAGCAATTTTAATTTAAAATAAATTACTACTGTTCCTTAAAATGAAGAGCTTACCCCATAGCGCCTCTTTCTAATCTAGCAAGATCGTGCACTATTCTTAGGGTGCGTTCACTACGGAGACCAAAGGATGGTATCCTAGCCTAGAGCATGGTATCGTACTCTTCATATTCGTGAATTCTCGCATTTAAAATAATGCATTTATTTTACATAGCGATCGATAATATAGTTTTGATCGCCAGGTAAAATAAATACATTATTTTAAATGCGAGAATTCACGAATATGAAGAGTACGATACCATGATCTAGGCTAGAATACTATCCTTTGGTCTCCGTAGTGAACGCACCCTAACATACACAGGCACACAAGCACTATGCTCTGCTTTTCACTATCACCTATCACTTAAACTGGTTTAAAAGGCTTTGTCCTCTTCAATCTTCTAGTTTGCCTAGTAGTATCGAGGAGCTGGATTTCCTCAATATTCTTGTACTTATGAAGTTGTTGCTCGTGACTTCCTGTCATTTTATTGATGATTATATCCAGGTTCCATTTCTAGGTCCTCATGGAGATCACTGTTTGTCACATGCCAAAGAGCATCTACAATATTTCTCAGTATTTTGTTCTGGAATCTTTGTATAATTTTTATAATATTTGGTCTAGTACACCCCCATAGTGGGCATCCATAAGTCCATACAGCCCTTAATATTTGTTTATAAAGTAATAACTTATTATGCATCCACAATGTCCATCCACTTTCTTCCAACACTAGCCAATACACTTTTTATATATTTCTTTTGCCTTTCATAGCCACAAGGCTATACGTTTCCTTCCTGGTTTTTTGTAGACCACTTTCAGCTGATTCTAAAAAAAAATTAAAATGAATGGTTATTTTTCTATTCTTTACAATTAAGAATCAAAAGAAATAGGTACTATTTACAGGTAATAATATGCATAAATAATTCATTTTATAAAGAATAAAGAAAATTAAAAACGGATTTAATAATACTTACAAAATTGTTTAAACAAAAGAGATCCAGCCAGAGCATAACTAACAGACAGAACAGCAAAAAAGCCACTAATTTCCATTTTACATCAAAATCAAATCAGAAATTTTTCGGTTATGAAATGTGATGACCACGCGACCCTACATAGATACACGCGCGGCAAATTTGAAAATGAACGGACATTGAATAGTAAATGGCCTCTCTTAAAATATAGGACATTGGTAGTATGTTCATAGAATGCCTTGTGGTAACATTCCACCAATAATTTAATCAGATGTTCACCGAATGTTTCTTGAATGTCCAGGAAATTCAAACATTAATAGAACTTTGACAGTACATTCCTGGAATGTTTTGTGTTGTTAGGGTTAACCATTATCGCCGAAATATTTTAGTTGTAGTGGTTACGACGCTAAATTTGATCGGGCAATCCGAGTTCATTTATCAGCCATCAAATTATGTTTTTTATCTGTTTCGAATAGAAAAAAATGTAGTGTGTATTCGATGCACACAAAGAATTATATTGAAAAACAGTATTGGGATGCCTTTAATATGAACTCGGATTGCCCCATCACAAGTTTAGTGTCGTAACCACTAGATCATTTGGACGCTAATGCGACAAATGCGACCATTTATAACGCTTAACGTGTAATCGAGAAACATTACATTCAAGTTTATACATTTAATTTACAAAAAACTTAGAATTGCGAGAATATGGCAACAAGGGGAAAATTACGTGCATTCCTTATTGTTTGACTAGTGTATCACGGCCTATAAAAGTACTTAGCTAATAAATGTCTGTCTCAAAAAACTCCTGATGGCACACACAATATTCCAGCTACAAAAGATCTGATATGAATATTACGTGGTGCAAAAATGGATTTTCATTTTGATGGAAAATAAAATTATAGTTTTATTTTAAAAGATTTTTCCATAATATTTGCTAAATTTGGAGTAACTAGAGTTGCACAAGTTTGACTTGAATGTTTGAACTTGACTTAATTTCAAGTCAAACTCAAGTCAATCCTTCTGACAAATATAATTCAAGTCAAGTCAAACTGGTCAATCGTACGGGTTTGAAAATTCAAACTGTTTGCCAAACTAGTTTGAAATAGTTTGAAAAATAATTTATTTAGTAGATATACTTTTTTGTCGAGATTGACATGTTAGTGGCCAATTAAGATAAGAAAATTAATAATGCAGTGCCACTTAAAAGTATCTGGATACAGGAAGCGATTATAATCAAAATAGGGTAAATTTTTTGAAAATGATTCCTGTATGCTTAGAATTGCTTGCTGGTAAGTTTTGTTTTATCGATATAACTTTTTTATATTTTAGTGTCACTAGATTAAAACAAAGAATCCGTTGGATAGTGTTTTTATCATACCAAGTGTAATTTAATCTACTTTGGAAGCTATAAAGTATTACGTAACGCAAGTTGGGGTAGGGTAACGCAAGTTAGTAAATGGACTAATTAAACATCTAAGATTTAACAGCATCACGAGAAAAACCAAATGCAAAATATACAAAACCCTGACAAAACCGGTCCTTATATATGGATCAGAGACATGGACACTGTCGAAAAGCTATGAGAACTTATTAGGTACGTTTGAACGAAAAATCCTCAGACACATAATATATAAAGGGGTTAAAGAAAAAGACGTATGGCGCAGAAGATATAATTTTGAACTATACGCAGCATACAACGAATCCGACGTCATAACATCCATAAAGATCGGAGATCTGCGCTGGATGGGCCATGTTAAACGGGCGTTGGAGAACATAACACCAAAACATATAATGAGGCAAACACCAATAGGGAGAAGGTCAAAGGGAAACTTAGATACATAGAACAAGTGGAACAAGATCTGAAAACACTTGAGATTACCCACTGAAAGAACAAAGCAAGGAAAAGAACAGCATGGCGGAAAATCCTAGAACAAACCATGACCCAAAAAGGGTTGTCGAGCTACTGATGATAATGAAGTTGGGGAGGGGGTCATGTAAAACGTTACGCCGCGTTATACGGGGGGAGGGGGTTATAACAGCGCGTTACATAATATTGTTTTTAACTTAAATAAAAAAACTACGGAATCACAATCTCCCAACTTTTCAATTTTCGTTTATATTTTACATAGAACCCCTGGATTGTATTATATTGCCCCCTCACATTTCGCTCATGTTACAATAGGAAAATAGTATTCAAGTGAAAAAATCTTAAAATTTGTATTACCAGATCAAGCACAGTAACACAGATTTGCAATAAATAGCTGGACCTTTCTTTACAACAAAAGATGAAAAGGTACAGATGGGATAAAGAGGTTGTAAAATTGTGTTACGATACTTGAACGGCCCCTTTAACAAAAAATTATGAAGGAACAACAAAGTATTATATTTTTGATAGAGTAGGTTTAATGAATTTTTTGCGACTTTGCAATGTCGTCTTAAAGAATTAGTTCACTAATTGTCATTTTATAACACTGTTCTTTATTTTTACATAATACAAGTATGCACTTTTCAATTTTCATTGTTTTGAAATCACCTGCCGGAATATCAAATAAATCAGTATATTTATTTTTCTTAATTAATTCTACTTCACCTGCAGGTTTTTTTCTCTTAATTTTTGCAGTGGAAGAGAAGGGATACCTTCAAAATCAGACTCAATTTGATCTGGTACTTGTTCATGGAATAGCTATTTGTATAACAAGGGAAGAAAGTGCTACTTTTCCTCCCGAGAATGAAGTTTACTGCCCGACGCGTAGCGGAGGGCAGTAATCATTCAAGGGAGGAAAAGGCACTTTACTCCCATGTTATACATATGGTTTTTCCACCTTCCTCAAATAACAAGTTTTTCATTTTTACTTAATTTATTTATGTAACTAACCAACAAAATTTATTAGAACTAAAACTAACAAGTAAGTACAATATAACTGTCAACTGTCAAATATAAGTCAAATTATTAATGTAAACATTGTTAAATCAGAATAACAATTTATTGTTTTTTTACCATTCTGCAAAATACAGAGTGTTTTTAAATAAACGTTAAAATGTACCTATAGATACTTACGTAATAGAAAATAGGTATTGTACAGGGCGTCAATAAGTTATATTTCATGAATGAAATACCATGACGTCACTTTTACTTTTCCTCCCTAGGGAGGAAAATATTTTTCCTCCCTAGGGAGGAAAAGTACAACTTTGCTCCCTACAATCAGGTCCGGAAAAGTATACTTTCGGTAGAGGTAGGTGGAAAAAATATTTTCAGATATTATTTCACAAAGCACACACTTCAAAACGAACGTAACAAACAAGCCAAGCACATACTTCTTATGAACTACAAACTAATTTGCGGAGTATTTAGCAGAGTATAGATTCAGACCTATCCAAATAAGTCAAAACAAAATTCGGTACGCTCTCAATTTATTAGAATTGGAAATAAACACGTTGCGCAATATGATATTCAAACTTCAAACTGTTTGAAGAAGTTTGATTTCAAGTCAAACCTAAAGATCTCGAAATCAAGTCAAGTCAAACTTTTTTACAGAAAAAGTTTGGTTTTCAAGTCAAGTGTGTTGAATAAAATCAAACTAGTTTGACTTGATGCATCTCTAAGTAAAACACACCACAAAAGAGCTTCAAAATGCAAACTGTATCAAAGATACTCTTTTGTTTTGCTTCAAATTTAGCAAATATTATGGAAAATCTTTTAAAATAAAACTAAAATTTTATTTTGCATCAAAATGAAAATAAATTTTTTCCGCCAAGTAATATTCATATCAGATCTTTTGTAGCTGGAATATTGTGTGTGCCATTCATTTTTACAACGTTTAGCTTTTTTATTCTTGTACTTACTATATTACATTATTATTTATATTATAATTGATAAGTATTTTTAAAGCAATAGATTACCTTTATACATATTCTTTATGGCTTAGATCAATATAACGCGCTTAAAGGCTTTACTTCCTACTTCGATTACAACCAAGGTGTACAAACTAATATATTCCACATTCAGCTCCCATTTGTGCTATATGTAATGGTTTGGTTGGTCCCTTTTAACATAGATTAAATGACCTACTTGATAATTTAAACTAACATTAATTTAGGATTTCGGGGGATAAGACACACATAGAGATCCGAATGGAATATCGTCCTATCTGTTACCTATTAATTATAATATTGGAGTGTATAACAATACCGGCTAACGGATGGAATCAGAGGAGCCGTAAATCTTGCTTTTCTACTGCCTCATGCGTCGTATTTTACCAGTGGCGTGGTAGAAATGGTGTAATAAAATTATATTATAGTATACCTGAAGCATACAATATTTAAGTATTATGTTTATATGGGATTGAGCCACAAGCCACAATTATTGGTGTAATAAAAGTTACATTGTTACAACTCCAAGTTTTATTTCCGGGAAATAAACACTTTTCTTTGGACCAGTTTCTAGTTACGCCATTCGTGGTTTCTATTACTTGCAAACCAAATGAACGACGAACGAAGAAGACACGGGGAAGTCTAAAAGTTGCACTTCACTACATTTCAGTATATTCATCAAGGCAAAAATTAAACGAAATCTTGGTCCCGTATACTGTATACTCATAGAGGAGTAAAACCATTATAAAAGAATTTTATAATCATAAACGCCCTTAAGTACGTTAATCCGTTATTAGGGATTGTCGGAGGGGTATATATGGTTTCCTCTGAACCAAATGAAAAATAGTCAGTCTCACAATGTCGAATTACAACAAATACCTCGATACGAATGCTGTAATCATTATTACACTATATAGACCAGTAAGGATCTGCGAAAAATAGTATATTATTCAACGAACATGTAATGATGGCTATTACTCACGATGATGAAGTTTGCGACACGAGCCGTAGGCGAGTGTCGTAATTCATCAGAGTGAGTAATTGCCATTACATGCGAGTAGAATACTATACTTTTTCTACGACCTTTCTTTATTTTAATTAGTAAAAAATTTAATTATCAACTACTCGAGATATAAATTATAATAATTTACAAAAATACCTAAACGCTATTTACCCCTAGGACGTGGCTGAATAATTGGTTGCTTACTATTACCAAATTCTTATTTATTGTAAAAATACAACTAGAAATAGTCAATATAAGTTCTATAAGTTCTATTCGTTTCCGAAAAATTATAAGCTTAAATTTGTACCTACTGTCAGTGAATTTAATAAATAGGAAATGGCTGTTGTCGGTGAACGTATTTCATATATGTATATAGTTATAATGTATATTTAATAATATAACAATATAACTATACATAATATGTTATAACATATTTAACACAATATAACTTGAAAAATAAACACAATATTAGTTATAAATTCCAATTAACATAAACAAAATGCGCTAATGTCACTGTCACTAAAATAAATGATACGCGTCAAAATTTTTAGTAAACAATATATAAACGTAAAAAATACATATACTGAAATTGTAACAGTTAAAATTCCTTTAAACATTTTTCGAGGTTAATTATTGATATAAATTACAATAATTATTGTATTAAATAAACAAGTTTAAGTCATTTTATTTGCAGTTTATATACTTACGATTAATATTAAAAGTGGCATGCGCCACTTGAATCTAACTTCAGCCCGTGAGTAACGAACAGTGAGTAACTTCAGCCCATGAGTAATGAATTATTACTCACGGGTACAGTAATGGGTGCTATTATCTATGAAAAAATAGCGAATAATCAGCATATTATTAAACGGTCGTAGAAAAACGTCTATTTTTGGATGTGAGAGGTGGCATTCGGATTTTTGCAGATAAAGTTAGGTGAAACCTTCAATAATTATAATTGACTTATGCTCCTTCTCAAATATGCCCGGAACATTAATAAAAAAAATTATAATATTTAAAAATTTCGAAAAACATTGATTTTTTTCTGCTTTCTTTGCTTATAACTTTAAAACGATTCGTTTTGGAACAAAGTCGTACATAGAAATAAAATAAATATACATAATTGAATTTTGTATGATATCCGACTGGTAAAAAATGTCTTAAGGTATTACCTTTTCTGCAATATAGCAGTAAATACAAAATAAGGGGGCAAAATAAGTCTGTTGTTATTCAATATTTTTTAACCACTTTGGTGGCACTTAGAACCTTAGTAATTCGCTTAGGAAATTCTTTGTAACATACTTAAATCGTGTACCAAATTTCAAGTATCATAAAAAATTTGCAATCTAAATGTTTTTAAAAAAGTTCAAATTTTTTAAAATCTTTCTGAACAAAAAGTAGACCATTTAGAAGTTGGCTAATTTTTTTACATATAAAGAGGTGCTCTACCTAGCAATGTTTTAAATTTATAAACAATTTTTTGGCTTATAAACAAATAGCTTTGTTTAATAATAAAACAATTAATTTTTAGCAATGCAAATAATTAAAACCGGTATAATTTGACTTAAACTTTCAAATGCTGTCAGCAGAATTGCTATTTTATTTTTTAGTCAAACGTTATTCGCGTTCAAAAATTGCAATTTTTCGATTTTTTGAAAGTTCAACCGCGTTTATGTAGAAAACTATGCATCCTACGAAAAAACTTGTAAGAACATTTTTTGCTTAGAATTACCCAAAAAATATAAAAAAAAAGGTTTTGTTTTGCGAGAAATCGCTGTTATGTAATTCCTCAAGTTCTTTGTTTATAACAAACTTATCGACATCCGGATCAACTGTTACCCAAAAAATTCGTGTTCTACGGGTCAAAATACATAAAAAAAACTTGGGTAAGTCCATCTAAATAAAGTAGTCCGTAGCACCCCCTCCTGGCCACAGCACTAATTTGTTTATAAGCCAAAAAAATTTTTATAAATTTAAAACATTGCTGAGGCTGCTTAAATAATCCAATTTAAATTCTGTAAAGTGCATTAGATAGGTGGAGTACTTCTTTATGTGTAAAAAAATTGGCAAATCTTTGTATGTTCTAGTTTTTGTTGTGCAAGATTTTAAAAAAAAATTTATTTTTTAAAAAAAGTTTAGATTGCAAAATTATTATGCAAAATCTAGTAAGTCAATTTTAATGAAATTTGGTGTACAGTTTTAGCACATTACAAAAATTTTCTAAGCGAATTAGGAAGGTTACAAGTGTAACCTAAGTGATAGAAAATCATTGAATAAAGACATGCTTGTTTTGCCCCCTTATTTTATATTTATTGCTATTTTGAAGCAAGGATGATAAATTAAGACATTTTTAACCAATCGTATCTGATAGAAAATTTAATTATCCTTGTTTTATTCCTATAGGACTTTGTTCTAAAATGAATAATTTTTAAGTTATAAGCAAAAAAGTAGAAAAAAAAACGAAATTTTTTAAAATTTTTAAATATTTTATTTTTTTTATTAATGTTCCGGGCATATTAGGGAAGGAGCATAAGTCAATTATTATTAACAAAGTTATCACCTAACTTTATCCGCAAAAATCTGAATGCCACCTCTCACATCCACCTAAAAACAGATCCTTACTCTTCTAATAATGCTGATGAATAGACAGATAGTGAAGTGCAACTTTTAGACTTCCCTGTGTCTTCTTTCATTCATCGTTCGTTTGGTTTGCAAGTAATGAAAACCACGAATGGCGTAACCAGATGCTGGTCCCAAGAGAAGTTCGGTTTTGGACAAGATAGATCTCAGAGTGTTGGTCATTTTGAATGGTATTATGATGTACTTGTTTCCTAACCTTTTTAATCTTTTTGATAAGTCTTACATATGGCATTGTTGTCATCTTTGAGTCCCTTCTTGTGAGTGTCTCTGAAATGATTGTGGTGTTTTGTTGTTTCCTTTCTTCAATCTTGTGGAATTCCTTGTTTATAAATGACAACGGGTAGTCATTTTTATAAATGACATCTAAAAATATTTCTTTTTATCTTTAATTATAATTTTCTACAACCGTGTTAAAAATGCAATTTTTAGCACTCCATACGAGCGTTAAAAATGCTACTTTAAGGCACTAGTGGACTAGTGCTTTAAAATATTGTTAAGGCACTGCAGTTCGTATTGACCATATAGGCAATTTTGATGTAATGTCAAAAAAATATAAAAATGGAATGTCAGTCAAGTTCAAGTAAAAGTTTTTGTAGATATTGTCCTGTAATTACGTTTGTAAAAAAATATTGTTTGATATGCGTGTTAAAAAGTACATTTTTAAGGCACTCATGGTAACTTTCACATGCGTGCCTTAAACGTGTACTTTTAACACTTATATCATAAATAACTATTAAATTATAGTATACCTGCAACATAAAATATTAAATACGAAAAACCTGAAGACATCTAGATATACATCTCTAGTCCTGTCGCCAGGGGGGGGGTACAACGGCCTCCTTTATTTAGATGGACTTACCCAAGTTTTTTTATGTATTTTGACCCGTAGAACACGAATTTTTTGGGTAACAGTTGATCCGGATGTCGATAAGATTGTTATAAACAAAGAACTTGAGAAATCACATAATAGCGATTTTTCGCAAAACAAAACATTTTTTTTGTATTTTTTGGGTCATTCTAAGCAAAAAATATTTTTACAAGTTTTTCGTAGGATGCATAGTTTTCGGCATAAACGAGGTTGAACTTTCAAAAAATCGAAAAATTGCAATTTTTGAACCCAAATAACTTTTAATTAAAAAATAAAATAGCAATTCTGCTTACCGCATTTGAAAGTTCAAGTCAAATTCTATCGGTTTTGATTATTTTCATTTCTAAAAATTAATTTTTTTATTGTTAAACAAAGCTATAAACACATAGTGCTTGAATGACGTTTTCAATACATTTCTCATTTAAAATCGAACGATTAGGCGCGCATACAGACAATTTCTACGTAGATTACGTACATTAAAACGCATGCATTAGGCACGGGAAACACTATGTTTTTATAGCTTTGTTTAACAATAAAAAAAGTAATTTTTAGCAATGCAAATAATTAAAACCGATAGAATTTGACTTGAGCTTTCCAATGCAGTAAGCATAATTGCTATTTTATTTTTTATTCAAAAGTTATTCGGGTTCAAAAATTGTAATTTTTGATTGTTTTAAAGTTCAACCGCGTTTATCTCGAAAACTATGCATCCTACGAAATAACTTGTAGGAACATTTTTTGCTTAGAATCACATAAAAAATACGAAAAAATGTTTTGTTTGGCGAAAAATCGCTGTTATGTAATTCCACAAGTTCTTTGTTTATAACAATCTTATCGACATCCGAATCAACTGTTACCCAAAAAATTCGTGTTATACGGGTCAAAATACATAAAAAAAACTTGGGTAAGTACATCTGAATTAAGGAGGCCGTTGTATCCCTGGCGAAAGGGCTACTCTCCATATTTGACAAAATACTCTCATTGGTTACTGTACAACTACAAAATAAGGAAAGAGCATTTAGGGCCGTTTGCACCGACTATATTAAGGCTAGCTTAAGATTAAGGCCCACTTAAAGTAAATATTTTTGATGCACCGTATGTCAAGCTCGATTTGAACCTCACTTAATTTAAGCCGTCAAATTCGGCGGCTTAAGAAAACTTGAGCGGGCCTTAATCTTAAGCTAGCCTTAATATAGTCGGTGCAAACGGCCCTTAATGTTTATTTTTTCCAATGTCTAATCTAAATTTGCAAGGTGTAAAAAAATAAATTCGTGTAAGGCAATTTCTGAAAGAATAATTGAGATAATTATGTGTGCCTAATCAAAATTACAATACTTAGAATGTATCTATGAATAAACCATGATTAATCTATTGCTATGAAAGACCCATTTTTTCATCAACTAAATAATTAACAGCTGAGACAGATGCATATGAATATGCATTAACTTAAAAATGTTAAATAGCACTTCCATTGAATGTTAATTGGCAAAACGAAAAATGATACAGGAGGGCAAACATCAATTGTTGATTACAGGTAGCCAACTAGACTCAAATTTATAGCTCAGGCGTATTACCCAAAGAACGGTTAACATCGATTTTTGTTTGTCTCCCCAAAAAGAAAAACGCAAGAGAATGCGCCGATTACCGCATCATTAGCTTGATGTCCATGTGCTGAAATTGCTATTGAAAGTCATCCATAGCCGAATATATCATAAACTGGACATGATATTAATGATACACAATTTGGGTTTCGCAAAGGCCTAGGAACGCGTGAAGCTCTTTTCTCACTCAATATCCTAATACAAAGGTGCCTAGAAGTGAATCAAGATATATATGTCTGTTTTATTGACTATAATAAAGCTTTTGATAAAGTACGACATGAACAATTAATGAATGTCCTGAAATTAAAGAAGATAGACTACAATGACCTCAGGATCATATCTAATTTATACTATAAGCAGCGAGCAAAAGTACGTGCTAACGAACAGTTGTCAGAGGAAATTGAAATTAGACGTGGGGTGAGACAGGGATGCGTATTGTCGCCAGTTCTCTTTAATGTCTACTCGGAAGAGATCCTAAAAATCTCCTTGAGGGTGAAACAGCTGGAATAAAGGTGAACGGAGTTCCCAATAACAACATTAGATATGCGGATGACGCTGTCATCCTAGCCGAAAATATTAAAGATGTTCAGAGACTGGTTAACAGAATAGCGATATAGCCAAGAATACGGTCTAACAATTAACATCAACAAGACAAAATTTATGAGAATATCTAAAACTCAAAGAAATAACTAGAATATCCTCATAAACGGAACCAATGTCGAACGAGTAGACCAATATGCATATCTTGAAACAATCATCAACTCCACAAATGATTTCTTCCAGGAGATTAAAATTAGAATAGAAAAGGCTAGAGCGAATTTTAACAAAATGAGAAAAGTGCTCTGCACAAGAGGTCTAAAGCTAGAGCTAAGAGTAAGGTTGGTTAGGTGCTACGTTTTCTCGACTCTATTCGAATGGAAACTAACCCATTATTAAATGTCAAATTTGCTTTTGTTTTGTTATAATAGATTAATTTATTTATAAGAAAAGAAAACTACATATTTTTTCCAGTTGTAGACTTTTTTAGATAAACTTACTACAACTGTACCTTTTAATGTTAAAACACAAATATTCTCATTTAAAAGCTGTATAATTATTTAAATCTTTATTTAAACAAATTAAAAAATTTTGTTATAATAAATAAATTAATTTATTATAACAAAACAAAAGCAACTTTGACATTTAATAATGCATTAGTTAGATGGCTCTACTCGAGTTACTTGGGAACAAAAAAAAGAATGAAGAAAATTGCTCCATGGGAAGCCGAGAAAATGCATTTTTTTAACTTATACCGATTTTGAACTTTGAGATTACATTTTCTCCAACCTAATTTTTGATTGGAATTTTGCCACTTTTGGCAATTTTCACTCGTAATATCGATAGTTTTTATTATAATAATATATATTATGAGTATTTTAAAGATACGAAAATTGTTGTGGAGAAAAAGGACAAAAATAAAAAGGTGATGGTTCGAAAATTATGATCCTATTGTTTATATCTTTGCCGTAAATGCCGGTCAATTTTGACTAGTTGTATCTCAGGAACCACTTATTACAATTAAACGTTTTTTCTTTTAAAAGAAGCGTCCTGCCGCTTTTTTCCAACACCGTTTTCATGATTTAATTTGATTTAATATTTCCCGAGATATTCTATTTGTTTATAAGCCAAAAAATTGTTTATAATTCCTGAGTCCGCTCAAATAGTCCAATTTCAATTCTGTAAAATACATTAAATAGGTACAGTGTCTTTTTCTACAAAAATCGTAGTTATTCTTGTGTATCATTAATTATTGTGGTTATTATATCGACCGTAAATTTTTAATTAACAATCCAATTGTTGCTAAACTGTTCATTCAATTTCCATCGGCTTTTGGAATTATAATCTACACGGAAAGAGCTTTTATATTACGAAGTTATTTAATTATTAATAAACAATTGTCTAAAATTTTAGTTGAAAATTCAAGATTTTGTTGGAAAAACCCGCATTTACCGGGGAAAATTGTCGTCAAAGTAAATCGGGAAAAATACCTCCCTATGCAGAATGTATTTACGGTGAATTTTTATTTGGGTGTTTTTTACGTAAAATTAAAATCTTTGGAGTTATAGAGCAAACATTGAAAAAAACACGATTTTCAGGCGCCATTTTGTTTATAAAAAAAGTAGCACACTATTTGTGGACTTTGCATACCTATATTATTAATACATACAATCATAAGATTTGATTGCAGCAATACAATTGCTGGTAAATAACTTTTCCCAAAAATGGCCTATTCTCCGATAATCTGTCCAGACTATATATAATCATAATAAGTTTGTTAAAAAATAGATATACTGAATTCGCTCTACCGGGATTCACTTTGACACATTCGGAATAGGAAACATACAACACAAAAATTCCTACCTCACACTATTAACTGCTAAAATCAACTTAATCTTTCATTAAAAAAAAGAAGAATTATTAGAAATAGTGGGAGTGTCTACTAATCTCATAAAATTTTGTGGAGTTTTTTTCAAAATAATTCATTACAAGGGTTCATTACAAAATATTTTTATTTTGTACAATAAATAATTATTTTCTCATTTGTTATCAATACATTATAATGGTGTAAATAAATAATTATTGACTGGCGTAAGGTTTATGTTATTTTTATGTCTGTTTACTATTAATAATATTGGCTATGAGCAGGTGCGTTGGTTGTGTAGTAATTTCCAGTCACTTCTGACAACTGAACTTTTCAAAATAGAAATTACTAACGTCAGTGTCAAAGTGAATCTCGATAGAGCGAATTCAGTATAGGTATATCCTTAGCACACTTATAGTAGATACCGTATGTTTTTTGGCCAAACAAGAATTAGCGTGTCGTGGTCATTTTGAGGCCGACGACTCTGACAATCGAGGCAATTACAGGGAATTGTTAACATTAACTGCCAAAAAAGATCAAAAATTTTGCCAACATCTAGAAACATCAACTGTTTTTTCGAGAGTTTCAAGTGATATACAAAATGATATTATTAAAGCCATATATACATTTAGCCATATCTTCATTTTTTTAAATAAGATTTTGTGCATCTGGTTTTGATAACACTTTAGAAAAAGTCACTCGTCGCCACTGATGTATAGTCCCAAACGTTTTGTCTACAATTTCACTTTCTACTTTTATCTAATATATACGCGAGTAACATATTTATTTCTCTGACGCATTAATATAATATGTACGTAATATTCACCTCAATATAGTCCCCGTTTCACGTACAACTCTGGAGGTGTCCATTCCGTAATCTAATAATTTAAAATTTAGACCGAAGAGAAATGGATCATGCGAATAATGCAACGAACGGCCGTCGAAATAAATCATGAGCTGCTAAGATTAAATTGTGTTGTTGTGCATAAATAGACGAAAATAGAGTTAATTATAGAGTAGGAGATAAAGGGAAAAATTGCACACCTGAGGCCGTGCTACGCTCTAACTGTAAAACGAGATATGAATGTACGAATCTTCTTGAAATGTTCGAAATAATTTTATGCGTGAATGATCCTCGCAATTCGTGAGAAATTATTAGGAGTTGGTATAATTGCTCTTTCTTCCGGTTGGTAATTTAACGAAGGTAAGTAACCTTATCTTTGAAACAATGTTGCCAAAGAATTATTTGTAAATCAGTTGTAATAATGTTTTAATCAGTTTTCTGTTTATATTCGGAAAAAACGAACTTAAAAGTGTATAAGATTTGTACAAACAAAATGTACAATGAGAATCAAAGCGTATGGATTTTCCTAAATGACCCCATTTTTAAACAAATAAATATTTAAAAATAAAATTTTGGATTTCTTAAGTCGGAAAAAGATTCTCTCTTATACCTATTCCCCATGCCTCTAAAATTTGCAAGGAAAAAGGATGATGAATGCAGAGACATGGTGAATCTATAATTGCACTCCACAACACATCAGTTCATCCAGGCAAAGATTAACAAAACTGTTTCCTAGAACTCAATACCTACGTGAGTAAAAACGCAGGTAGATAAAGGCATTTTCTCGATAAAGATTCGCCCATTCTCAAGAAAATGTTCCATTCCAACTCAAACGACCTCACTGTATTTATTTATAAGCCAAAACATTGTTTATAACTTTAAAACAGTACCGAGGCCGCTTAAATAATCCGATTTTAATTCTGTAAAGTGTATTAGATAGGTAGAGAACCTCTTTATATGTAAAAAAATTAGCAAACTTCTAAATGGTCTACTTTTTGTTCAGAAAGTTTTTAAAAAATTTATTATGCAAAATCTATTATGTCGATTTTAATGAAATTTGGTGGACAGTTTAAATATGTTGTAAGAATTTTCTGAGCGAATTATAAAGGTTCTAAGTGCAACGAAAGTGGTTGAAAAACATTGAATAAAAACAGTCTTTTTGCCCCCTTATTTTCTATTTATTGCTATTTTGCAGAAAGGGTAATAATTAAAAAAATTTTAAACCAGTCGTATATTATACAAAATTCAATTACATACCTTTATTTTCTTTCTTTACGACTTTGTTCCACAATGAATCGTTTTAACGTTATAAGCAATAAAAGTAGAAAAAAATCAATATTTTTCGAAATTTTTAAATATTTGAATTTTTTTATTAATGTTACGAGCATATTTGAGAAGGAGCATAAGTCAATTATAATTATTAAAGTTGTCACCTAATTTTATCTGCAAAAATCCGAATGCCACCTCTCACATCCACCTCAAAACAGATCCACCCTGGTCTATATCTACATTTTAATAATTATAAATTTAATGAAACAATTTGTAAATACCATATTTAGATCAAAGTGCCAAAAGCATGGATTTCACGGGAAACGTAAAAAAGTAAGTAGACCGCAGTAAAGTTAGCCGCAGTTTTAGTGACAAATCTAAAGGACTAAGTATAATATAACTGTGTGTATATGATAATAACATTGTTGTTTTTAGTAGATACATATTTACAATTTCATTACATTTTTTCACCTTTTAAACCTTCCTTGGACTTCCTGGAGCTGTTATACAAAAGATATAACAAAATAAAATGACGTCTATTAAACGTCATTCAATGTTTACATATCGAAACCCGAAACCGTACCGGACAGACGGCGTGACTTGGCGCATTAGGTTTTTATAAGATTAGATTAATCAAAAAGCGAATATTTTCAACGACCTACAAATCGTTTTTACAAAAAACTCAAAAAAACAACATTAGGGAGATACTTTTCATTATAAATATTCGATTATAAAATCAAGAATGAACGTTCTTCATACGCTACTGAAGATGATTATGTAGATGTGGTAACGCCGCTTCGTCTTTACTAACACCTGCGTATATTTCAATTTTCTAACGTCCATTTGTTACAGTTAGAATATAATTTTTCGAAATTAGTTGGGAGTTTAAGGCGTTGCCACGAATGCACCGGCCACATTCTGCTCTTTCATACCGATACGGAAAATAATTGTTGAAATCAAGAACCAATTAGCTATGTAAGAAAACATACAGTAACATGTATGAAAATCACTTACAGAAAATCGGTTTTTTTGTCCTATTTTAGAAAATGGAAATATTTATTTTCATTGAAAATTTTAAAATTTTATGGACAAAGATTACAAGCATTTAGATAAAAAACAATAGCAAATACAATTTACTGAAATTACATGAATTGTCAATATTATAGAATAAAAGATAATGAAATAAAACAAACTCAATCTATTATAAAATTTAAATAAATTGCAAATTGCATAATCAATTCAACCTTATAGTCCAAGTATTGAAGCTTAAAATAGGAAAAAACCTCGCAAATTTTACAGAATGCATCGATTAGCTTGAAAATTTGAGAATAAGTAGTGGATAGTCCAAGGATTAAAATATATATGATGCCTAAAGGCGCTTTTACCATGGGGGTGGTTGCCACCCCATCTCGGGAATTAAATGTTGACCGCAAAAGTTGGTAAAAACGTTCATTCTAAGCAAAAAACGTTCTATACATTTTTTTGATAAATTTAATAGTTTTCGATTTATTCGCTATCGAAAGTGTTAGTTTTATATCGAAAAAGTCAATGTTTTTAATAAGTTTTCTGCTAATAACTCCAAAAGTTTTCGTTTTATCAAAACAACTTTACTTAACAAAATTGTATCTTTTGAAAAAATAAACAAAACCTTTTTTGAAAGAAGTGAAAACCTTTTTTTTATTTTTCTTCTTATTACATATTGTAGTTTTAAAGTCAAATGACGGGAAAACTATGAATTTTTCGAGGATAACTTGTTAAACTAAATTAAAGTATTTAAAAATATCTATCTCCAGAACTAAAAAAAGTCCCTAACTCAAAAATTAAGTGAATTATAATGAATAGAATGTCGGTCCCTATTTTTTCAGCGAAAAAGTGATTGGAACCAACCCCCTAATCACCACCCCAATTAAAATTAGTCATTGACTTTATTCGGTCTTCTTTATTTATGTATTATTAATAGGTTCTAGAAGTTTTACCGGCTTAGAATGATTAGTTTAAAAAAAATGGAGTTAAAAACGAATAACGAATTTTTGTATTTTGGAAAAAATTGCCTTTTCTTCAGAATAGAAAGATTAGCATCAGAGATACGAAAAAATGTTTAAATATGAAATTGTAGCTTATTGAATTCCCAAGAGCCTGGTTTGCAAAAATTTTTCTACGGTAAAAATTAAGTGAGCTATTGACCATTAAAACTTGTAATAACATGCAAAACCACCTTTACCAAACCTTTCAGTCACGTCTTTTTGCGACTGAGGATTTTAAAAAGATTTAATATTAATAGGCTTATAGATCTTTTAAAACCCTACGAAATTATTTTTTATAGTCGGTTCGCTAAACTCAGACCCAACTGGCTAGTTATTTTAGTACGTATTTTTTTTTGTTTTTGCCAAAATTGGCCAAAACTAAAATTACTAACTATTTAGTAATTATTAACTATTTAGTAATTATTTATTTGCCAATTTTAATAAATTGGCAAAGTTACGTACTAAAATCACTAGCCAGTTGTGTCTGAGTTTAGCGAACGAACTATACCAAACTTTCTAAGATAAAAAATAAACAAGTTACGGTTAAAAAATCAATATATTTTTTTGAAAACAAAAGGAGAAATCCAATTGGAAGCATAATAATGTGAGTTAGCTGTGTGATTTTAGTCATTGGCCTTATTCATTCTTCTTTATTTATGTATAATTAATAGATTCTAGAAGTTTGACTGGCTTAGAATGATTAGTTTTTAAAAAACTGGAGTTAAAAACGAATAACGAATTTTTGTAGTTTGGTAAAAAATGCCATTTTCTTCAGAATAGAAAGATTAGCATCAGAGATAATAAGAAAAAGAAATTTTAGGTTATTTAATTTCAAAGAAATTGGTTTGAAAACATTTTTTCTACGGCAAAAATTGAGTGAATCGTAAATGAGTATATCGAGAAAAACTTATTTTTTTTCGATATAAAACTAAGACTTTCGATAGCGAATAAAACGGAAACTATTAATTTTATCAAAAAAATGTATTGAACATTTTTTGCTTAGAATTAATGTTTTTATCAACTTTTGCGGTCAAAATATAATGAAAAATTTCCACCCTCGAGGTGGGGTGGCAACCACCCCCATAGTAAAAGCGCCTTTCGGCATCATATAGATTTTGATCCTTTGACTATCCACTACTTATTCTCAAATTTTCTAGCAAATCGATCCATTCTGTAAAAATTGCGAGGTGAAAAGCTTCGGTTCCTGGACTATTGGAACTAGGTAATAAGTTTAAACTGCTGAAATTGGCACCCAAATATAGATAAAAAATACTACTCTTCATAAGAGTACTGTGATTTATTAGTTATTCATTAAGAAATTATTCTACTAAATAATATGATCTTTAAGATAGATAGACTTTTGTCATTTTATGAAACTTGGGGAAATATGTTGCAGATTTAAATTGTAAAGGGAGATGGTAGTATGATTTTTTTGCAGAATATAATATTATAAATTTCTTTACTAACTCATTGGACGGGATCGGTAAATAGACGTCAAAGGTTGAATTTCTGGTGGAGTTGACACGATTAGGTCTTGCTGGAAAGATATGTAAGTGTTTACGAATTAATCAAATAGTTTCTAAAATATATAAAGAAGGAAGTGTTAAAATCCCGTGATATTTGAAGTGGCTTCTGCAATGTGTTATTCTTCTGAGGCCAAATCATATCGGACCATAATAACCCCAAAAAGGAAGGCCATATCGAAAATGAGACTTAAACAAAGAAAAATATGATATTTTGGAAGATGATGATAAATTGATTTCCTTCGAAACAAATCTTATTGAATAGCAAGCTGAGGCTAGCTTCTTCCTTAACAAATCGATATGAAGGGACCACTTAAGGTTCCTGTCTAAAAAATATCAAGAAATTTTACAGAATCAAGGGTAATACTGATCTGGCTGTTATTTGCAAGGAGCATTATTGGAAGCAAAGGTTGAAGAGCTCCTTTATAGGATAATGCTACTGTTTTATCTATGTTAAAAGAGAGTAAATAAGAGTCGGACCAGTTGTTTTTTTTTGTAAGTAGATGAGAAGTTATAGTTGCATGAAGAGTTGAAGTATTTGAGTTGCTCAAAGTCATACTGGTATACATCAGCAAATGGAAAAATTGTTCAATCGATTTTTAAATTAGTGATGTCATTAATAAAGATGAGCGAAATTAGAGGACCCAATACTGAACCTTGTAGCCCACATACAATGTTTTTGAGACTAGAATCTGTATCATTTGCTCTAACCAGTTGTTTCCTATTATCCAAGTAAGATTGGAACCAATTCAAAGAAATACCTCGAATTCCGTAGAAATTTAGTTTTTTTATCAAAATGCATGATCAATCAATCAAAAGCTTATAGACGGAGAGGCAACGCTTAAAAATCTCTTTGAATTTACTAAAGCTAGATTTTTCACAGTTAATTACTGTGAGTGTGTAGAGAAATATACTGCGGTCGGTCAAGCGAAACGTAGAACAGGGGTTACTGAGAGGGTATCAAAGTTGCTTTCATACGAAGGTAATTAAATCCATTTACTAAGGCTGAAAATCAGTACACACATTCTAAATTAAATATAAATAAAAGTTATTATAGTCGGTCAGCTGTATGACGGGACAGAGCCGGTCGGCCGGCCCCAATAGTCGATTGAGGAAATGAAGAATTTTGGCTCGCAATTTTTTCGTCCAGCATGGATTTACTTGAAAGTTTCACAGAAGATAGGGAATAGTCCAAGGGTCATTTTCTAAATCATGCCGGTATCATACGCTAAAACCTTGGGGGTGGTTGCCACCCCATCTCGGGGTGGGAATTTTTTATTACATTTTAACCATGTAATTCGATGGAAAAAGTGATTCTAAGAAAAAAATGGTTTTTACAGTTTCTTCGTAAAACTAATATTTTTCGAATTATTCGCGCTTGAATATAACAGGTTTTCGACGAAAAAATCGACTTTCTTAGAGGGAGTTTTGAGAATACCTCGAAAAATATGCATTTAATCAAAAAATCTGTAGATGTCAAAATTGTATCTTTTAGTAACACAAATCAAATTATTTTTCAATAATATCTCTAAGATCAACACAAACCGAGATACGTCATGTTAAAGGTTAGTTTTTTTCGTCAAATGCATTTGAAATATTTAAAGCCAAATAATGGGAAAAATGTGCATTTTTCGAGGAAAACTTAAATAATCTTTTTTCAAGTATACAATTAGACCTTTCAAAAAAAAATAAAAAGTTTCTAAGCCACTTATAATCAAAAAAATGTCGGTACCTGCTTTTCTCTACGAAAAAATCAGTGAAAACAACCCCTAACTACCTTCCTAATTCAAAATTGGTATTCACCTTTCTGTAGTTCCTTTTATATTTATATTATCAATACACTCAAGGAGTTTGACCTATTTAAAATGTCTAAATTTGGAAAAATTGGAGTTTAAAGAAAAATTCATTTTTTGCAATTTGGTATTTTTCACCTTTTTCTTCAAAATATGTCCGAAAATACTGAAGACACGAAAAAAATTATAAACTACTAAATTGTAGCTTTTTTAATGACTAAAATTACCCTGTGCATAGATTTTCATTACAATGAATAGTTAGCCAGGTATAGCTGTTTAAAACCTCTATTTACCAGCAAACACCTTCTTATTCGAGCCCTTTAAACCCGCCCCAATTAAAAACTAAGGGATCTTACGGAATTTAATTTACACAGTCTTATAGCTCTTTAAAAATCTTACAAATTCATTTTTGAAGAAACTTTTTGTCGCCAAAAATATATAGAATATTTTTAGAGGTATTCTCAAAAAACCCTCTGAAAAGTCGATTTTTTCGTCGAAAAACTCTTATTTTTAAGCGCGAATAACTCGAAAAATATTAGTTTTACGAAGAAAATGTAAACACATTTTTTTCTTAGAATCACTCTTTCCATCGAATTACGCGGTTAACATGTAATAAAAAATTCCTTTCCCCGAGATGGGGTGGCAACCACCCCAAGGTTTTAGCGTATGATAGCGGCATGATATAGCAAATGATCCTTGGACTATTCCCTACCTTCTGTGAAAATTTCAAGTAAATCCATGCTGGACGAAAGAATTGCGAGCCAAAATACTTCATTTCCTCAATCGACTATTGGGGCCGACCGACCGGCTCTGTCCCGTCATAAAGCTGACCGACTATAATAACTTTTATTTATAGTCGGAAAAATTAAAGAATACCCATGAACGAACATATAAAACACGCTGTATTTTCCTGTTACCGTGTCACAAAGAAAACTGCCCAGCGCAAGTACATGTAATACTTACTTACTTTCCGTGTCCGGAACACCAACAACTTTAAATTCTGTATTTCCAATGGTTGGCCACATAGATGGCCCTGTCATTTGCTATAATTAAGTCTTGTTCTGTGCAGGTCTCTCTCATCTCTGTGCATGATAGTAGATGCCGGCTGGTCTGAACCGCGCCACAGTCGCAGGTATCGTCCTCCTGGTATCCCCATTTTTTCAGGTTACTAGCACAACGTGAAACGCCGGTTCTTAGTCTGTTTAGCGCTTTCCAAGTCGGATACGGTAAATTGTGTCCAGCAGCCATTTCCTCCGAGGGAGGAAAATGTGTCGCAGTAGTTGACGCTTGCCATAGGTGTATTCGGCGCGTCTCTGGCGCTTCGGGGATGGATCTTGATGTTTTCAGGAAGCTTTTCCGAGATCTTAGTCTGCTTGGCTGAGTTTGGTGGTCATATAAGGGGTGTCTTCGGTCCGTCTCCTGCTTTTTCCGTTCTACCTCTGACGTGACCTTTCTCCTGATTGGTGGTGGAGCAATTCCAGCAATGGGGTATACCTCTTCGATAGGTGTCGGTTTCAGGCAACCCGATATTATACGGACCGTTTCATTTAGAGCCACGTCGACGTTCTTTGCGTGAGCAGAGTTTGCCCATACTGGTGCTCCAAACTCCGCGGCCGAAAAACATAATGCCAAAGCAGAAGTGCGGAGAGTGTGTGGTTGTGCTCCCCATTTTGTATTAGTTAGCTTGCGGATGATATTATTTCTGGCACTTACTTTCTTCTTAACATCTTGACAGTGGTATCGGTAAGACAGAGTTCTATCCAGACGGACGCCAAGGTATTTTGGCGTCTTGTTGTGTTCCAGCATCTGACCACGCCATTCCACCTCCAGCGACCTTCGGGCATGCTTGTTTCTCAGGTGGAAAGCACATACCTGGGTTTTTGTGGGATTGGGTTTCAGATGGTTTTTATCATAGTATAGAGCTAAGTCTCCCAGGGCATCTGTCAGCTTCACTTCGACTTCATTGAAGGTTCTTCCCTGAGCTGCCACCGCTGTATCATCAGCGTAAATAAATTGGCTTGTTTGTTGGTGTATGGGTTGGTCGTTGGTGTATATGTTGTATAGAAACGGCGCGAGGACACTTCCCTGTGGTAGCCCATTTTTTTGGTCCCTCCACCGACTGTTCTTGGACTGGAGCGTTACGTAGAAGCGTCTATTCTGGAGGAGACATTTCACTAACCTTGTTAGTCGGAAGTCCTTTGTAGTTTCGTAGAGTTTTGCGAGTAGCCGTTGATGGTTAACTGTATCATAGGCGGCAGTTAGGTCTATGAACGCTACTCCTGTTATTTCCTTCCGTTCAAAACCATCTTCAATATGTTGGGTGAGATTAAGAATTTGACTGCAGCAGCACTTTCATCGCAGTACATGTAATAATAATTATTACATGTACTTGCGATGGCCAATTTTTTGTGTGACACGGTGACAGGAAAATACAGCGTGTTTTATATGTTCCTTCATGGGTATTCTTTCAGTTTTCCTACTGTATATTTAATTTAGAATGTGTGTACTGATTTTCAGCCTTAGTAAATGGATTTAATTACGTTCGTAGGAAAGCAACTTTGATACCCTCTTAGTAACCCCTGTTCTACGTTTCGCTTGACCGACCGCAGTATGTTTCTCTACACACTCACAGTAAGCAACTGTGAAAAATCTAGCTTTAGTAAATTCAAAGAGATTTTTCAGCGCTGCCTCTTGGTCTATTTGGCATAGTCACAAAAAGCAGTGGCAGTTTAAAGATTATTGTTCAGTGATTAGTAAACATACTTATTTTATAATTTATTATTTAAAAAGCCAAACTAATTTTGTGATAAAATGTTGTTTTCAATGAGAAAGGACATAAGTCGGGCTTTTATGAGTCTCTTAACATTTTGGAGAGTATCGGTAGTAATGCAATAGGTCTATTGAAGTGCAAGCATTAGATATTTCAACACCTTTATGAAGAGGAATAATAATGACTGTTTTTAGGCACTCTGGAAAGGACATCGCACACATCTTATGGAAAATATAATGTCACTCAAATTCAATAAAATTTATACGAATAGATTCGTTTTAAATTAACGATCAAATCTTATCATTGCGCCAACTCTTAATTATGATTAATTACGGCGCAAATCGCAATTAAAGTTTATCAAAATCATATTTTGGGAGTTCATAAAAATGTCAGATACAATCACTATTACTCAGGGTGCTATTCAAAGCAGCTTAAACCCAGCGGGTCCTAAAAGCGGATTAGTGAAACTATTTATACTTTCCTACTTCTCACCAAATATTTAATTATTACATAGGCGTTCGTTAAAAATTATCAATGGTGAGTGGTTCGCCTGTTTAAATGTTGTGGAATACTAATCAATTTTTTATTATTTATGTATGGTAAGTATACATAATATCTGTAACTAATTTCGATTAAATAATGCATTCATTAGTGAGTGGTTCGTCTGTGTAAATGTTGTGCAATACTAATCATTTTTTATTATTTATGTATGGTAAGTATACATAAAATCTGTAACTAATTTCGATTAAATAATGCATTTCATTTCCCCACCACCATTGAGGTAAAATGCAAGGCGCGTTTTTTTTTGCATGGTTTCCCCATTAGGCCTAATCCATGTTGTCATTAATTATTAAAAATATATATAAAAAAATTTAAAACCAAGTTGTGGTATTCAAAAAGTCAACAATTACTGATTCAAATGCACGTCTCTATTAGGAGCGTCTAAGACAGAATGTAATAACTGTGTTTATGGATACCTTACATTTGCGTCATGCCTTGCATACCCTAGATACCATAATACACTTGCAACATGAGCACAGCATCCAACAGTTCGTGCACCAGTTTTGCAAGTGCAGTAGTAGCCGTCGATTGGTATATTGTCACCGTCATTTTCTAGACGGAGTGGTTGAAAAGCTATCCATAATTGATGTTTAGTCGCCTGACGAAATCTAGAGTAAACACGAGCTCTAAGAAGACCCTGTTCTTCTAAAAGTGCTTGAAATGTAAAATGTTCAATGTTTTCTCTCTGTAATTTATCTTGAATGTAACTGGGTGCAAGTTTTACTTGGTAGATTCCAATAGTCAAATCTCTAATCTGTTGTAACGACAAAATGGGAAATTCTGGTAAAATAAGTTCATCTAAATTTACCCATGCATCGTCTTGAATACGTTGTAAGTCCAAACGGTCAACTTCAACACGAGCTTTTACGACATTTTCATATGCAGCCAATTCCTGCATTGTTTCTGCCAATTCTGCAGTTGCACCTTGCATTTGAATAGGTGGAAAATATTTATTAATTAAACTGCACCCAATTTTTAAAAACATTCTAATATTAGGCACATGATGGACCGGTATTAATCCACAAAACAATTTAAAAATACTTTTTAAATGTCCATTCCGAGCTTCAACTATCCATCTTGTTTTAGTAATTAATCGCGCTTTATTAGCATCTTCAGTAGACAACTGTCTTTGTCCTCTTGGTAGAAGTGGTGGCATATGACATTCTAGGCCTAAATAATTTAATAAATGAATAGAATCACGACAGCCTCTATCTACAATTACAATATCATTTGGTTGCAGCCAGTTACGCAAGTTATTTACTTCGTCTTGTTCCTCATCTTCAAGGTGATGTTGTAAAATTGCAGCATCGTTATTTCTTGAATCAGAAAAATAGAGGCCTTGTACGTCCAAAATATATCCGTCAGGTCCGACTATTAAAACAGGTTTGATTAAATGATAACCCTTATGTAGACAGTAAGTTTGGCGAAGACTTCGAAAATTAGACGATTTGGGAATTTTGAGATAGGTTCCATCTATGTAAATAATGGCTTGAGGATTGTCAGGATTCGGATTGTACAAAGAGTTAGCAAAATCTGTAACATGGGTTCTAATAAATTCTTGGCGACCAATTGCTTCTAAACCTAGATTTTCTCTAACAAATCGTTGACAAAGACTTGTACGTACTGCAGTTATTGTCAGACTAACGTTGGATCTGCTAGAATATGAGCACAAAATTTTTAATAAATCGTCACTTAAATTGTATTTTAATTTCATAAGAAATGTAAATCCTTTTTAGTAATAACTCTAGTTCTATCATAAACTACGACCTCATCGCAATAAGTATAAAGATCTTGAAAATTATTTTTGCTTAAGTTTGTCAATGCTTTAAAGTCGTCCTCTTGAATACCCGTGTCTGTCTCGAAACGATTAGTAGTATTTTCAATTGCTGTCAGACGTAACGCTTGAAACCACTCTGAAACTTCTTTCGGACTTAAGTTAACATTACGCATATTACCACGCAAATTCTCTATTATATTATGATCTAGCATACTGTCATCATTTATGTGATCACTGCAACATAAAGCACCCTTTCCTACAAAAATCTCTCGTTTCATGTAGATATCTACTCTAGCTTCTAATGACAAACGTTCAAGATTTCTAGCTCTATCACTGTTGCAGTTCCGCAATTTTCTTTTAACTTATGGCTCTCCCCGTATAGTTAAAATACTTTCTTGAAAACGTTGGTTGCTCTTAGATGTCGTAAAAAAGGGTCGGGTCTAATGGATGAACTGTTATGAACTATAAATATACGAACTTTTAATTATAACTCGGTTTATTACTATTGGGAACGTGTCGACATCACATCGGTCTAATTATGGTTAACTACGTCGCGGAACGAAAATGATGAAAAATTGGTAATAAACCAATATCGAAGAAGAGACCCCCCTAAAAATGTGTTTATTTAATCCCAGTTAGACGGGACTAAGTCAGTAGTGCACAGTTCGTTGAGCGAAGAAGGTGTTCTTCCTTTGGTAGCAAGGGCTACCCTGCGTCCCATGACGGGATCCAGACATCATCGTTCCTGAGCTAGGAGGTGATGTCCTTGCCAATTACTATAGCAATCCTGCTGCATTGTACGTCCCTGAGAGGAGTTTTTTAAGGTACCAAAACAAGTTTTAAAGTACATTTTACGTTGCTGCGGTATCATCAGATACCCCTTTTTCTCCAAATAACTTTTAACGTCGCGAAGTGCGCGAATTTGCAAAGACATTGGGTCTTTAATCGTATAGACATTCATTTTAAACGTATCTCTATATTTTTCTGTGCTGTATCATATTATAATAATAATTATTGCATGTGTTTTATTTAGCATTACACTTTATTGACATATATTATATCCATATATTGATTTTATGATTTTATTGATTTTAATAGGGTGCCTTTCTCGTAGTAAACGCTCATAATATAATTTTTTCCTTTCATTATATTATACTCTGGTATCATTGACCTAACCGAATTTCAATATTGTTTTTTGCCGTAATATTTTTACGACCATAAATTCTTTCTTTAAAAAGGGGCTGTTTATCGGTATCAGATTCGCTCCGGAGATTTAACGTCTTAGCTGTTTAGAATACTATTAATTATTGTTGTATTTCCTTTAAGATATTTCTAACAGCTGATTTGGTAAGGTCAATGGCAATATTGTATCTATTAATTGGGTCAGTGGTTTTTCTGAACTTTTTATAATTGTATCTGTTTGTCTGTATTGTCAAAATATTTGTGTAAATTTGCAAATAATTCGTCGTCTTAACATTAAATGATGTATTGTAGCTACTTCATTTGTTTCATTTTACTTGATCACAATTAGAATAAAACAGTCCACTTCAGTCCGCTTCATATAATATTATATTAGTATACACTTTATTCGAAGGGGAAAAAACCAGCGAGTTCTAGACTGAATTTACATATCTACCCCCCTTCTGGTGGTCTCAAATGTGCATTTAGAGGCCATCGTCTGTGCAGAAAGCAACAATCACATACAAAACATAAATTATTTCTTTGTAATACACACTTGAATCTACAAGCATTCACATTATCATCATTACCTTGTTCAATTTCTTCAATGATGTATCTGTAGCAGTTTATGTGAATCACAATCCCAATATCAAAATTGGCTTCCGGTAGATTGTTGTTCATGCGGCGACCCAATGCAATCTCCTGAAATCTTGGTGGAAGATTATCTAAGTTCTCAACTCGACGAAAACCTCTAGCACGAACTCGAACATCACAAATATAACACTGCATTTTCACTAATTAAAATAGTTAATAGTAGAACAACAGTTCGACAAAAACTAACCATTTGGCGGAACGTAACGACCCTTTATAATAATTACTAGTTTACAATAATTACCAGATAAAGTTGACTAGTGACAAAAACTTTTGATTCTTTCTAAAGCAAACGATTTGCCTAATTTTCTTTTAATTGATCGATAATGTTAAAACACAGTAGAATGCAATTTAAGTCGTAATTCAATAGTGTTAATTAAATAAAATTCTGTTAAATTCTCATTAGTGCGTTAAATACCCTTGTTTTACGGTGCGTCACTGGAAGTGCGTTGTCATTTATGATTTACAAGGTAAGAGACTTAATAATCTTAGAAGATTTATGAACTCCCGATAATTTGGATATCTTAAAATATTTTTTCTCTCTCTAACTTATGTACCTACCTATTTGATTTCAGATTAATTTATATCAATTCCTGCTCTTATTACTGAAAATTCAGAGTTGGCGCAATGATAATAAGTGACCGTTACATTGAAATGAATCTATCCATGTAAGTTTTATTGAATTTGAGTGACATTATATTTTCCATAATATGTGTGCGATGTCCCTTTACCTGTCTCAAAAGAATCATTAATTAGTGGGATGAGGACTTTCAACACATTTTCTGGAAGATTTGAAGGTACTACAGTAGGTACTACAGGAATACAGGTACCTACAATATTTGCTTTTGCTACTGTTGATATTTTGGATCAGTTTAGATTTATCAACTGGTTTTATAAAAAATGAATTCGAGAGCTTTCTTGAATAAGGGGAGATAGGAAATGGGATTTTGTTGAGACAAAATAGTTAATGTTATATTTTTACTCAAATTAACGAAATACCTATGTACTCATTTATATTTTCAATGTTTGGAAGGGAAAATGTGTGAGCTGTGTGAGTTTTATTTCGAAGATCGTTTATTATGGGCGAAGGTTCTTTTGCAACACTTTGGAGCTTCCCAGACGATTTTGATAGTACACTTTTTTAGCTGATTTGATAAGTTTTAGATTGGTTACCCTGTACTTCGTAATATATTCAGTGACAGAGACGTTGGTAGTAAATTTCTTGATGTACAGTAGCAAACACATATCCTTGACTGATATGCGGATACGTACCTTTGGTAGTCCAGAATTTGCAATGTTTTGGCTTAATTATTGTAATTAAAGGAAATGCCTTATTTTAGATATAGACAAGCTTATCTCAAAAATCACTGAAATTATAGTACATGTCCATAGAAGGCAAGTGCCACTCAGAGGTTAAGCATAAATTTTGGAATTTACGAAAGTACCTATATATATAGGGTGAGGCAGATAACTGGCCTATTAGAAATATCTCGAGAACTAAAGGCAACAGAATCATGAAAATTGGAATGTAGGGGTTTTGAAGGATTATCTATTAAATGAAAATATTTTTATCTCTTTGCAACATCCGGTTATACCGGAAGTTGCTTATAACTTCGTTTTTTTAAATGGGACACCCATTTTTGGATTCTCCTCAATATCTTCTTTCTTAAAATATGAGGTTTTGTAATATTATATAGGGTATTTTAAAAGATACTTATTTACGTTTTTTTTTATTAATTTCATAGCAATATTCACACCCTGTAGAAATGTAACAGTTTGACATTAAAAACTCTGCTTACGTTCAAGTGATTTCTAATATAGTCTACTATTGTTAAGAATCATTAGTATAGCTAATTTTGAAATTTTAGTATACAGGGTTGGTCGAAACTCGGAATGAATATTTTCTGAGTTTTATTAAATGGAACACCCTGTATTTTAGTTCTGTAACGAAATGATATTTCATGGTACTTTTTTATTTTATAAGTATTCCCTATACCTAATTGCTTTAATTTGTGAGCTATTGTTGATTCAAGATAAACATTAATTGCAACAAAAAATACGTAAAATATTATTAGGTTGGCAGTGAAAAAATTCAATCACAAATAATTTTTCAGAAATAAATACATATTAATCCAGACTAATCCTTAAAATTACCAATAATGGTTTAGCTATCAAAATACCTACGTAGTTAAAATTGTTGGTGCGATTAACAATTAAGCACAAATTAAAGCAGTTAGGTATAGGGAATGCTTAAGAAATAAAAAAGTACCATAAAATATCATTTCAGTACAATACTAAGATACAGGGTGTTCCATTTAAGAAAACTCAGAAAATACTTATTCCGAGTTTCGACCAACCCTGTATATCATTTGAAATATATCACCAATCATTTGAACGCAAGTAGAGTTTTCTATGTCAAACCACTACATTTCTACAGGGTGTGAATATTGCTACGAAATTAATACAAAAACGTAATTATCTTTTAAAATACCCTGTATAACATTACAAAACCTCATATTTTAAAAAAGAAGACATCGAAGAGAATCCAAAAATGTAAAAATATATAGGGTGTCCCATTTAAAAAAACGAAGTTATAAGCAACTTCCGGTATAACCGGAAGAAGCAAATAGATGAAAATATTTTCATTAAATAGATGACTCTTCAAAACCCCTTAATTCAAATTTTCATGATTCTGTTGCATTTAGTTCTCGAGATATTTCTAATAGGCCCTTTATTTGCCTCACCCTGTATATAATGGATTCCTACGACTGTCGCCGCCTCTCCGTACCCAGCTTCCAATTTTTTCTATCGTAAAAAATCATTTTCATCTAACTGCCTCGAATCCATTGCCTCCTGAATATTGTCCCTCCAGCTTCTCCGTGGTCGTCCTCTTCTTCTTCTCTCCGGTGGGACCCACTCTAATATTTTTCTCGGTCAGCGAGTCTCACGCATTCTTTACGAAAGTTCCAAGCGGAAAAAAAATTGCCTTAACGTCGGGTTTTCGAAGAGGGTTTGCTGAAGATGTTAAACTTCGTATAAGCTGCTTCATGATCAGATAGTCCCGCATTAATAATTGTTTACTTACTTGCTTACTTAAGCCGTCCTCTTGTACCTTACGGTGTCGAGGTAAGGGGAGAAATTAGACGTCTCCATGCCTTTCGGTCAGTAGCTAGTCTTTATGTTTCTCTCCACCCAATATTTCTTTTTACGCAAGCCTTTCCAATATTTGCGTTCCACGTTCTTGCTGGCCTGCCTCTTCGTCGTTTGTTGTCAGATGCCGCTTTTCTTTACAGTTCTACCTTCACTCATTCTCGCCATATGTCCGAACCACGATAACTGTTTAGTTTCAAGTCTGTCTAAGGTCCTTCCAACACCGCAACTTTCACGTATGTCTTCATTTCTTATACGATCACGTCTGGCCACCCCGATACCGCACGTAAATATCGCATTTCGCATGCTTGAATTTTACTACGGATGTTGTCGTTCACTGTCCACGTTTCACTACCGTAGAATAGCACCGGCTCGTATACAGTTTGAAATACTTTCATTTTTGTTTTCAGGCTTACTTCTTTCTTCCTAATAAAACTTTTATTTAGTGCATAGTATAATTTTGTTGCACTTATTACCCTGCTGTTTATTTCTGGTTCTATATTTCCTTGCCCACTCATTGTTGATCCTAGATACTTGAAGTCCTCTACTTCTGTAATGGTCCATTATTCAGCTTTACATTTATATTTTCTTGAGTTTTCGATATTACTAAAGCTTCTGTCTTTTCAATATTTATTTTCATCCCAAATTTCTTAAAGGCTTCATTCCAAACATTCACGTTTACTTGCAAATCAGTACTTTTCTGATTTTGCCACAATTACCAGGTCATCGGCATATATCAACTCTGACACGTAAACTTGTTGAAGTTTATACACCCCAATCCTAGTTCTTTTTACCTTACCCCTGCATTCTTTTGCAATTTCGTCCATTAGAGTGATGAATAACAAAGGACTCAGAACACCACCTTGTCTTACTTACATTAACAATAATTGTAGAAATGTTAAACACTTCGAGTATGTGACGAAGGACATCTTTAAAGCTCACTTATAACAAATTATGGAATGAAAAATTTTAAATCACAAATAAACCTAGTTTCTAACAAGAAAAATAAAAATGACTTAACTAGAATAAATTCTCGACATGAATAAAACGCCTTTATATGTGTTTTATCAGCATCGCATGTTGAGTGCAATAATGCGTTTCGTCTTATCGATGAATGTGCCATTTTGTTCAAGAGTTTTGACTGCTTCTGGCATTCCTGAATTTAAAACGTTTTTGTGCGGTTCGTATTAAATGCACTCAAAATCAGGTCACAGTAAATTTCCTGTTTTAGTAGCTTGAAGATAGAGAAAGACTAATTAATGATTGCAGAATTAAGACCAAGCGAGACCATAAATCTTAATGTGGTTAATGTCAAATACGGGTACACTCCGGATGAAAATATGTTCTAGAATTGGCAAAAGATTCTAAAAACAACAAAAATCAAAATTTACATAGTTCAGTATTTTTTAATAAACATACACTACTCTCCACTATGAACGCACCACCTTAAATGTACCGTGAGTTTTAAGCTATTTTTCATCTGAGTCGTTGATTGGATTTCGATTATTATGTATAAAAGTAAAGTAGTATTTTTTCATCTTATTTTGCAACACCCTGTTGGGATGTAGAAACAAACTCTACATCTTGTTAATATTGCGAGATTCAGAGCCATCTTTCCTCGACATTTTCCTAAAAAATCGTCTCGATATTTCTATTACATATCAAAAATTATACAAAACTTTAAATGTATTTAACAAAAAGACTAAGTTTTCACTCTAATGGCATATAAAACAACATAATGCCATTCTACACCCCACCAGAATGAAAATAATGGGAACCTTCTCTGGTTACACCTCCGAGGCTTCTACAATTTGCAAGCCATACGGATGCTGAGATTAAGGAAGATGAGGGAATTCTACAATTTACAATTCACGTCCCATCTGCTCAGTGCGGTAAAGTTCCAACGAGAATGGTTCCCTTCGTACTCCAATCAGAGTAAATGTAAATCAAAAATGAATAACCATTTTCAATTTCGTTGCAAAACGAAAATACAGCCGAACCATATTCTAGTCCAATCAGAGAGTGCAGCAAGCACCTCTACCGGTTTCGAAACTTATCAGGAGGCACATATGCTGCTCTCCCTGGATCAGGGATCAGGGATCAGAGCATATGTGCTCCAGGGAGAGGCTTGTTAAATCCCTGATTTAACAAACTTCTGTTGACATTTAAAGCAAAAAAACACTACTTACATTTACATAAACTTGATTGACATTTAAAGCAACTAAAGCCTAAGATTCGAGTAGACCAACATTCTAATTCGAGTAGACCAACAAAAATCTCTAATGCTGGGGCCACAGTAACGTCTAATGCCGTTAATTAACGCGTTATTTGACATTAAAGAGAGGTGTAGCCACGACTTGGCGCGATAATTTGTTATTGTCAGTATTAATGCCGTTAAACGTTAGGCGATAGATCGGGTGGCGGTTTTTTTCGACACTTCAAAGGAGTTACTTCGTTACTTATCGCACTGTTGTGGCTACACTTGCACTGTTTCAACAAGTTCTAGATTGCAGCGCAGCAGAGTAATTGTTTTGTGAAATAGGTACATACTATTCTATGAAAATGGAGTGGAGTAATGAAAAAATAATTGAATTTTTAACAGTGTTTGAAACAGAACCTTGTTTATGGGATCACCGACAAAAATCACATAAAAATAGTGGTGTTCATGGTGACGCTTGGCGTCGAATTGTGCAATCATTATCTTTTCCAGCGACGGTAGAAGATTTGAAAAATAAAAAAGACGCGCTTATGGGATACTATAGGACCCATTTAAATAAATATAAAAAATCGTTAAAATCTGGCATGGGAACGAATGAGGTATATAAAACAAGCTGGTTTGCATTTGATGTCATTACCGTGTTCGTTTTCTGTGCATTTTTATCATCCACCATCTTCTTTTGAGTCTTGGATTTTGCTTGATCCATTTATAAAATAATAATTAGCACTCATAAAATATAACAGCGTAGCAGCTTCCACTTCCATCTTGAAATTATTTGACTACGCGCTAAAATAAGTGTGGCCAGTCACTTTAACGCGCAGTTTATTCCATCATTTTTGGTGTGTTAATTAATACGATAATGGACGTTAGACGTTAAAGTTACTGTGGCCCAGCATAAAGAGATTCCAATATGAAAAGGAGTACGACAATTATGTGTACTATCCCCTCTACTTTTTAATATGTGCTCAGAAGAAATGTTTAAAGAGGCACTCAAAGACATCAATGAAGGCATATCAATTAACAGAACACTAGTGAATAATCTCAGATATGCAGACGAGACAATACTCCCTGCAGACAGCAGAGCTGCAATATTTGGTTGATCGCACTGCGCAATACTGCAAGACGTATGGAATGGCTCTGAACCAACGCTGATCACCAATGTCCTTAAAGGATGAGGCACATGAAGAAGAAGAAGAAGAAAGACTAGGAAAACATAACCTAAATAATCTTTAACAAGTTCCTTCCATCAAAAATACTTAAGTAATAACGAATATTTCCTCCTCTATTTACTAATTCTTCACAGCGACTAGGCATGCTTAAAATCAAGCGTCGCGTCGTATTTGGTTTTGATTAATTGCATCCCAAACTTCTCTCACCATAACTTCTGTGTCATCAAGACGGACAGGTGGTGGACGTGGTGGTTGTCGGCTCCTGAGTTGACGATCAGTGATATCCCCAAATTATCTATGTTATTTAGATCAGAGCTGTAGGCTGGCCAGTTCATGGTTTGTATACCAACCTCGTCCAAATAATCATGGACCACACGTGCAACATGGGGTTGTGCACTATCGTGCATTAAAAGAATAGCTATTTGTATAACAAGGGAGGAAAGTGCTACTTTTCCTCCCGAGAATGAAGTTTACTGCCCGACACGTAGCGGAGGGCAGTAATCATTCGAGGGAGGAAAAGGTACTTTACTCAGATGTTATACATATAGTTTTTCCACCTTCCTCAAATAACAAGTCATTTTTTCATTTTTACTTAATTTATTTATGTAACTAACCAACAAAATTTATTAAAACTAACAAGTAGGTACAACACAACTGTCAACTGTCAAATATAAGTCAAATTATTAATGTAAACATTGTTAAATTAGAATAACAATTTACTGTTTTTTACCATTCTGCAAAATACAGAGTGTTTTTAAATAAACGTTAAAATGTATAGATACTTACGTAATAGAAAATAGATATTGTACAGGGCGTCAATAAGGTATATTATGAATGAAATACCATGACGTCACTTTTACTTTTCCTCCCTAGGGAGGAAAAGTACAACTTTTTCAACATTATATGTACATTATAAGTACAACATTATATGTAAAGGGTTTTTACCCAGATATTTTTCTTTTGTGGCTCAGCTAGCATCCAGTTTATCGAACACTGATGATGATTTTTTATAAAAATCGAAAACGTTTTGTTGTGATGTAGCCCTTTTAAGGGATTTTTAATAAAAAAAATTTTATACCTTTTACAAAGGATTTCTTTCCAATTTTGTGATTGATGGTATACAGCCAACTACAGGAAAACCTTTTCTTTTCCTTGTGGATTTTACAACTTTGCTCCCTACAATCAAGTCCGGAAAAGTATACTTTCGGTAGAGGTAGGTGGAAAAATTATTTCCTATGTAAGGCGCCAATGGAACTACATAGTTAAACCGTTGATTGAAATATTATCACTGGTTAAACAAAATATCCAGGTGGTGGATAGGGGAGTCAGGGATCTCACCGGTCTATTTAAGGGATTGGTGGATAGGTGGGAAATAAAATACCACTCGCAGACCAATAGGTCGGATATACAGAATTTATCAGTTGTAGTGAAAGCAATATGAATAAGAGAAAGAGACGATGAGAACACACTTTGGTCCTCCATGTTTGGGGTTGAGTGTTGGCCCAACTCCTCATCATTCATAAAAAAAATAAAATGTTAAAAAAACTAACCAATGCTTCGGGAAGGAATTGATTAAACGGTAACGAAAATGGCGAAGGAAAAGGAAGAATGAATCTACCAGCCCTATCAAATAATATAAATGAAATTACACCTGGAATAAAAGAACAAAATGTGGACATAGCTTTAATAACTAAAACATAAAAAGGATAACGTCACCCTAATTAGGTAGCAAACCTCGTATCTCCATTTTTACTCAATTTGTGAATATATGCGCTATCTGTTTGTAAATTAATTCTTCTTTAACCTAATTAAGTCTTTTAACCAAATCCTGTAACTCCACCTAAATGTAGAAACTAGATAGGTATAAGCGAAAAACAAAAAACCTTGTAACTTCGTATCAGCTTTTTTGCGTCTCCTGAACAATTTGTCGTTTTGGAGTTACGAGTTAACGAGTTTTGCTACTTAGGGTGACGATAAGGGTATTTACCTAATGAAAAAATTTTAGGGTCAAAATTTAGGATAGGTAGAGACTATAACAGTTTGTTAAGTTGTATTGTAAAAAATAAACGAATGCAACAGGGAGTGTTAATACTAATCTGGAAAATCTGGAAAAAAAACTAAGAAAATGTATTTAAAAGGTGGAAACAATCAGTAGTAGAGTAATAAAATAAACCTAGACTAGACATATTATATAACAATTAAGAGATACAGATTGACAAGCCTAGAGATACCTACCCTACAGATTGACAAGACAATCCTGGGATCTATGGAGTAACTGATGATGCAACAATTGAGAAAAAAATGACCATTCTTCCTATGAACAAACAGATAATGAAGTAAAATAAAATAAAACATGTGGAGAAGTAATATTTGGAGATGGAGTATGGAGTTCTCAATGGACGGATCTTCTTCTTTAAGTGCCGTCTCCCAATCGGTGATTGGATATCATCATCACTATCTTTACTCTATCTACCGCTGCCCTGAAGAGTTCTATGGAATTACATGTAAATCAGTTTCATTAAATTCTTCAACCATGACACTCTCCTTCTTCCTTCCACCTCTTATCTTTCACCCCATATTTATCAGTGTTAGCATTTTGTATCGCTGTCCCCTCATTACGTCTTCCAGATATTGTAATTTTTTTATTTGTCTTATGTAAGGACGACTTAAATTCTCCTAATAAACAAAAATTCGTTTTTTAATGACTTTTGTTAAGATGTAAGGAAAACATACATTATAATAATACATTTTCCGCCATCTGTTAGCAAAAAGTTGTAACCTCTCGTAAGATAATTCTTCGAAAGACGTAAACTTTGCAGTAATCTGGATTATTAGAGTTGAAAATTGTCGGAAACTTTTATGAATCTTCGTATATTTAAGATCTTATAAAATAGATTGGCTATTAATTTAATCGTTACCGCTTCACTTTACTCTTTACACTTTACTTATGTATTGTTTATATTGTAAGATTTGTTGGTTCAAAGTGCTTATTTTTGAAAAGGCTGTACATCTTATGTAACCAATTTATTGTTGTCTTCAGAAAAACAAAAAGTCCAAAATATTCACAATAGTAAAACAAAACCTATATTTTTTACTAGTTGAGATTTGTGGTATCACCAATGTTATTTTGAAAAAAATTTATTTTTCGAAATTAAAAAATAAATTGAATTTAAAACAATTTTTTTTCAAAAATGAGCACTTTTAACCGATAAAACTTACAGATCATATAAGCAATACATAAGTCCAGTAACTATTGTGAAGCGGTAACGATTAATTTCATTTGGGATGCTAGGGGGTGATTTTTACGATTTTTTTTTACCAAAAAAAGGGACCAACTTTATTTTGAGCGTTACGTATATAGTTATAAAATGCTACTCGATGCTGCTAAAAATAGAATAATTTAATACTGAGAAAATCTAACATCTCACCTGACAAGACAATAATGTATGATGGACGCTTAAGCAGAAATGCAGGGCACCTTAAGAAGAGGAATAAATAAATAGACATATTTATATGATAAATGTATATTTATAGATATATTTAAACGTAACATGGTAAAAATATCACACTTTGTTTGTAAAAGATATTTCAGCTGTCCATCTTTGGATATATTGTTCTCAGTAACCTTTACTGAAGTCTACAGTAGCGGGAATGGGCAAATTTTGTCTATAATATTCTAAATTATCTTTCATCTGTTGAGCTATATCTTTTGCGCGGCAACTAGCTGACACATGTGGGGTAATTATCACCTGAAAAACAAAGCAAAAATAAAATTACGTTGATTCCAACCACATACTAGTAATAGCAAAATAAAAAATGAAAATAATAATAAAAATGCAAGCTCAACGAAATAAGGAAAATCTGGAATCTTGACAAGCTAAAAGCAGAAGTTTGTCTCCTTCTTAAAGTACCCTCTCCTCAATGGAGGTTGGCTACTGCAATTGCAGACTGTTCTCTGTCTTCAGCTGTTCTTATTAGCTATTCCAAATTTAGCCCAGTCCATTGTCGAATGTTTCTTAGCCACGATAGTCTTTTCCTTCCTAGTCCTCTCCTTCCCTCGATCTTTCCTTTCACTATTAGTTTAGCATATTGGTACTTATTATTTCTCAGTATCTGGCATAGGTAAGGTATATGATGATTTTCTAACTTTCACTGCGTTGAAAAGCTCTCATTCCTTACCTATTCTATGCAGCACTTCTTTGTTTGAGGTGTGCGATGTCCGCATGGAATTTTGAGGATTCTCCGGTAGATTGTAACGATATGATGCCACGTCAAGCGATGAGCTGGTCTACCAGAGACGACCGTATGAGTGTCCGTGTTGGCGCATTCCTTCATCACAGCACCGCTGAGGGAAACCAAAAGAGTAGTGGCATCGAGAGCAAATTTAAGACGAGCCAGGAGAATGAGAAAATCAGTTGTTGCTAATGTGTTGAATAGGGCTTTTCATTCACAGTCATTTGTTTCGAGCTTCTGTCATGTGTCATCTAATATTAATATATCTACGTCATACGTTATTGGTATTGTCAATCATACAAACCAAAGACGTATGACGTAGCTATATTAATATTATGTGACACATGACAGAAGCTCGAAACAAATGACAGTCGATGAAAAGCCCTATTAGTAATAGCTCGATTGGCAGAGATACACCGTATTTGAGGTGGAACTGTGCCTAGGCGGACGCCACCGTAGTAACGTGGCGACCACGCTTACAGTTACCGCAGTAGGCGGTAGTACTAAGTTTTTTTAGTAGTTTGATGTATTTCCCATTAAACAGACTTCTTACAAAAGTTCTAATAGTAGGTCGTATCTTACTCTATCAAAAGTCAATGAAGCATATAAATATATCTTTCTGTTGGTCGTACCATTTTTAAGCCAGAACTAGTAAATTGAAGAGGGCTTCTCTCATTCCCATGCCGGCTCTGAATCCAAACTGATCGTCTCCAATGATTGTTTCGCACTTTTCATAGAGTTTTAATAGGACTTCTACTGCATGGCTCATAAGGCTTATCAGATGGAACTAGTTCAGAAGAAGTTAACAATAAATACGGGAAGACACAGCAAAGAAACTAAGGTATGTGCAGGTAATATGGCCACCTTAAGAACTTTTGTCTGTATTTATGGCCAAATATAAGTTTTTTAAAAAGTAACTGTTATTATAGTTACATGGGTTATCTAAATATAGATTTATTTTATAATTAAAAAATTAACGTAAAAAAAACGTAATTAAAAAATACTACCATTGGCCATATTACCAACATGGTGTCGGCAATATGGCCACTTTACAGTAAGTAAATTTTTATATCAAATTATGAAACTTAACACCATAATACAATAAAATAGTTTCGAATTTTCCACAGTTTATTAAATGTTAAGAAAATACAGTACATAAACTTAATATTATCTTATTTTTCACAATCAGGGCATAAGAATGTATCAATTTTGTCTTTAGATGTGAGACCCATGCAATCTTCGTGGACATAACTGCTACATACGGTACATAGTCTCATATCTATCATTCTGTCTTCCTTGCATAATTTGCAGAACCAAGATTCTTGTTTATTTGTTCCTTTTTTCTTAGCAGGCAAGGTCTTAAATTTTTTTGTTGGATTGGGTAATTTTTTGAGCACTGATGAGACTTTTTTACCATCTATGGTATGCGTATTGGCTTCAATATTTTCTGAGTCGCTTATTCTAATACAGCTGCCGAATAAATCTTTAGTAACAACTTGAGCTCGACTATTGATTACTAGTTTTCTAGGCTTCTTGTTAGTGTTCTTGATTGCTGCATTTTCAGGTGTTTGGAGAATATGTACTTGTGAATGAAGTATTTTGGATGTTTAAGGAATCACTCTGATCGTCTTCTGAATCAATAACTTCATCGTTGCTAGAGTCATGCAAACTAAAGGATGAGTCAGAGTTGCTATACTATCAGTGTCTGGAAATTGTTTTTTCGGGCGATTTTTCGATTGAATACCCGAAGTAGAGGGACGACAGGAGTTGCTACTATCAGATGGTGCTTCACTTTCTGCTGGTGGTGAAGTGTTAACCTGCAACCTTTATCGTTTACATTATATATCCGTTTGGAATTATCTATTATGTCCAGTTCTCTTAAAATACCTTCCAGCTTAGTAAAATGATCTTTTACAATGAATTTATTAAGTTTTTGTGCTCTAGCCGGATTTAAGTTTTGTGCTTTCCTAGGTCTGATTTGAGGATTGCGCTTCATAAAACCACGTAGCCAATAACGACCAGCTATTCCTTTTCTTTCTTGGAAAGGATTTGGGATTTTATTGAGTTCTGTAAACCAATATACAAATTTACACAGTAAACGACTTGCAGTAAGTGGATATCCAATTTGCGAAAGACGGATAATGCGTTGAATTAATTCTGCTTCTTGGTCATTTGTAAGTATAGTTTTTCGCCCTAGACAAGACTTTACTTGCTTTCCCTGCTCTAAATATCGTCGAAGTGTCCGCCTTGGGATGTTATATGTACGAATAGCTGTGTTAACTACGGTAGCATTTTCCACCGCTCTTAAAGCTGCTGCCAAATTTTCTTCAGTCCAGTTGCCTCGTAGGCCCCTGCACTGATACTGGGGCATTTTTGATTTCTGTAACAATAAAAATCAATCAATACAGCAAGCAAAATATTTATTGTAGAGTAATATGGCCACAGGAAGATAAATATGGCCATGGCCATATAACCCTACTTTTCACCTGGCCGTATTACTCAACACTGTATTTTGATATTTGTCTACGAAAAAATATAATAAATCAAAAATTATACAATAAAATAAGAACATGTACATAATTTTTAAGGTCTACGAAACCCGTAAATACAATTAATATAATAAAAACTTACCTATTAGAACCAGTTAAGATTTTTTTAAAAATTTTGGAATTAATAACCACCTTTTACAATGGCGAGTTTTCACAACAATGACGTGCTGTTCTGACGTATACAGAATGTGGCACCATCTGTTTAACAATTTCGGCACTAAATGTGTATTACTATGCTAATATCAAGATTTCTATCGTTTAAACATAAAGATAGTAGGAAATTTTTTAGATGGCCATATTACCGTACATGGCCATATTACCTATACCTACCTTACAAACTATCAAACCTGAAGATATAGAAACTGACTACGACAACATCAAAAGAAGAGTAGTAAGTAGTAGAGGCAGCAGAGGAAACAATAGGACAAAGGTAAAAGAGTGGTTTGGTCAAAAATGCAAAGCCAAAAACATATAGAAGAAATAAGCATGGATGAAATGGATAAAAATTGGAACAGCTGGTAAACTGAATGGATACAAAAGGAAATATGGAACCGGCAAAACTATAAGCTAAGAGCAAATGAAAGCAATAGAAGCAAATAACAAAGACAACAAAAAACTGTACAAATATGTTAAAAAGCAACGTAACAATAAAACAATAGTAATACAATAGTATGTAAAAACATCATACTATGTAAAAGATATTTCAGCTGCCCATCCTTGGATATTTTGTCCTCAGTAGCCTTTACTGAAGTCTACAGTAGCTGGGATTGGCAAATGTTGCCTATAATATTCTAAATTGTCTTTTAGCTGTTGAGCTATGTCTTTTGCCCGAGAACAAGCTGACACATGTGGAGTAATTATCACCTGAAAGAGAAGCAAAAATAACATTACCATTTTTACACACATACTTTACAAAATATCAGCTGTCAGAAGTTAAGAACTTTAGTTAAGAAGAAAAGAGAAGAGAAGAGAAGAGAAGAGAAGAGCTTAGTAAAGAAAAATAAGTCTGAATAATATAAACAAATATTCACTTACATTAGGCATTTGCCACAAGGCACTCTCAGTCGGTAATGGTTCTTGTTCAAAGACATCTAAAATTGCTCCTGATATCCATTTGTTCTCTAGAGCTTTTATTAATGCTTCTTCTGATATGATTGTTCCTCTACCAACATTTATAAATACAGCTTGTTTATCTAAAATAATAATAAAGACATCAAAGGCTGAAATACATTGACTTATGACGTAAAAATATGTAAAGTCCTTTTCATGAGCATTTTTCAGTGCGTCACAAATGATAGAAAAAAAGGTAAGTCCGTGATAATACACATTCTCACATAACAATTTCATGTTCTTAGTAGATTCATAGAACATACTTTTCAGAAAAAGTATATACTGAGAATGTGCGTAATTACCATTTCGAATGTGCAGAGCAGATACTGAGTATATACTACATTACAGTACTTAAACGTTCTATGTATATACTTAGAATGTACTACCGCACTTCTTTTCAGTATATACCAAGAATGTTCTTTTTAGAACATTCCAAGGACGTGCTATAAACCTTCTATGTGTATACTTAGAACATACTACCGCACATCTTTTTAGTTTATACCAAGAAGGTACTTTTTAGAATATTCCAAGGAAGTGCTATAAACCTTCTATTTATATACTAAGAGCGTACTACCGCACATCTTTGTATGGGAAGAATATTATATTTTTAAGAATATTCTAAGAAAGTGCTATCAAGTGCTATATTGCTTAGAAGTATGTTTTCAGTATCACCTAATCTCATCTTAGGTTCTACTGGTTCTACCAAATATCTATTTACATATTTTAATTGCAAATGAGAATGTAGTTAGTACCTACATTCTACAATATTACTTAAAAAGTAAGTACATATTTATAAATTTTAGTTATTTATATAAATCATTATATAATATTTAGCTAAACTAAACTATGCATAATAAGTAACTAAAATTTATATAATACTTATATGTACTTACCTACTTAAGTAATATTGAGTTATCAAAATAGATTATATGTATTTTGAAGCACCGCAAACAAAATAAACAGATTATGCGTGTTCTTTAGTCCTAGTACTACATCATTCGCCTTCATCCTTAACACTGCATAGATCCATAGATGATACAAATAATGAAATAATGAAATGCCTGTTTTCTGTTTCATATTTTACGGTTTTTTCCTATCCGTGATTCATTCAGGTAAGAATAGAAATGGTCAGAATATGATGGGGGGGGGGGGGTTATGAATGTATTGTGGAATAACAAAATCGGTGGTCAGTGTTGCCAAACGGAGAGAAATTTCCCTTTTTGCGGGAATTTTCAACATAAAAGGTGATAAAAGGTGATAAAGGGAAAAAGTTAACTCAAAAGGGAATTATTGTTCCAGTCCAAATTGTAAAATATTAAGAAAAAATCAAAATATTTGAAAATAATTCAACATATCTTCTCAGATTTTGTAAACAGGAGGGAAGTTTTTTTTTTATAAAAGTGAGAATTTTTAAGGTAAGTTGACGGAAAAAGCTTACTCGACGGTTGGCAACGCCAAAGCCTTTGGTTGCTTTGGTTGTGCAGTTTGGCACGTTTTGGTTCTGCGAAATGGCCTATTGAATTGAATGTACCTAAATTCAAATTCCAAGGATGTAAAAATACTAATGATTCATGATAAACTCGAAATGGTAAAGTCATTTCAATTATGAAAACGAATTTTTAATAGTATCTATGTAAACGTTAATACAATTAATGTTTAAACTTTTTTACCCTACAACAATTTTGAAATGAAATTCGTCCAATACTACCTACATACATAAATTTTATTAATTATGTATTCTAAAAAATAACGAAGTTGATAATCTATAAGGCTAATATTATACTTCCTATACATACAAATTATTTTTAAGATATTTTAAAAGTATCTACTTATAAGTATGTGTTAAGAATGTACTTATAAGTATGTGTTAAGAATATTCGATAAAGGTATATTCTAAGAATAAACTTTTACGAATATTCCGACATCCTACGTACACGAATATACTTAGTATATTCGGTACGAGAATATACTTTGAAGTATATGCAAAGAATATGAAATTTATAATGTTTTTTAAGGTAGATGCTATGCTTGTACTACACATATACTAAAAAGAATATACTCCGACGAATGTTGGTAGTATATGCTTAGAACATGATGCGAACATCATTGTTATGTGGGTTTATAACATTTATTCTAACACATTTTCTCTCTCTCTTTTGTCTCTATTTTTTGTGCATGTCTCTCTTTTGTTCGTGTTAGTAGGTGATGGCTACTCTGCAGTGCGCCACAATAGGGTTTTTCATTCAGAGTCATTTGTTTCGAGCTTCTGTCATGTTGTCACATAATATTAATATATCTACGACATACGTTATTGGTATCTACAATAATACAAACCAAAGACGTATGACGTAGATATATTAATATTATGTGACACATGACAGAAGCTCGAAACAAATGACAATCGATGAAAAGCCCTATATCGAATATCGGCCTCCTGGTATCCCCATCTTTTCAATTTAGGAGCGCATCATGAGACGCCAGTTCTTAGTCTATACAGCTCTCTCCATATCGGAAAAGGTAATTGGCAAGGACCGGATTAAATGCAATCTGCATTTTTTGCATATTTTTGCATTTTTTTGATAAATTAGAAAATGTTGCATTTTTTCAAACATTTTGCATTTTTTCTTGATAAATTCAGAAAAGTTGCATTAATGCGATATTTTAAATCTTACCTAAAGGTTCACTTTCACTTCCAATTAAAAAATTATCAGTCGTAAATTCAATAACTGTGTATAATCCATTTCTTAAGAAAAATGTTTAAATCAGGTAATATTCTTATTCTATTATCTATTTTTGGGACTAAGCCGACTAATCCCTAATATAACTTGGTCGGTAGGACAACAATTAGTTGACATAGGTTGTAAACAGGGCCGTCTTAACCCGGGGGTGCAAGGGGTGCGAGGCACCCGGGCGCCAAGTCCAAGGGGCGCAAGCTGAAAACTTGCTAGGCTCAAACTTACGCTTTTTGTCCTTAAAAAAACTACAAATAACAAAAACATACAAGTGCACTTTCGATATGTTTTACAAAGGCTATTAATGCTTACTACACCTACGATATGGAAATGAAATATGAAACCCATTTAGATTATTCCGACAATAATTTCAAAAAGGTGACGCGTATACTATTTTGACCAATTTTGAATGTCGAGTGACAATGAATCACCATCTTGTAAGATTTGAAATTTATAATTTTTCTTTCATGGAAAGTATATTGTTTTGGAGAAACTCCGAAGAAAACTTAAAAAACAACACAATGTTTAAATTTACAAAAAAAAAACTAGCGCTTGGAAATAGCTCTGATATATGTAGATGGTGAAGATTTATTCCATGAGTTATAGGCTTGATTATGTTCAAAATAAGAGAGCAAAAAAAAAACTACAACGTTAACGGGATTTTTTTCTCATATGGTTAGTGGACCTCTAAGTTAGAAAAAACCGGGGAGTGCTACCATTTAAATGGGTGCGTTTTTGAGAAAGGGGTGAATTAGTCCCTAGGCCCAGAGTGAATTAGGATGAGCTCTCTGCAGTTTTAGTACAATCACGTCTACAGGAAAATTGTTCCAGGTTAAATTTACAATCGAAAAATTACATTTTCATGTCAAAAATATTTTTTTTTACAAAAATATAATTCAAAGGAAAAGCAAGAAAAAAACACGAAAGAAAGCAATTTTGTTGTTTGCCCCATAACTTTTTTCTGCAGAGATATAGGTATATGCATTGCTTTAGCGAAAAATAACTTCCATCCATCCTCTTTAAAATGAAGTTTGGAGAAATTCCCTATTTATAGTTTCCGAAATAGGATTTTTCAAAGTTCGCCGCTCACAGCATTTTTGGACAATTTTCCCCATTATTTCGCAAACATTGTTCTGTACCTTTTTTCTACGTATTTCTAGGTATATGCAATGGTACATTTAGTAGAAAGAGAAGTCAATTACCTTTAAAATAGTCTACAGTATAAGGTTACACAGCTCTTTTTAAGCAATTTATGCTTTTTCAATGTTTCATACTTTTAATGATTTTTGACATTTTTAATGATTATTTTTTAAATTTCTCATTATGACTTTTTTTCTTGTACATTTAGGTATATACATTGTGGATTAAAAAAAGCTTATTTTCTTTACTTTAAAATGGTGGATTGCAAAAAATTATATGCTATTTTTAAACAAGATATCCGTAGGATATCCAAGGGTATCCGTAATTTGAGAAAAATTTTAATTTTTTTTTATTTTTTCCAATTAGAAAAATATGATTGCAAATTATTACATAATTTTTAGTTCCAAATAACTTTTCTTAATAACACTTTTCGATATTATGAAATATAAAGGTACTTTACTCTTGAGTGAAATTCATATTTTTTAACATACCTCGTATACTATTGACAAAATGTTATATCTGATGATTGCATCTGCATCTTAAGTATTAGACTATGCAGAGCATTTTATAAAGAATTTTTTTTTCATAAAGTTAATAATAAAAAAGTTTTACATAGGGTTTCAACTTAGTAGGACCTATTGCATGTGTATATGTCACATTTTGAAAAAGCATATCTTGTTTAAAAATGGTCCCAGAATTGTTTACGATACACCATTTTAAAGTAAATAAAATAAGCTTTCTTTTTTATTAGACGATGTATATACCTACATAAACAATAAAAAAGGTATAATGATAAATTTAAAAATAATCGTAAAATATATCAAAAATCATAAAAAGTATAAAACTTTGAACAACCATATCTTGCTTAACAAATAGTCGTACAGAATTTTTCAATAGGCCATTTTAAAGGTAATTGACTTTTCTTCCTATCAAATGTAACATTGCATATACCTAAAGCTACGTAGAAAAAAGTTACAGAATAATGTTTCAGAAGTAACAAGGAAAATGGGCCTAAATCGCTGTGAGTGCCGAACTTTAAAAAATTATATTTTGGAAACTGTAACTCACAGACTTCTACTAAACGTCCTTTTAAAGAGTGATGATGGAAGTTTTTTTCTATGGAGCAATGCTTATACCTATATACCTGTGGAAAAAAGTTATGGGCCAAAAATCAAAATGGCTATCTTTTGTGTTTTTTTCTTGCTTTTCTTTTAAATATATCTTTGTAAAAAAAAATATTTTTGACTTTAAGATGTGATGTTTCGATAGTAAATGTAACCTGGAACAATTTTCCTGTAGATGTGTTTGTACCAAAAGTGTATAAAACTAACCCTAATTCGCCCTGTGCCTAGGGACTAATTCACCCCTTTCTTAAAAACGCACCCCTTTAAATGGTAGCACTCCACGGGTTTTTCATATTTAGAGGTTCATTGACTATATGAAACAATAAAACCCCGTTAACGTTGTAGTTCCTTTCTAAAATGCATAATCAATAGCCTATAGAATTTTTACCAATATTTTTAAAAATATAGACACAACTCCACTCGATATTTTAAGTTATATATTATATTCTAAAATAATTTACTCTCCGTTTTCCTGAATATTTCTACATGTCTAAGTATATATTTAACACTTCCGACTTCCAGATAAACAGCTGAAGGAGATAGGTCTTTTTCTAAACTTAAATTGATCAAAAATAATTGGCTTTAATAAGTACCTATATAGAAAAGCAAGTAAAAATAGATATCACCGAAGCAATAAAAATTTTGCCAACTTAAAAGCTAGAAAAGTTGACTTTGAAATACTTTAAAAAATATGGTCTAGTTTCTAAGATTGATCTTTTTTGAATACTGAAACCATGTTTTTTAATATACAAGGTGGGCCAAAGAAAACAGTCCACCTCGATATTTGGCAGTAGTTATTAGATTTTAAGGAAATGCAGAAATATTTCGATTTTTATTTTTATATTGCAATTTTTTGGCATATATTTCATACTGGTGACGTCATCCATCTGAGCGTGATGACGTACTCGATCATTTTTTTTAATGGGAATATTGGTCGTGCGTAGATCATTTGAAAGGGTGTTCAATTCCCTATTCAGTAATATAAACATTAATATTATTATTCATACAGGGTGGCCAAAAAAATAATTTTTGAATTAAATTAAATGACGCAAAAAGAAGAATGTGTAATTTATTTAACTCAAAATACATTGTACTGCTGTCAGAAAATAGAAAAAAATGTTTATTTCACAAATAAACATTTCTTTTCGCTTAAATGAAATCACAAACAGCTTCCCAGCTACCTCTTGGCAGTTTGAACATTTAATTAAGCGCAAAGCAATGTTTATTTGCCAAATAAACATGCTTTTCTATTTTCTGACAGCAATAGAATGTATTTTAAGTTGAATAAATTACATAGATTCTTCTTTTTCTGCCAGTTAATTTAATCCAAAAATTATTTTTTTTGCCAATCCTGTATGAATAAAAATATTAAAGTTTATATTGCTGAAAAAAAAATTGAACATCCTTTCAAATGAGCTACCACACCCGACTCCTATCCCCATTTAAAAAAATCGTCGATTACGTCATCATGCCCAGATGGATGACGTCACTAGTATGAAATGTATATCAAAAAATTGTAATTTAAAAATAAAAATTGACCTGTTTCGGCATTTCCTTAAAATCTAATAACTACTGCCAAATATGGAGGTGGACTGTTTTCTTTGGCCCACCCTGTATAAATAAAGAAAGCAAACATAATTAGTTTTAATTTTAGCGTATCTATTACCTATATAATCTTCTGACAAAAGGGGGCGCAAAGATGAGTCTTGCACCCCGGCGCCGTGTATGGTTAAGACGGCCCTGGTTGTAAAAACCTGTTTGCTCTTTGTAGGGGGATAAGCAGGTACAGAAATTTAGATTTTAATATTTGTTTATAAAAGCTGAAGTTCATTTCGTGTTTTGATTCGCACTGCGTTGTTGCGTATTATTTTTGACATATAGTTTAAATTGAGTAACGAATAATTTTTTCGCCAAAATTCCGAAAGTGACAAGTATTAATTTTAATTATATACATAATTTTGACAAGTATACATTTTAATATTGCATTTTTCATAAAGGCTCTTGCATATTTTTCACAAATCAATTGCATTAAAATGCGCATTTTTTTATATTTTTTTGGTGCATTTTTTCCGGTCCTTGGTAATTGGCGTCCAGAAACTATTTTTCTATGGCTAATTGACGCTTGCCATAAGTTTATTCAAAAGAATAAAAATGCTATACACTAACTAAATAAATATACATACCTTTACAATTTTCTAAAATATCTCCATTTAGCAACCATTTCGATTCTTGAGTTTCAGGCAGAGTATTAACAACATAGTCACATTCACGCAAAAGCTGTGGAAGCATTTGGTTCGAAAAATACTTCGATATATGAGGATTATCTTCAAGGTTTAAGTGCGGTCTTCTACCATAGCCAAAAACTACAGCACCCATATAGTTCAACGTCCTAGCCACTAAACATAATATATTAATTGTTTAGCTTCAAGATCAAGAATAATATGAAATTTACGCAATACTGTTATGGAATATCCAATACAATATGGAAAAACTTAAAGGTGTATGTATACAGGTGTTTCATTAATAATTGTCCATATAGTAACTGGATAAACCTTATCACAAAATACGAAGATTTAACCTAAAACACTTAAATAAAATATGGTTCCTTACTGAGTTACAGGGTGTTCTATCTAAAAATTTAAAAACTATTTTTGCTCAGTATTTTAAAACTATTCGACGTATCCTTTTCATACTTGGCAGAAAGTGCGACTACTATACACCCTACTAAATTATGATAAACAAACGTTTCTAGTTACTACCAGTGGCGTACGACAGGGGATGGTGAATGGTTGACCCTTCTCAAATTCTACGCCACTGAAGGAATTACTATTTTAGTACCATTTTTATATTCTCCAATACTTTCTACGTAAATAATATACTCTTCATTGATAACGATAAAGTCATTAGTTTTCGAGATATTTGAAGTTAAATATAAAAACGGCAAAGTTATTTTGATTAATTTATGATTTGATTCATATGATTAAAATTTAAAAATTATTTGTACCCAGTACTTTAAAACTATTTGGCGTATCCTTATCATACTTGGCAGAAAGTGTAAATACAATACACCCTACTAAATTAAGATAAATAAACGTTTCTAGCTACTACCAGAGGCGCACGATAGGGGGTAGTGGCAGGTTGACCCTTCCCAAATTCTACGCCACTGGCGAAATTGCTATTTTAGTGTAATTTTTTGATTTTCCAATACTTATGTAAATAATATACTCTTCATTCCTAACGATAAAATGATTAGTTTTCGAGATATTTGAAATTAAAAATGAAGCTACACAATACATTAATCAAAATGACCGTGTCGTTTCATTTTTAACTTTAAATATCTCGAAAACTAATGACCTTATCGTTACGAATGAAGAGTATATTATTTTGATAAAAAGTATTGGAGAATCCAAAAATTGTACTAAAGTAGCAATTCCGCCAGTGGCGTAGAATTTGGAAAGGGTCAACCATTCACTTTCCCCCGTCGTACGCCTCTGGTAATAGCCAGAAACGTTTGTTTAGCATAATTTAGTAGTTTGTACAATACCTATACTTTCTGCCAAGTATGAAAAGGATACGTCGAATAGTTTTAAAATGCTGAGCAAAAATAGTTTTTACATTTTTAGATAAAACACCCTGTAACTCAGTAAGGAACCACATTTTATTTAAGTGTTTTAGGTTAAATCTTCGTATTTTGTGCTAAGGTTTCTCCAGTTACTATATGGACAATTATTAATGAAACACCCTGTATATGTACATATTTGGATATGGAACAAGAAATGAAAAAAGTCATGTACACTTCGAGTAAAAAAAAAAACTGGTACAAGTCTTATAACCGAAAATCATGTTTTTCTAGTTGTGTAAATTGGTCTTGTCACATATGTCATTCTTATTTCTAGGCAACGTTGCCAGTTCAACTAAAATATTATATCAAACCAGCTAAAAGCAGGGCTGTGCGGCAGACCGCAAGTTTTTAGTAGGTTTACTAAAAATTAAAACAACAAACAACATCAAGCATTCTCGATTAGTCAGTCACATTTATTTAAACATGCATTCTAAAAAATTTTCTTATTAATTTTGTAATGTTCCATCATCTCAATTAAGTACCCATAAATTAATTCGTGTTCTATTATAATTTATGACAGATAGGTATGACATGAATGACAGATAATAACTCTAGACATGACATTAAATTATTATGTTTAATTTAAAATCGAGAAGTGTGAAGGGATTCTCGTAAAGTGTAGCACAAAAGTCTTAAAAGTTGTGGGATACTAATAAATAAAACACACTGGAAAAATTAAAATTTGAAATTAATACAAAATAAATAACTTTTACAGTGAACAAGTGTGGAACTTAAATATTATGTATTACAAAACAATTCGAAACTGCTGAAATATTAAGGACATAGGTGGAAAATGTCGCCTGTCAAAATGTTCAATGAGTTTTATTAAATGTATTAATTTTTTTCGAATCATTTAAACATAATTAGTCCGTTCTTTAACGGTAAAATATTGCAAAACCTCTCAATTTTAAAGAACCGCTTGGATTGACATGAAATTTGGCATACACATAGCTAACAAGTCAAAGAAAAGAAGTGATATTTTGCCGATATGTGCTTTTGCCCTGGGGGTGGTTTTCACCCCCTTTTGGGGGTGAAAAAATATTCGTTCAAAGAAAGTCAGAAAAAGGATAAACTGGCTAATTTTAAGTAACTTTTGTTCTATAGAGGTTTTTCACTAAGTCAATACTTTTCGAGTTATTTGGCAGTGAATATGTTCATTTTTCAACAAAATAACCACGCTTTTAGACGGTTTTTCGCAAATAACTCAAATAGTAAGAATTTTGTCGAAAAAACATTCTCAGCAAAAATATAGCCCGTAAAAAATTTTAAAAAATGGTGTATATATCACGTCTCTACACCTACTAGAAGCAGAGTTACAGCTAATGAAAAATAGGTTCATATTCGTCAAATTCCAAATGGAATACTTTAACGTGAAATAACCAAAAATGAAGCACATTTCGGGGAAAACTCATTACAACTTATTTAAATTGTTTAAAAAAAGCTTCATTTTGGTTTTATAAAAAAAATTTCTAGCATCAAAATTAAACAAGTTACGCTCAAAATAAAGCTAATTAAAGTTAGTCCCTTTTGGGTTTGGTAAAAAAATCGAGAAAATCACCTCCTAATTAATATCTTAAATGAACTTAATCGTTACGACTTCACAAGTTTCTTGACTCGTGTATATATTGTTTATATGATCTGTAAGTTTCATCGGTTCAAAGTCCTTATTATTGAAAGGGCTGTAGTTAAAAGGGGTTGAACGAGTCACTGATCACGAATGTATGCAAATTTAGAAACACCAAATCTTAATCAATTTTTGTCTAACAGTAAAACAAAACAATACATGATATTCAGAAAAGCAAATCTGACTTTTTTTGTTTTTCGACATTTTTGGTATATCTAACAATTTTTAAGTTATTTTGAAAAAAAAAGCATATTTTTTTTTAAATTTAATTTTTAAAAATTTTATTTTGAAACCAAATTTTTTCAAAAATAAGCACTTTGAATCGATGAAACTTACAGATCATATAAACACAACATAAGTACAATAATTTGTGGAGCGGTAACGATTAATTTCAATTAAGTTGCTAATTAGGGGGTGGTCTTCCCGATTTTTTTTTTGCAAAAACAAAAAGGGACCAACTTTATTTTGAGCGTAACTTGCTTAAATTTAATGCTAGAAACTTTTTGTAAAAACAGAAATAAAGCTTTTTTTTACATTTTTTAACATTTTAAAAAGTTATAATGGGTTTTCCCCAAAAAGTGCTTAATTTTTTGGATATTTCACGTCGAAATATTCTATTTGAAATTTAATGAATATGAATCTATTTTTCATTGGCTATAACTCTGGTTCTACGAGATCCAGAGACCTAACGCGTACACCATTTTTTTTTACTTTTTTATAGGCTATATTTTTCCTAAGAACGTTTTTTTCGACAAAATACTTACTTTTTGAGTTATTTGCAAAAAACCGTCTAAAAGTGTGGTTATTTTGCTGAAAAATGGACATATTCACTCGCAAATAACTCGAAAAGTGTTGACTTGGCGAAAAAGCTCTATAGAGTAAAAGTTACTTAAAATTAGTCAGTTTACCCATTTTCGGACTTATTTTAGACATATATTTTTGGACTTGGACACCCCCAAGAGGGGGTGAAAGTCACCCCCAGAGCAAAAGCACACATCGGCACAATATCACTTTTTTCTTTGACATGTAAGCTATACGTATGCCAAATTTCATGTCAATCCAAGCGGTTCTTTAAAATTTAGAGCAAAAAACGTGAAAGAATGGACTAACTGAATATTTTTGAAAAATTTAAACGCAGAATGAAAGATTACATTATTACTGAAAGCCGAAAGTCCCTGAAAACTTCTATGTTTATTTTAATAAGTTACAGGGGGAAAATAAAGAGAAAATTTGGTGATGTTTAATTGCAAATATTTCATTCAAAATTTTTTTTATTTATTCTAAGGCAGTTTCGGCCCTCGGTAATATAATATATTTCATTTTGCGTTTAAATTTTTTAAAAATACTTATTAGTTTTCTCAGGATTCGAAAAAAAAAATACATTTAAAACAAAGAAAATTTTGACAGGCGACATTTTGCTCCTTTCCCCTTAATATTTTGTCATAGCTCCATTATTATTAATAACTGCCTGTAATCTTCTGGGCACTAAGTTAATTAAATTTACTGCTAAATTTTCACCTTCAGCCAAGCTTTCCCAGGTTTCTTCAATGATGGTCCACAAATGATCTCTTGTTTTGGGGAATCACATTAAATTTTTGTATTTTGTTGACCATAAGTCCCCAAACGTTCTCTATTGGATTTATATCTGGACTTTTAGAGGGTCATGGAAAAGTTTCAATGTTATTTTCCATAAGGTAATCCCGTACACGGTAAGCTGTGTGGATTGAACAGTTGTCGTTATCGAACACGTTAATGATAAAAATAATACCTGTCTAAAAATTTTATACCGCATGGTGAATTGGAAAACGGGCCATATTCAATGTAAAATTTTAAACTGTAGAATTCCTGCTTCCCTAATTATTTTATATCACAACACATAAAAACTATTTCTAGAGGATTGAAATCTGTATTGAAAACAACTGTTTAAATTGTTCTACGAATTCAACATATTCCAACATTTTGTAAAAATATAATAATTTTTCACAGAAATACGCCAAAGTTAGGCCACACACATTACCATAATGTGTATCGGTTGCGTTCGGTCACAGTGAAGTTATTATAAATATGTATTGACAATTTGAACTGTCAAAATTTTTATTTTATCATTTCTTGTTTAAAAAATAATAAAATTGATAAGATAGCCTCAGTTGAGGAGAAAGTAATAATAATAAAGATGTTTTATTCAGTCAATAGTGTGCAAAGAATCAGGTAAATAATAACGTGGGCCTAACTTTTACACACATACCTACTGTGGCAAATGTAGGTATTTTTCAAAATGTTGAATATGTGTTTAAATCCTAGAACAACTTTAGCTTTTGTTTTTAATACAGATTTTATGCCCGGTGGCACCAACAGATCTTAAGCTTAAGTCGAGAATATCATAAGAATTAATATAATATAATTATAATATATTACAATAAGAATACCATAATATAATAATAGATATAGTTGATAATAAGATAAGAATCTAAAATTATGGTGCAACGTAAGTGATACTCAAGGAGGGCCTATCTATAAGTAGAGCTTAGTTAAGCTGGAACTTAAGATCTGTTGGTGCAACCAGGCATTAATCCTCTACAAATAGCTTCTCATGACTTTTGTTGTAAAATGATTAGGGAAGCAGGAATTTGACAGTTTAGAATTTTACATTGAGTTACCTATGGCCCGTTTTACGATTCACCACCATTATTTTTGAACGTTATTTTTTGTATTTAGATTTAGTGCAATTCCATTATCTGTGCTGGCAATAACGCCGTGATTCACGAGCCATTGTGTCCAGTCTGAACACAGGTTTACATTGGGAAAAAAAGTGTACCAGTTTTTTTTGACGCGAAGTGTACTAATGGTGTAAATTCATCATCATCAAGCCTGATGCCTTTTATGCCTGATGGAATGTTTGCCACTTTTTACTTAGATATCTCTAATTCACTTATTGCGGTGAATCACTCCGCATTCCACTTGTATGTTGTCAAAGTTTGTTGTATGACTTGGCTTTCGTTACAATTTTCTTCCACTCATTTCGATCTGTGCTTATGTCCCTCCAGTTTCTCATTTTCAGGATTTTGATATCTGTCATGGCCATCTCTCTTTAGGTCTTCCCCTTGGTCTTTCACTTTCTCGCTTCCATCTGATAATATTTTTAGTCAGTAGGTCATTTTCCTTCTCTCTATGTGTCTGTATTTTATTTGTGTTGTTTGAGCTTGTTCAACTATTTCAGTACTCCTGACTATCGAGAAAAACAGCTTGGGAGCATGTGTAGATAGTCATCTTATTGCTGCTGATACAAAATCTGATTTGTGTTGTTTCAAGTCATATGTTTTAGGTGCTTTAATGTGGCCTATTATCCATGACAAAAAAAGCATGACAGTTTCAACCTCCACAACAAACTTAAATATACCTCCGGAATTAGAAAACAGAAAAATGCTCACGTACTTAAAACCGCAGACGGAAAAATTTGTGATCACGAACAACAGTGCAAAGAATGGGAGAGACACATCAGTGACCTTTTTGACGATGCTTCTCGAGAAAATGCTCCAAATACTACCTGTGACAACCAATTAGACAGAGATCCCAGTATACTGAAGTGAGAAGTCATAAAAGCAATACAACAAGCCAAAAACAATAAAGCACCTGGACCAGATCAAATCCCTGTTGAGCTACTTAAACTTTTGGATGAGGAAAACATTACCTACTTGACTACTTTCTTTAACAAAATTTACAACGAAGGAAAAATACCAGATGATTGGTTGGAGTCACTGTTTATAACATTACCAAAGAAAAGCAGGCCCACCAAATGCAGCGATTTTAGACTAATCAGTTTGATGAGTCACACACTTAAGATACTTTTACGTATTATACAAAACCGAGTATTCCTTCTGTGCGAAACTAGAATGGGGAATAAGCAATTTGGATTTAGAAATGGTCTAGGAACTAGAGAAGCACTATTTTGTATGCGCGTTCTATTACAAAAAAGTTGTGAATTCCGAAAGAACGTTTATGTTTGTTTCATCGACTTCGAGAAGGCATTCGACCGAGTACAACATGATACACTTTTCGATTGCCTGCAGGCAGCAGGACTTGACCACTACGATATAAGACTGCTGAAATACTTATATTACAATCAAGTAGCCTCTATCGAAATTGGAGACAGTCGTACTGAAAAACTGCCGATAAAACGTGGAGTACGACAAGGCTGTGTTTTATCACCCACCCTTTTTAATCTGTACTCTGAAGAAATCTTTAGGGAGGCTTTGGATGACAGACAAGAGGGAGTAAGGCTAGGCGGAGAAGTAATCAACAATATTAGATACGCTGACGATACAGCCATTCTTGCTGAAAATTTACAAGATCTTCAGACACTACTAAATCTAGTCAGTGAAGCAAGCTATCGGAGAGGCCTTAAAATCAACATTTCAAAAACAAAGTGGATGGCAGTTGGAAAGATTAATATAGATCAAAGTCAGCTTTCTCTTGATGGAGAGGAGTTAGAACGGCTTAATCATTTCAAGTACCTTAGCAGCTGGTTAAATGTAAATTGTGACTCTGATGAAGAGATAATAACTAGGATCGAAATATCACGGAAGGCTTTTATGACCTGGAAACCAGTTTTATGTAATAGAAACCTTTCGATGAATATTCGAAAGAAGGTGCTGAAATGTTATGTGTGGTCTAACCTATTGTATGGTTGTGAGACATGGACGTTAAAAACCACAATGCTAAACAAAATAGAAGCATTCGAATTGTGGTGCTATCGACGAATCCTAAATATATCGTGGGTTTCGCACACTTCCAATGAAGATGTTCTTCAAATGATGAATTCGGAACGTCTGCTCATAAGCATCATAAAGAGGAGAAAAACAGAATACTTCGGCCATATAATTAGAGGACCTAAATACCATCTGCTTCGCCTTATAATACAAGGAAAAGTGGAGGGAAAGAGATGGATTGGTCGAAAGAAACTTTCATGGCTGCGTAATATTAGACAATGGTGTGGCTGCACAGTAGAAGAATTATTTCGCGCAGCAGCCGATAGAGAGAGATTTCAGGAAATTGTAAACATGATGACGGCCAACGTCTGAATACAGACACGGCACCTAAAGAAGAAGAAGATTGTCCATGTAAATGCCAAATAACTTATATTATTAATTAATAAGTTTGTATGTAATGGCTACATGATTTATGATCTGTGACGATGACGATATGGTAGAATGAATCTTTCGTGAATATTCTATTTATATTCATATTAGATTCATCTAATCTAATATGAATATGAAAGATGTATGTGATTATTAACTAGTATACAAGGTGGGGCAAAAGTTCCTCCGCTGTAACTTTCCTTTAATGAAAAGCTTTGGTTCTGCTTGTGAAATATGTTTATGTAACCCATTAGAATGAATTCCTATGTAACCCATTAGAAGAAAATGTTGAAAAAGTTGCCGCCGCCAGAGTGATGACCATACGGGCCAGTTTTATGGCATTTTCCATCACTCTTGCTAGAACTTTGGCGATAGGTTCTCGCATTCCTGGCGAATATTTTTCTTAAGGGCTTCAAGAATCTGAGACTTTTGACGTAAGTTCGCGGCTTCAAAAAACCCCATAAAATAATTTGGAACAGTTAAATCGCGTGATCTGACCGGCCCGTGCAAATCACCAAAACAAGAGATTAAACCCATCACCTCACCTCACATATTGAGCGGGTTTATCGATAATTTTGTTAATTCCCGTAACTGTTAAGAAGGAAATGAGACTCATCGCTCATGACAATTTTCGATGAAAAATCCTCCTCTTGCTGATGCACTGTCTGCACTTTTTAAACCCATCACCTCACCTCACATATTGAGCGGGTGTATCGATAATTTTGTTAATTCCCGTAACTGTCAAGAAGGAAATGAGACTCATCGCTCATGATAATTTTCGATGAAAAATCCTCCTCTTGCTGATGCACTGTCTGCACTTTTTAAAGGAACATCTTCAAATCTTTCGGCAAAATTCTGCGTAGGGTCCGCCAGCTAATGCCCAATTATGTATCACGTCGTCTTGTCGACGTTATGAGCTCCTCTTAGACATCCTGGGCACACGCAGCGATATTCTCAGCAGAACGGCTGCTCCAAAACCTTGGGAACATCTCGTATTGTCCCATTATCTTGAAGACGATTAGCCAAACGCCGCAGTGTTTGTCCAGTTCTAATCTGCGACGAAATGCATTGTTGCAAACAAAAATGGAAACAATTATTCCGAGTTTTTGCGAAGTAAGAAGTAACCCGATTTATGGCTTGTCAATTATTTGTATTCTGCGTTTGTTTACTTCACAACTGTCACAAACCGAACTGACATTTGGCGACATTTGCAAAGGTTTATGCCCCACCTGTTATTTGTACCTCTATCTCCAATATTCCCTAATCCTAAAATGCCAACAGTCAAATCAAAAATGGCTCTATGCTCCTCTATTTTTCCATCTACTATCCACTGCTTCATTTTTTGGTTCTGGTGAGTCTCAAATGCATTCCTCTCAAAGTTTATAATATTAGCAACAACATATTCGCTCATTAACGCCCCAAAATGCCTTCCGGTGAATCTGCTAAGTGAAAATGGTGGAGGTTGAGTAACTTTTGCCATTAAATCGTTAACACCTGCCCATGTTCCTTGTACCCATTTGGCTTGAGGTAAACTGTACATGTGCGGTGTTAGTAGGTCGTAATCTGCTACTATTATGTGGGATTCCTTGAACTGCTTATCCAATTCTGCAATAATAAAAATATTAGAGCAAATATGTAAAGATTTCAGACTTATAATAAGACAAATTGTGAAGGCATAATTCACGACAGGGTAACCAGAATGCACAAAGAGGCGAATGATAACAAAGAATTCTGTTTTAGTAAATATCCACCAACTAAGGAGAAATTTTGCGAAATTTAAGGGAGTGGTATGGGTGCAGTTCAATACAGTTATTCAGAGCTGCAGCCAACAAAGTTAAGATTGCTGTGATGGTAGCCAACCTCCGATAGGAGACGGTACTGCAAGAAGAAGAAGAACTAAGGAGAATATGAAGAGTACTCTACAATTTCGAAATCTGCATTATTATAAAAAGGTTCTGAATCTTTGCTGTTTCTTCTCTACAAAGAGAAGAGAAGATAAAAAGACGAGAGAATTAAGATTAAAAACCACACTTTTAAATGACTTCAACAATTTAAATACTTGGGAGTAGTTGGTTTGGTAAAAATAAGAAAAGTGAAGAAGTAACGAAGTGAATATTATCAGGCAACAAAACATACTGGAGACACCATAGGCTAATGAAAGATAAGAACTTATCCAGAAATACAAAACTGAAAATATACAAAGTTCCAATCAGTCCAGTAGTTACATATGCAGCTCATATAATGTGCCTCGCAGATAAAGTTGAAGAAAGATTAAGAATGGGAGGTCCGGTCCTGAAGATGGTAACACAAACAGTGTTTACATTTCAGTCCCAAAAAATCATCTTTTTCATAGTAATGTATATCCAAATAAACTTGAAAATAAGCAAAAAGTAATAGTATATGGTGCAGTTACCTTAAGGAATAAAATAGTGACTTATTATTTTATTTATTAAAAACATTACAAATCATACCGTTTGTAAGGTTAAGTTGTAACGTTACAAACGTCACATCTTTGATATTTTATTTTTAAATAATTATTTTACCTTATTTCCTTTAATATTTCATTAATCATTATCTTCTTCTATTTGGTTTACCCATTTCCCCTTTAAAAATCGGTTGGCGCCCGTTCTATAATAGGCAACCCTATTTACATTGTATCATCTCTTGTGTTCCATGTTCGTTATTTCAAATTTCGGTCCAAGGTTCGTTGTCATGTCATTTTAATGACAGTGACAACCCCCGTATCTCATTCTCAAAATGGAGGTGGAAATGTTTTAAAAGGCAGAGCAGCTTCAAAAATAAATCATTTTATTTCAACAAATCATCTTCCTCTTGGGGTGAGTTACATATAGTTTTTTTTTTAATAATTTCTTACAGTCATTATATTCCATCCATACCTAGTTTCTTATAACATTTTTTCTAATATTTTTATCTAACCTTCAAATGTTCAACCATGTGTTTGGTTTCTATATTTCTTTTCATCTATTAATATGCACGTTTAGTAATCAAAATTTTAACTATTCTCCTCATCTAAATTCCATGTAATTTAACCTTGCCATTTACTATTTCTGAATACTATTTGGCAAAGGTACAATTTGGTTTTCTTCTTGATGATTGATATGTGTCTTTATCTTATAGTTTTTGGGAATAACTCCACTTGCCTCCCTTCGGGAGCCTCAAGCCAACTACATCACCGGTGATGCTACTCATAGGGCTATACAACAACGAAAGACAACCATGACATCCAGACTACAACGACCAGCATCTCTACCTGCAGGGGCCTAGGGCCGAATATCCACCCAGGCCTACAAGAAGTCTACAGCAGTACCAAACGACATCAAGAAGATACCATCAGCTACCAAAAGCCATAAGTATAATCCAGAATTGTTAGTTTTTGGCAAGAATTTGAATACATTTGTTAATGCAATTTACTAAGTCATATTTTTATTATATCTTGAACAATAAACATGATTAGTTAAAAATTGTTGTTTTGTTTGCTTCCATTCCAATTTTCATAGTTCATATCTAAGGTTAGGACAAGACGAACACACACCTGAGTGACTGAGCTAAGCTAAGGGTGTAACGATTACTATCTTGGTTAGTTGAGGTAATATTTTCGAATATTATTTCAATTAGCTGGGGTAGTCCATCGCTTACTCGTTTCAAAGTGACGGCCGAAAGGCCAGTAATCAGAACCAGTTTTGGTTCTACAACTGGTTCATAATTACTAATGAGTTTAACAAATGATACCAGATCCAACCTAACAAATTTGTCAACAATCATGACTGACGATCAACAACCTCAAAACAAAACATCGTATTCCGCTGTGCTTAACGTTTCAATTCAGTTCCCTTCAAAGCACCAATCAATTTTATTTAATGCGCTGCCTGATACTAAAATAGAAGAGTAAATACTTAATAGCACTTGGTGAAGTTGTTCATCCACGGAATATTTTATTTTCATCAAGACTATCAAATAACAGAATATGTATTTACCTCTCCAGCGAATCCTTGGTGGAAAAATTTATGTGCGGTCCAGCAGAAATAACAATTAAAGGCGAAAATCTAAAAGCACGAAAATTGGTAACTCAGAACGAAAGACTGTTACTATCAAATGTTTGCCCTTCTATTCCACATATTCTAATAGAGAATGAGTTAACCAGATTAGGTCTTAAATTAATGTCACCTTTAACCTTCCTAAGAATCGGTAGTCAACTTCCAGAATTTCAGCACGTCCTCAGTTTTAGAAGACAAACTTATATTCAACCACTTGTAGATATAGATCTGCCTTCTTCTTTCTTAATTACATATGAACAAACTTCGTATCGCATATTTTTAAGTTTAGATAAACCTTCGTGTTTTATCTGTAAGAAAACAGATCACATTGCAGCAAATTGTCCAAATCATAATCAACAAAATGATTCCTCTCATATCGAACACCAACCACAACAACCAATACAACAACAGCCGCAAGAATCCTCCCAGTCTAATCCATCACCCTTAGAAATGGAACCAGATCATCCAGTCAGTAATTCTAGTGCCGAACCTTCACTTAACCAACAAAAAGATAGTAATTTAATACCCCCCGTATTATTTATGGAAACTAATTGTATATCTAAGGATCAGTCAACGACCAATAAGAGAACAATTTCGGAAATTAATACTACTCAATCTCCCACTGAAGAATTAAATAAAGAATTTAAAATACCTACACAAACCAAAAAGAAAAAAAAGCAAACTGAAGCTATCTCATCAATTCAAGAAATGATCATGCCAACAAAAACAATATTTCACGATATGTCAAATAATTTTAACTTAACATATGAACAAACCGTTGACTTTTTTGAAAATTGTACTAGCTCAGCTGATCCCTTGAGTTTACTACAAACATACACAACGGATATACCAAACTTTATTAGCATGATAACAACAATTAAGCTGTATCTTACAGAAAAAAGCATGAAAACCAAATGCACTAAATTATTAAACAAAATCAACAAAATGCTAGACGATGCCTCAAGAAAGTGATGGTACAACAAATTCAACTCAAGAAATAAACTGAAATCTTCGATCCGATTCTTCAATGGAATGTTAACGGTTTCTAACCACCTTTAGAAAGAGATCTCTCTCTCCTTAATATTTAATTCCCAAAATTTTTTGATCAGACAAACACAGTCACTTCTCCTCCCTGCACCTTTCGTCCTACAATATGTGATCTAACTCTTTCTGAATACAATAAGCCTGATACCACCCATGCAACAATTATTCAATTTTTTCTCAACATACTTGCTTATTTCCCAGATCATTGTCATATTTATACAGATTCATCCAAAACTATTGATGGTGTGGGATCAATTAGCGTTATTGGGACCGTGCAAGTTCGGCAAAGCGACACCTATTTCTACGCTCTGCAACTTTATTCGCACTTTTAATTATATTGGCCAATTATATTAGTCCTAGTTACTGGATAATTGTCAAGGCCATAGTCCAAAAAAATAATAGGAAGAAAAAATAATATTCAGGTTATGTTATTAAAACGTAAACAATTGTATGTAGTAAATAAAATTAGTTATTAAAATGCAGTACTGCAAGCAAAATACAATTAATTAAATTTACCTGACATGAAATATTGATTATGTTCAAAATAAGAGAGCTAAAAGGAACTACAACGTTAACGGGATTTTAATGTCTCATATGGTCAATGGACCTCTAAATTTGAAAAAACCGCGGAGTGCTACCATTTAAATGGGTGCGTTTTTGAGAAAGGAGTGAATTAGTCCCTAGGCACAGGGTGAATTAGGGTGAGTTCCATTGACTATTGGTACAAACACTTCTACAGGAAAATTGTTCCAGGTTAAATTTGCCATCGACATATCATATTTTAAAGTCAAAAGTATTTTTTTACAAAAATATACTCAAAAGAAACGCAAGAAAAAAATACGAAAGAAAGCAATTTTGTTTTTTGCCCCATAAATTTTTTTCACAGGGATATAGGTATAGGCATTGCTTCAGCGAAAAATGACGTTTGGTAGAAGTCTGTAGGATTTGTAGTTTCCGAAATAGGATTTTCAAAGTTTGCCGCTCACAGAATTTTTGAGCCATTTTCCCCATTATTTCGCAAACATTGTTCTGTAACTTTTTCTACGCATTTCTAGCCATTTCTAGCTATATGCAATGGGTATATATACCCATAGCGTACATTTGGTATAAAAAGAAGTCAATGACCTTTAAAATGGTCTATTGTATAAGGTTGTACGGCTATTTTTAAGCAAGTTATGCTTTTTCAAGAGTTTATACTTTTAATGATTTTTTATATTTTTTATGATTATTTTTTAAATTGCTCATTATGACTCTTTTTCTTGTACATTTAGGTATATACATTGTGGAATAAAAAAAGCTTATTTTCCTAACTTTAAAATGGTGTATTGCAAACACCTCTAGGACTATTTTTAAACAAGATATCCGTAGAATATCCAAGGGTATCCGTAATTATTCGGGAAAAATTTTAAAAGTTTTTATTTTTTCAATTTGAAGAATATAATTGCATATTGTAACATAATTTTTAATTCCAAATAACTTTTCTTAATAACACTTTTCGATATTGTGAAATATAAAGGTACTTTACTCTTGAGCGTAATTCATATTTTTTAACATACCTCGTAGGCTATTGATAACATTTTATATCTGATGATTACATATTAGGTTTTAGACTATGCAGGGCATTTTATAAAGAATAATTTTTTTATAAAGTTAATAATAAAAAGTTTTCCATATGGTTCCAACTTAGTGGGACCTATTGCATGTGTATATGTCAAACTTTGAAAAAGCATATCTTGTTTAAAAATAGACCTAAAATTTTTTACAATACACCATTTTAAAGTAAAGAAAATAAGCTTTCTTTTTTATTGGACAATGTATATACCTAAATATACAATAAAAAAAGTTATAATGATAAATTTAAAAATAATCATAAAATATATTAAAAATCATTAAAAGTATAAAATTTTGAAAAACCATATCTTGCTTAAAAATAGTCATACGGCCTTCTATGATAGACCATTTTAAAGGTAATTGACTTTTCCTCCTATTAAATGTAACATTGCATATACCTAAAGCTGCGTAATAAAAGTTATAGCATAATGTTTGCGAAATAACAAGGAAAATGGCCCAAAATCGCTGTGAGTGGCGAAATTTGAAAAATCATATTTTAAAAACTATAAACCATGAAGACTTATACCAGACGCTATTTTAAAGAGGAAGGATGGAAGCTTTATTTCTGTGAAGCAATGCCTATACCAATATCACCGTGGGAAAAAGTTATGGGGCAAGAAACAAATGCTACATTTCGTGTTTGTTTCTTGCTTTTCTTTTGAATATATTTGTGTAAAAAAAAATAATTGTGACTTTAATATGTGATATTTTGATAGTAGATTTAACCTGGAAAATTTTTCCTGTAGACATGTTTGTACTAAACGTGCATAGAACTCACCCTAATTCGCCCTGTGCCTAGGGACTAATTCACCCCTTTCTCAAAAACGCACCCCTTTAAATGGTAGCACTAAGCGGATTTTTCATATTTAGAGTCCATTGACTATATGAACCAATAAAACCCCGTTAACGTTGTAATTCTTTTCTAAAATACATCATTAATAGCCTAATAATAAACAGGCATATTCTATAACAGGACAATAAATTTAAGTACCTGGGTTGTTGGATCGATAGCAGTCTAAATCCTGATGTAGAAATAAGATCGAGAATAGAACAGACCAGAAAATCTTTCGAATATATCAAAAGACTCTTCTCTGTGCAGTTAAAATGTGGACCCTTAAAACATCAACCATAAACAAATCGGTGGCCTTTGAAATGTGGATCTACTGGAGAATCCTCAAAATGTTATGAACATCACATACCTCAAACGAAGAAGTGCTGCATATAATAGGTAAGGAACAAGTAGGTACTTATCAACACAGTCAAAGTTAGATCACATCATACCTAGGCCACATCGTCACCCTAAGTGCAAAATGTTGTATGTAAAATTAGTGTACTTTACAGGAGGTAGAAAAAACGTATTTACTTTTAAATGCATTTTTTTTAAAACATGGGAATAAAAATATTTATCTTTTTAGTCTTTACTTTTAAAATGATTTTGATGACACAGCAAAAATTATATGATATACTTATTTTTTTTTGTACATACGACACTTTGCACCTTAATTTATAGTTATAACTCTACATACGACTTTTTTCATGTAGACATACAGCTTTTTGCACTCTAATTTCAAAGAAATAAAGTAACATACGACATTTTTAAAAATTTTATTTACACAACTTCTAGTCATTTTTGTAACAAAGCAGTAAGTAAAACTTTTTTCTAGTTGCCATGACTCAAGTTGTCGTAAAAAAAGTGGTAGTCCTCCTCAAGGCAAGCTTTTAATTCTTGTAAGTCTTTGTACTTCCTGTATTGAATTGGTAGAGATTTGGAGTACAGAGGATTGAGTGTTAGGAAAACTTCATTAATTGGTTTTGGTCTCTTAGGTAGCTCTAACCAGTTATCTGAAAAGTTTAATTTGTACCAAATATGGCCATCTTTTACATACTTAAGGCACCTTAAGTCAGTGACATAAGGGTCTCCTTTTTTTGAGCCAGGCCTTATATTCTTGTAGTATCCATTTGAAAAACAAAGAAAATCCTTAAAAGATAAGCTTTCCACACAGTAAGGGCTTGGATGGGTTCTTGCGTCACGTATTGCTCTCACGTAGTCTGCCGGAACGTAATGCTCTTTGTTCTTAAGCTTTTTTTTTCTATTTTGCTATGCATGGAATCTACCTCCATTTGTGTATGCCCCACTTCCAAATATTTTTGATATACAGTTACTCCTGTTTGGCAAGTAGCTGTTTTATACAGTAGAGCATTTGAAACAGTCTCACACCTGTTTTGGTAAGTGCAACCGTCACTCCAAGTAATTATTTCATTGATACTTGGTTTTTTTTCCAACTCTTTTCTCAAAAACCTCACAATCATTGAAGCAAATACATCACTTTCTACACCTCCATTACCTTCGTGCCAAACATAGCATGTGCCTTCATGTGTTGCCAAGTTATAAATAGTCCAATTGTGAACTTTAAGTTTTGTTTTGTAATAGGCTGTAGATACCTTTATATTTGGACAAGTGAGAACTTTTTGCACATCAACAGCATAAACTTGCCCTTTACTTGAGTTTTCAGCCCTTTTTTATCTGTTTCTTTTTCATTTCCCGATTCAACTTTCCTGTTTTGGTGATGATCGTATTCTTCGTTTGTTATTTTTCCCAGTTTGTGTTTTAGGCAAGTCTCACACTGATCTTTTTTAGGAAGAAAAAACCCGATATTCTTATTTTCAAAAAATACATGAAAAAGAGCTTTTGATGCTGGTTGAAGTTGCTGCTCTTGGCAGACACGCTCATATTCTCTGTAAAGTTGACTCTTGCTTTCCCACATTGGTTCTAAATACACTTTGCTTGTTTAATCACGGCAGTAGTGCGATTCCATTTTTGGCAAAGAGTCTAAAAACTGATGGATTCCCCTCCTTTTTTCTGTATCATCCCTAGATGGCGTCTGAGCACTGGAATCAATATTATTTGTAGATTCTACGTTTTCATGGTTTTCTCGATGAATAGGGATATCAAGGGGTGATTTCATAACCCAAGAACGTACAGACCTTTCCCCTAAAGAGAATGTATTTAAAAACATTTTCTTACATACTCGCATTCTTATATCACCCACCTTCAAATGGTACTTAACAGAAGAATTTTTACGCGAGTTCTCTGAAACAGTACTTGATCGTTGAAATTCTGGTGTAGATTTATCCACCGAAGACACTATAGTAGCTTGTTTTGCTTCCCAACTTTCAATTCCTTTCCAAAAATTTGTGAAAAGTTGAAGCCTGTTAGCTTCACTCACTTTATCACATTTAAAAAGCCTATTCTTGCATTCACATGGAGCTTTCATTTTTCGTTTTTCTCTTTCAACAGAAAGTTTGTACTGGCCGTTGTCTTATTTTTTTAAACCTAAATATTTTTCTCCTTTTCTTCTTTTTGCTGCATTAAGAGTTCGTTCCCAATCTCTTGGGTTTACGTTTTCCCCCTTCCTTCTCTTCTTTTTGGTTAAAGGCAAATTTTCCGTGCTATTATTAAGGTCAATCGACTGAGCCTCCTCTTGTGTAACAAAATCAGTTCCTTGTGAATTGTTTATTTTTTCAGAATTATTTTACTTCTTTCGTTTTGATTTCACGTTAGTTTTATGTTTCACTTCAGTAAGTTTTGTTTTTGTTTTAAGCTTTTGTCTTTTAGAAGCAATATTACTGCACTCTTCATCTTCATCACTTGTGCTTGATAAAGGTTGGTAGTCATCTTCAGACCCTGAGGAATAGTCATAAGTCACGCCTTCATTAGAAACGTCCATCATTTTCTTAACTTTTTCTCTGCCCTTTCCTTAGGTAATTCTATGAGACCTTTCGATTGTCTGAATGTTTGAACTATGTATACATGTAAAATTAGGTTGTTTCTTCACTTTTCACCTTAAAATAGCACTACTAAGTAAAATTAATAATAATTAAAACTGTTTTAAGAATAATAATATGTAAAAAAATAATGTTTCCTTAATGTGATACACAATGAATCAAACAATTATCTACGAGTTACGTTTTCACTGTCAGCACATGGTCAACACTTCCATACATAAGACTTTTTGCAGTTACAACAAACAGCTGTAAAAACATACGACTTTTTGATTTCTTACTATAACTACTGATAAATCAGCTGATGACATACGATATTTAGCCAGCGGTTGCATATCATAAAGAGCAATGTTTATCGCTAATAAAAAAAATTGAAATTTTTTACATACGACATTTTGCACTTAGGGTAACGACATAATGAGTAACAATACGTACTAATATGCTCAATTGATGAAAGGAAAGATCAACGGAAAGAGAGGACTAGAGCACTAGGAAGGAAAAGACTATAGTGGCAAGAAACATGCAACACTGGACTGGGCTAAATTTTGAACAGCTAATAAGAACAGCTGAAGACAGAAAAGAGTTTGCAATTGTAGTAGCCAAGCCAACCTCCATTGAGGAGATGGCACTTTAAGAAGTTCAGTTACCCTTGCCCACAGCTGTTTTGATACCTTTCTAACTTAATACAGCTTGTTAATACTATCTATATGTATACTGTAGACTCTGTAGGGTGTAGATCTATATTACCATAAAATAAGTAGATAATCTTACAGGAAGCAAATAACAAACATGATAGTTATACAAGATCCTAGCAGCTATCAGTAAGCTCAAAAATTTTACCTGCATTAGAGACTTCGTGAAATGTCAAATTTGGTAAAGCATTTTGAAGCTCGGGAACAATATTTTTTATTCTACTTAACACAGATATTACCGAATGCATTTTATTAACTTAAAAGTATGATTTGCAAATTAAAAATATATCCATTATAGGTTATGTTTACTTTTGCTGATTATACAGTATACAGCAACGTTGCCAAATTAGGTTGAACCAGTTAGAGCTAAGAAATGTAGAATGTAATAATTTAAAATTATTTAATGTAATAATGTAATAATTAAAAAAAATATGAGTAAGCTTAATTTTATTAAAAATTTAATCCACTTCTGATGTATGTTTGTATTTGGCATATTGGAATAAAATAAACACTTCAGTAATAATACCATAGCCAGTAATACAAAAAATTATATGAGTGTAGTTCTGGTTGCCTAAATCAAGGTGTTCTAAAGTTTGATCACCCTACAACAAAATTTTAACATTTTATAATATTTATTGTTTTATCGGCAGTACTACCATTTGCTAGCGTTTTTGTTTGTCCACATTATTTGAATTGTTTGTTATTACAGATAAAAACATTACGGATTTTTAATAAAAAGTCTAATTTTAATACGTGGCGCCATCTTTTAACGGATATCTTAACAAATATTAAAGTTCACTTTTAAAATCCCGGCTTTTAAAATAGTCTATTAATTTGATTAGTAGAAAATACAAATAATTCACAAATTATTAAAAAAATTATATTGAGTCAGTAGTGCTTTCTAAAACTCTAAATATAAATAAATTACATTAGTTCCCGATAATTTTTAAATCAATTTTTGACGATAATTCAAGTTGTAATGAAAATTTTAATTAAATTTAATTTAAATAAAATTATTTTTTAATACTGAAAGAGCTCGCAAAAGATAGCCAATTTTAGCGTTGCGGCATTGGCTTAAAAATTTGCCCCGTTTCCCCAGTTCGCCAGCCCGCCCAGTCGCCAAGCCACATTCGTAGATTGAACTTGTTTCTCCATCTTTTATTACGTTTACTGTTCTCTCTCTAGCAACATGGCAGACATCTCAAAAGAAGATCTTCGCAAAGAAATTGCCGGTAAGTGGTGTTTTTTCATTCAGTTTTATACTAAAGTATGCAAAATTGATAAAACTTAGTTTGTAATTTTTTTCTGAACATTTTTTCTTAATGGATTTTCATGGGTTAACAGTCAAAAACAGGCATTTTACTCTTGGTGCCATATTCATATCGGCTATACGTATAAACAATGGCTGAACGACGCTGTATTCCTATATGTACTTATACGTGAGATTTAATTTGGATTTTTCTCTGAAACTACAACTCTAAACGAAAAATGGTAGGAACAAAATCGGTGTAAAATATTATTTCTGATTTTCGTAGGAGTTTTTCTCCCCGGTTTTCTTATTATTTTAAGACTTTTTTCCGAAAAATGACTTCGTTGATTGACGATCAGAGTGTACTTCATCGACTCAACGTAGATATGTTGGCATATAAATTAATGTTTTTTGCAGCAATGGAGAGGCGACAGACAAAACTTCTATTGAGAAAAAGATTGCTTATACATTGGGGAATATTTTTTGTCGTTTGAGTTTTTGCGAAAAGTTATTCGTTTAGGTGTAAATACCTTTGAAAGTATTCTCATCCATTGTGTGGTGGATATGCTGTGTTCATACGCCTGTCGCTTCCATTTTATTTTTGATAGGCTTGGGCTCGTTTTTTTAAAAAAACCTTTTCGTTCTTAATTTTTTTGTTTTAATTGATCAAATATTTGAATCTGATAGTATATTTTATCATATTAGTTGTATTTATAAAAAATTTGGTAATTAGATATTGAAAATATGAAAAAGTGTATATTTTTAGATATTACTCTTGGAATTTGTTATTTATTATATGCCTAATAAACAAATTATATTTGATTTTTGCAAATAAATTTTAAAACATTTATTTTATGCACACATGCGCACTGAAATTGCCGCGAAACGACCTCCTACACACACACACAACAAAGCCATTACTTGCTAGCATGGGGGAAAGTGGGAAAAATTGGCATCTTGATATTCTTGATGCATTGAAATAACTGATAAAATTCATGTTTCCACATCCATATATTAGGCCGGTAAAATAAAGTTCTAGAGGACGGATTAAATTATTTCCGTATTATTTTTTACTATGACCAAAAAATACTCCATCCAACAAGAAGCGACAGCACCTGTCGGCTCCTTTGATGTTCAGGGGACAGAAATATCGGTCGGAGAATGGTAGTGGTAATACTTCTACACTAAGAAAAGTAATGAGGAATTCGTTCAAAACAGTAGGAAATTTGAGTTACACTGAGAAACAAAGTAATAATTAAAACTAGTGTTTTTAAGTTGATCTATTTAATATTAATTGTATTTTTTTCTCTAAAATTTAATATAACCCATACATCAATTTTGTACTGATAAGTAAAAAGGTTTTAAGTTAAAAATATCGATTTTGACGAAGTTTTTTAAATGTAAATGCTTAGTTGAATCTAATAGTTAATTTCAAAACAGAGATGAAAATTTCTATCGATTTCTATTTACATTTTTTCGTATTAAAAAACTTTGTCAAAATAGATATTTTTGATCCAAGACCTTTTTACTTAGTACCTACATAATTATACTTTCAAATTTTCTATTAACTTTGTCTTAGGTTGATGACTTTTTTTGTTTCCTTTTGAGAAATTTCTTTGAATGTCTATTGACCTCCAACACCACTATATTCTCGCTGCATGAGGAAACTCTGCGACTGAGGCTAGAATGACTTTATTCACCTTCGATTTCTTTCTGTCCATCTGAGGTTTCTGGAAACTCTGCTTGTACTGTACCAAATTCAATTCGCCTGGATATATAACAATTATCCCATCACATCTAGCATCTAATACCTGGGAATTAATCTATCAGCTAAAAACAATATCGAAGAAGAGGTAAAAGAACAAATAATTAAAGCCCGTAGAACGGCCGGATGCCTAAACGACACAATTTGGAAAAACAAACACGTAAGAGTGCAAACAAAGGCCCGAATATATAAACCAGTTATTAGGCCACTTATGACTTATACGGCAGAAACAAGACCAGATACAAGCAAAACACAAAAATATCTGGAGACCAACGAAATGAAGATCTTAAGAAGGATTGCTGGAAAAAGACTACAGGACAGGGTAAGAAGTGAGGAAATCAGACGCATATGTGCGGTAGATAATATAAATACCTGGGTAAAGAACGGAAAAGAAGGGTAGAATAATATAAGCAGGATGTTTAAATCAAGGATAGTAAGAATAGCCAGGGACAAGTCACTGTTAGGCAGAATAAGTAATGGACACCCAAGGAAAAACTGGAATGACAATTTAGAAACAGAATGAAATGCACCGTTGAAGAAAAACAGGCAGTACTGCCTATATAAAAGAAAGAAGACATCAGATCTAGCATCTAGCTATCTTCTTAACCTGTTTCTTATTTTGTTTCCAATAGGATCCACGCCCAATTTTTTCTTATATACTCATTTCTAACATTATCTTTTCTAGTTATTCGCTAGTTCTAGTTATTAATAACTACGGGTTTAATACGGAACTTAACCTAACTCTAATGAACCTCTGCTTTCACACAAAATTTTCCAGTTTCAGCTGCATTCGCTCCCTCTAATTGTTACCGTCTGATACATCTCTTGTACCACTCTCACATATTCAGTCGGCACTCCTTTCCTACTTAGTACCAATAGGTTTCTGGTAACTTTTCCATATTTTCTCTCAGCTGTCATAAAATAAAAATTGATGTTGTGGACCTGCCTTGCATAAATTCAAAACGACTTTGATTTCTAGAACCGTACACTAAATTTGGTTAATTTCAAATGTACGATAACGAAAACAAATTTTGAATAGGGTGCTAAGATAAATGCTTAATGATCTGAACAAAATTAAGCAAATGTTTGTTTACTGGAAATAAAATAATACTATTGCAAATTAAATAAAACACTAAATAGCTATGTTTAAATTGTTTTTATTCTTTATTAAAAATCTGGGAATAAATAATTTTAATAGATAGGTACATATATGGAATCACATAAATGTTTGAAAATGAATCATATAAATGTTTAAAAGGAACTTCTCTCATTGCCCAACGATCGTTTACCTGCTACGATTTCTCAGTCTCGGAACTGAAAAGAGAATTATTTGTTTACGATCTAGTGGGGCATCCCAGTACGAACCACACAAGAAAATCCACCTTAGCGTGGAGCCATCACAATGAGAGTTTATTTTAACAATAGATATGTTTAATAGTATTATTCTTTTTTCTACAATTAGAAAAGACTAAACAACACAATAATTTTACAAATACATTCACATTATTTGTTAGGTTCAACAACAGTTGTTAGGGGTTAGGTTGAGAAATAAGAAATAATACATGAAACATGGCGGATCGTACGTGCGCAAAGAAATTTGGATCATGAAATAGTCAATGCTTTCGCTTCTTGTTGGATGGAGTATTCTTTGCTATGACCAACTTAAATATTTTTATTTCAGTTTGAGTAACATACACTTTATCTACTACATTTGGTTTGTTCCAACACGATTGAGAACCGTCATGTAACGATCACGTTATTTATAATTAATATTCCATGGGAACGAAATAATATGTTCCATGGTACTGCGCAGGACGGTGATCGTTACATGGACAGTTCTCAGTCATGTTGGAACAAACCTATTAATAGGATCATTTCCTCTTCTTCTGTTCTTCTTTTCAATATCTTACCCTTCATTTATTTCATTAATTTCATCAAATTGTCCTGATTATCAATGTATCGTCTTCCTCTTGCACCGGGCCATATACTTTTCTCAATATATCTCGAATGCCTTGAAATGGGCTTATCTTTTTTTTAAATTGAAAAAGACTGTATGACTTGTACACACTTCTAAGTAGGTCAAACCCGCAAACAGGTGTATGTTCTCAAAGAAAATGAAAGTGTGTAAAAAATTTTTAATAATCAGCTAAGTACTTTCAACACATTACGTGTCATCATGAGAGCTTCGTCCTATTATAAATCCTTCATAGAAGAGCAATTGTCAAAAATCATGGATACTGGGCAAAAGCCACAGATATCGGGTATAGAACCCTTAAAATTATAAAATTTCACATCTAAATTCTCTTTTAATGTAAAATTACAACTTGGCTGTTCACGTTAACTCACAATGGTTTGACGCAGCCATGTTGTAATTTTAAATTAAAAGAGAATTTAGATGTGAAATTTTATAATTGTAAGGGTTTTATACCCGATATCTGTGGGTAAGTTAGTTTTTGCTAGTAACATCTATCAATGTACTATTCATTCTTTCAGATGTACAGTTACAATCATTGAATAGTTTACAGGCTTACGTATCTAGGAGCCAATTTTTTTAAAATTTCACCTCGTTTAAACACACCTCTTACGTCAAAATGACGTTACCAGTACCAGTGGTGTACCTAGAATAGGTCGATTTAAATTAAAAAATCAAAATACAGTAGACTCCCGTAAGTTCGGCCACCTCGGGACCGGACCCTAGGCCGAACTTAAAAGTGGCCGAACTAACTGATGCTTATCTAAAATATGCCCATTTATTGTTTGTATGGATCCAGCAAAAACAAAACACTTGTAGATTAAGTAGAAGACAACACAGAGGAATACTCTGACATATATTTAACATAATATATGAAAAGATAGACCGTTACAAAAATACTATAAAACAATACTTACAGAACTCTAGGCCTAATAAAATTTAAAAATATTATTGTACATTGGTGGTTTGGCTTCTTAAACACTTAAAAAAAAGTCAGTAAATTTTTTCTGAATTTTCTTTTCTAATGATTTTTGATGTGCAAATTGTGTGACTAATGCTCAGAGAGCTGGCCGGACTAAGCGGAGACCGAACTAACCGAGGCCGAACTTACGGGAGTCTACTGTAATATAAATATATTTTACAAAATTTAACAAAAATGCCAAGGGCCATTAGTTGTCGAGGCATTAAGCTAAATAAAAAAAAATAACAAAATGGAAAGTATACAAACAAGTTTTTTTTGGAGGAGTTTGATATCGATTTATTTTATTTTTCAACACGCGAAATTTTTGACAAGTATTGACTTTTTCAAATTTTTTGACTTTAACATTTATCAGTTCCGTATGACACTGCAATTTACACAGTATTACAATATAAACATTAAGGTGTAAAGTGTAAACTATTCAGTGATCATAACTGTACTATTTTGTTGTGGAGTGGACAGTTTGAGTGTACTGCAACTCAAAAATCCTTTTGTTTATAAATGTTTTGTTTTTGTTTATAAATGTTATGTTATAAATCTATTTAATCTTAGTTTTAATTAAATTTATAAAATCAAAAACATTATGTTCAGCTTCACTATATGTCTTAATGATTTAACAACTGCAAAATGTGATAAATCATCAACTATAGTCCTGTCGCCAGGGGGGGTACAACGGCCTCCTTAATTCAGATGGACTTACCCAAGATTTTTTTATATATTTTGACCCGTAGAATACGAATTTTTTGGGTAACAGTTGATCCGGATGTCGATAAGATTGTTATAGACGAAGAACTTGAGGAATTACATAACAGCGATTTCTCGCAAAACAAAACATCTTTTTGTATTTTTTGGGTCATACTCTACCTACTCGTTCGATTTTAAATGAGAAATCATTGAAAACATCACTCACGCACTAGGTGTTTCTAGCTTTGTTTAACAATAAACTAATAAATTTTTAGCAATGCAAATAATCAAAACCGATATAATTTGACTTTCAAATGCGGTAAGCAGAATTGTTATTTTATTTTTTAATCAAAAAGTTATTCAGGTTCAAAAATTGCAATTTTTCGATTTTTTGAAAGTTTAACCCCGTTTATCTCGAAAACTATGCATTCTAGGAAAAAACTTGTAGGAATATTTTTTGCTTAAAATGACCCAAAAAATACAAAAAAATGTTTTGTTTTGCGAGAAATCGCTGTTATATAATTCCTCAAGTTCTTTGTTTATAACAATCTTATCGACATCCGGATCACCTGTTACCCAAAAAATTCGTGTTCTACTTGTCAAAATACATAAAAAAAACTTTAGTAAGTCCATCTGAATAAAGGAGGCCGTTGTACCCCCCTGGCGACAGGACTACTAATACTGTAAAATATTTTTTCCATTTAACATATTGAACGCCACGTGATTTGTATTTAACTCATGTGGCCTGAAGCCAAAAACAAAAAATTTTAATGTGGCAGTTAATGTATTACAAGTTGGTTTTGTCACTCGTTCTGCTATATCTGCATGTATTAAATCACCAATTCTTTTGTTTCCAACATACCTACTATCTTTGAGTTGGCTTTTAGGCTAAGTTTGTTGTTTGTTTACATGCAAATGTTAATGTCTTTTATTGAAAAGCTAATTTATTTGTTTAATAATCATTTAATTGTATACATATCTTTTTTGTGCAGGCTTTATTATTTCGGTTGTGGTTGATCCACTTATAATGAGGTGATTGGAATTTTTATTGGTATGTAATTGTTTAAACATCAATTACCAACTTACTCATTATTAATGTATTACAGTTGATTAATTTTTAATGTTAAACAATTTGCAATAAAAGCGTATACTATTATGAATCTAAATATTAATACAGTAGACTCCCTCTTTAATGAGAACTGAAATGGCAGACTAATTAACGTGTTATAAGCTGATCTTGTTATCTGACAACAATAATATTGTGCATACATATGAATATGTAGGCTGTTTGAAATCAAGATGATTATTTTTTGAGTTGGCTATCAAATACCTATTTTATTAAGGGAGTAGGCGCAAAATCTTGGTCCAATGCAATTTAAATGAATTAATTTTTTTTCGAATCCTGAAAAAAACTAATAAAAATTTTTGAAAAATTTAAACGCAGAATGAAAGATTATTATTACCGAGGGCCGAAAGTCCCTTAGAGTAAACAAAAAATTTCTGTTGAATGAAATACTTATTTGAAATTAAAAATCACACTAAATTTTCTCTTTTCTTTCACCCCTGTAACTTATTAAAATAAACGTTATAGAAGCTTTCAGGGACTTTCGGCCCTCGGTAATAATGTAGTCTTTCATTCTGCATTTAAATCTTTCTAAAACACTTATTAGTTTTCTCAGGATTCGAAAAAAATGAATGCATTTAAATAGCGTTGGACCAAGATTTTGCGCCTACCCCCTTAATCCAAATGATGTTATTTCAACCATTATAAATCATTTATTTTACAGCCATCTTAAAAGATGCCGACCTTTCATCCACTTCTGCCAAGAAGGTGAGACAGGAGCTAGAGGAGAAACTAGAAACAAATCTACAATCTAGAAAGAAAGAAATTGACGATTTGGTAATGGAATTCGTCAGTTCAAAGCAGGACAAGAAGAAGGGCGGTAAGAAGAAGGCAGAATCTGAGGAAGAGGAGGAGGAGGAAGAAGAAGAGGAGGAAGAGGTAAACTTTTTGATAGAATTAGTAAAAATACTTTTTACAAAAGATCCTCTCGTAGGTTATTATTAATGTAATTATTTTCTTCGAAATTAGGAACCTTCTGAAGATGAGAAAAAGAAAAAACGCGCCTCCACTGGTAAGAAGCCAGCAGCAAAGAAGGCAAAGAAAACATCAGAAGATGAATCTGCCAGCGAACAGAGCGATGGCGATTCTGAAGAAGAATATTCACCCAAAAAGGCAAAACCAGTCAAGACACGCAAACTTCCCCCCAAGAAGAAGAAGGGTTCCGAATCTGACTCAGATGAAGACTGGGGCAAAAAGAAGGGAAAGAAGGTGAGTTCGTAGGATTTGTAGGTTCTTAGTATTACTCTGGGCTAATTAGCAAAATTCATGGAAAAGTTATTTACCAGCAATTTTATTGCTGGAATCGAATTATAAGATCTTCCATATTAATAATATAGGTATGCAAAGTCCGCAGATAGTGTGCTACTTTTTTTATAAACAAAATGGCGCCGACAAATCGTATTTTTTTTTTCAATTATTGCTCTATAACTCCGAAGAGTTTAACTTTACAACAAAAACACTCAAATAAAAATTCACCGCAATTAAATTCTGCATAGAGATATGTTTTTCACGATTTACTCCGACGAAAATTTTCCTCGAAAAATGCGGGTTTTCCTAACAAAAACTCTAATTTTCAAATAAAGTTTTAGGTAAATAATTATTAATCAATAATTAAATAACTTACTTTAAATTTAAAAAAAAAAATAGTTATAATACGCTGGTCTAATTAGTAAAGTACAAAGAAAGGTTATTTACCAGCAATTTTATTGCTGGAATCGAATTATAAGATCCTATATATTACTAATATAGGTATGCAAAGTCCGTAGATAGTGTGCTACTTTTTTTATAAACAAAATGGCGCCGACAAATGGTATTTTTTTCAATGATTGCTCTATAACTCCGAAGATTTTAACTTTACACCAAAAACACTCAAATAAAAATTCACCTAAATTTTAATTCTACATAGAGACATGTTTTTCCCGATTTGCTCCGACGAAAATTTTCCTCGAAAAATGTGGGTTTTCCCAACAAAATCTCGAATTTTCAGATAATTTTTTTGGGCCAGTAATTATTTATTAATAATTATATTATATAGCTTAGTGAATTAAAAGCTTTCTTGGTATAGATTATAAATTCAGAAGTTGGTGAAAATGAAACGAATATTTTAGCAACAATTCAATTGTTAATTAACAATTTACAGTCGCGATAACAAATAAAAAAAAACTTGAGACATTGATCAAACTTAGAAAGGTTATAAAGGTGTGATGCCTATTTAATATTTTGTCGACAAAATATAAATTTTTCATTTTTTTTTCATAATCTTTAAATGTTTAAAAAAATTGTTATAAACAAATTAGCATTTCTCAGAAATTGTTTATTATATTCTAATTTTAAAAAATACTTAAAATGCGTATTTCATAGGTCTTGAAAATGAATGCTTTAAAAAAAATTTCCAACCATTTGCAAAAAAGTTATGAAACAGCAAAGTAAATATACGATATCTCCGTTGTTAATAATTTGTTTTAGTTGTTTCAAAGCTTAAAAGTGATTATGTATTTTTTATGGGAAATAAGCCACAATTTTACTAAAAAATGAATTTATTAACGTTTCGAAGCCCAAATCGGGTTTCGTTGTCAAAATACAAAATACAAAAAGTGAGTCTATGGTACAATCTAATTACTCACAAAGAATGTCAAAAATTAGTGCAATGGTTATATTTTAATCAAAGATTAAAAATACTTTTTTTGTAATTTTTAGCGCAAAAGTAGGCCTGATACGCAGCATACATTATTTATTTAAAAGTGTACGATGCGCGGCCGCCGGTCGTCGCTCCGAGTGAAAATTTTAGCTACAGTACTGTATTATTCTACTTCCGCGCTTGTAAATTACAAAAAAATATATTTATAATCTTTAAAGAAAATATAACCATTAAACGTATAATCGATATTTTTTGTAAATAATTAGCTTGTACTTTAAACTCACTTCTACACTTTGAAAGAATTAAAAAAAATTATAAACACCGTAGTAATCGTATGTTTACTTTGCTGTTTCATTATTTTTTTGCAAATGGTTGCAAAAAAGTTTTAAAGCATTCATTTTTAAGATATTTGGAATGCGCATTTTAGCTATTTTTTAAAATTATAATATAATAAAAACTTTCTGAGAAACGTTAATTTGTTTATAACTATTTTTTTAAACATTTAAAGATTAAGCAAAAAAATTAAAAATTTATATTTTGTCGAGAAAATGTTAAATGGGCATCTCATCTTTATAAGATTTCAAAATTTGATCAGTGTATCATAATTATTTTGCTTATTATTGCGACCGTAAATTATTAATTAACAATTTAATTGTTGCTAAAATATTCGTTCAATTTACACCAGCTTCTGGAACTATAATCAAAACCAAGAAGGCTTTAAGTCACCAAATTATTTAATTTTTGGTAGATAATTACTTATCTAAAGCTTTATTTGAAAATTAAAAATTTTGTTGGGAAAACCCGCATTTTCCAAAGAAAATTTTCGTCGGAGCAGATCGGGAAAAACACGTCTCTATGCAGAATTTAATCACGGTGAATTTTTTTTTTTTTGTGTTTTTGTTGTAAATTTAAAATCTTCGGAGTTATAGAGCAATAATTGAAAAAAACACGATTTTCGTGCGCCATTTTGTTTATAAAAAAAGTAGCACACTATCTGAGGACTTTGCATATAGTATTAATATATAGGATCTTATTATAAATAACTTTTCCCAAAAATGGCCTATTCTCCGATAATCAGCCCAGACTATATGTCTATTTTGTGTGTGTATTGTGTAGTTTTGTATCTTTAAGTTCAAAGAAACTGAGAAACTCCGCAAATCCCTGTAAATGAAAATCAGGAAGATTTGAAGACTCCGATAATATTCTTTATAGTATAGATTCATTAATACAGTTACGATTGATTGCTAGCTTCTTTTTGCTTTTATTTGATATAATGTACTCCGTTTATCACAGATTCACAACAGTAGCAACAAGATAAGTGAATAACAATACAATATTTGTAATTTAAATTTTCGTCAATGAAATTTATTTACAGCATATTTACAATAATATTAAAGAAAGCTGCAGATTTATCTACATTTATCATTAATAAAACAAATATATCAGTAATAATAAAATTTATCATTAATAAAACATTATTAAGTAAATTAAAATGGTATGAAAAATAACACTCTTTGCACCATTAAGCCAACAAAAAGTTGAGATCAAATTCTTTTTGTATGGAAAAATGGTGCTACATTATTGTATAATATAACTACTAATTTTACTAAATTTTGGTAATTTTAGCTTTAAAACTATACTACATTTTATATTCAGTACATTATTATATGAAACGATTCCATTTGGTTATTAATAAGATACAAAATAACATCCATGATCGAAAACATCAATGTCCAGTTTTTGAGTGCATTGAGCATCATATGCAAATTTTGGAGTAAAATTTTTGTTAGTGTCCATTCAGTTCCTTTTAGATTGATTTCATATTTTTTCTCCCCTACAAGCTACACATAAGCTTTTCCAAATTTCTCCAAGTGTCTATTCAGTAGCTTTTAGATCAATTTAATTTTTTTTCTTTCTTTAAAGATACTTTACTTCATTGTCATTGATGCTATAAATCTATTTTGTCATTCTCATTGGCAATGTAGACAAAGTTGAGAAATTCAAATATCTTGGATTTTCCTTAAACAATAAGTCATATTACCTCTACTTCGATTTGCTTATTGTCTTGGTCTCCAGTGTATTATTCTCTGTGTCCATCTGTTATCCGACATTCTAGCTATGTGCTCTCCCCAGTTCCACTTAAGGGTCATAATTCCTTCTGTGGCATCTATCACTCCTGTTTTTAGTCTTATTTTCTTGTTCGTAATCTGATCTGTACGAGAAATGCCTAACATTGAGCGTTCCATGGCTCTTTGGGTAACACAAATTTTATTTCTTACTTTCGTGGTTACTGTTGAAAGCATCTGCACCATATGTAAGTACTGGCAACACGCACTGATCAAAGACTTTTCTTTTGAGGCACATAGGCAGTTTTGATTTAAGGGCATAACTCAGCTTGCTGAATGCCATCCAAGTGAGTCCTATGCGGTGGCTTGTTTGTATGTTTGATCATCTCTTCCTATGAGTATCTCATGCTCTAAATACTTATAAGAGGTGGTTTCTTCAATATGCATGCCATTTACTGAAATCTTTTTGCTTGACACAAGATTTTGTCATGATTTGTGTTTTTGTGTAGTTGATTTTTAATCCAACTTGTAGGGAGATTAGGTATAGGTTCTCCAGTTGCTGCATCATCGATGCTGTCATCGAACCTCAAATGACAAGTATTTCTCCATTGACATTAATTTCTTTTTCACTCAGATTTGTGTTCTTAAACATACTCTTACAATGTTGTAAAGAATTTTGGCGAAATTGTGTCTCCCTGTCCCACTCGCAGTTTTACTTTAAATGTGTTGGTCCTTTTATCTGCCAGGTTCGTGTTTGCTGTCGCATTTTGATAGATGTACCTATTTGATCATAAATAAATAAATAATAGCTTTATTACCCAACAGTTTCCCATTTCTAGGGTAAAAATTTGAAATACATTTTTCAGTTAGCATATAATCAGTATGTTGAAAATAAAGAGTGAGAACAATTAAATTAAACAAGATAACTATGTAAATAAGAAATAAAAAAAAATTAACAATTTAAGGTACTCTATAAACCAATGCGGTTTCAACTAGATGATTAATTGAGCATGAAAAAATATCACAATGGTTGCATATTTTGTTATAGTTATCGCACATAACATAAATTGGTGACTTTAGTAACATGTTTGTTCTCATGCGTGGACAAGTAAACACGATAGTTGACCTAGAAGATGTTCGTGGCACATTAAATCTAATTTGGTCTAATATATCGCTGCAGTCAATACAGTTGTGTAATAACTTAAATAAAAATGAAACCGAAAATATAACTCTTCTTAACTCTAAACTTACAATATCAAACCTGTTACATAACAAATCGTAATCATAACCATGAGCAGGATATACTCCATCAACCTTAAATGCTAAATATTTTAAAAGTTTCCATTGTACCTTTTCAATCTGTTGCATATAACATCTATAAATAGGATACCAAATTAAGCTACAATATTCTAGTTTTGTTCGCAGTAAAGATAGATACAGCAGTTTAATTGGTCTTATATCGCTAAAATTTCTACAGTTTCTGATGATAAAACCGTATTTTTTCATAGCATCAGATACTTTCTGCCCAATATGGTCATTAAAGGTTAATTTTGAATCAATTATAACTCCTAAATCTTTAATGCTATTACATTTTTCCAGTTCTGACCCCTGAATTACATAATTAAAATCAACCTTATTTTCCTTTCTAGAATATCTTACTACTTTACAATTATTGACATTAAGAAAACGTTTGTTTTTTATACACCAAGTATCTATATAATTTAGAGATCGTTTTGCAAATCTATACAGTTAGCAATTGTTTTAATTTCACAGTATATTTTAAGATCATCCGCAAAACATAATTTTCTGTTGTTGATATCTAAAAATAAATCGTTGATATAATATAATAGGAACAACAATGGACCTAAGTTTGATCTCTATGGAACGCCGGATGCAGTAAAGATTAATTCTGATGTGAAACCATTATATGATACAAATTGGCTCCTGCCTATTAAATAGCTTTCAAGTAACTTTAAAATGTTTACAGAAAATCCTAAATTTGATAATTTAAAGAGAAGGTATTTGTGATCAACCTTGTCAAACGCCTTAGAAAAATCAGTATATATTACATCTACTTGACCTTGTACATACAAAACATCTGATATATTTTGAGTTATTACAGTTAAGTTTGATACAGTAGAGCGTTTATTTATAAAGCCATGTTGATAAGGTGATATCCATCCCCTAAAGGCAAGCGTCCACAGACCCGCATCGTACGCAACGGATTTTAGTTTGCCTTGTACAGAAACTTATGCAACCGCGTCCACTGATCCGCATCGTACGGATCGCATTATCGATTGTCAAACTAAAATCCGTTGCGTACGATGCGGGTCTGTGGACGCTTGGCTTAACAGAGGGGTATATACGATTATATACAGTTACTTCGAAAACCTTTGAAAAATTGGATAACGAAAGATACTAGTCTGTAATTGGACACATCAGATTTCGTTCCGTTTTTGAATACAGGGCATACTTATGCATTTTTCCACAGTTCGGGATAAGTTCCTGTTTTTATTGATAAGTTCAAATTTTTGAAGTGACTTTACAAATATCCGAGAACAATCTTTGATTAAAAAAAGCGTTATATTCAGTTTTAATCATTTGTTTTATTATTTTTCGCAACCTTTTAAATTCATGCATATAAAGTATATTCCCTGTTTTCTTATAATTTTTGATATTTTTTGATTTCAACTTTATTATTCTAATTATTTCCGCATTGTACCATGTAGGATATTGACGTTTATAATTTCTGTATATTGGTACACACATATCAAATAGTAATGCATATATCATGTTTATATAGCGATGATCTATACGGCACTCTGTTAACATTTTTAAGTCTTTTAACATTTTTTGATGACTTATTGTGTCGAAAGCTTTTTCATAGTCAACAAATATCAGGACTAATACTTGATTATTAATAAGATTGTTATTGTTTCAGGGTGGCGGCGGAGGCAAGAAAGGAGGTAGCGGTTACACAAAAGTAATGAACTTATCTCCAGAATTGGCAGCGTTGGTCGGTCAGGACACGATGGCTCGGCATGAAGTCGTCAAGAAAGTATGGTCTATAATCAAAGAAAAAGATTTGTACGATCCCAAAAACAAACAGTACGCCATCTGTGATGATGCATTGATGAAGGTCATCGGAACGAAACGTTTCCGCACGTTCGGTATGATGAAGTATTTGAAGAATCATTTCATCAGCTAAATTTTCTGCGTATTCGCCAACTAGCGCCCATTTATCCTTTCCGGAGTACTCAAGTTTGAGTACGTTTTTTTCAGTAGTTTGGTGTTTGTATTATTGTGCTAGTTGGTGTTAAAAATATAAATGTTAAATAGAGAATTTCAAATAAATATTTTTATTATAAGCCCGATTAGGACTGATTTAGTTTTAAGTTTTATTAAACACGAGTTTCTTTTTTTATAATAAAAAAATGTATCAGAATATCCGTAATGGTTTTGTGTAACTGTGCACCTGTAAATGTTCTGTAACTGTATGAGTATGTGCAGATTTTTATTAAATAAATAAAACTATGGAATAAGTGTTTCATTACATCAAGTTCATCCCAAAAAACATGCCCTAAATACAAATTGCATTATTATTAATATACATATTGTTATGCTCTATTATATCTCTTTAATTAGATTGATTAGCAAATTCTTACTTTAATTAATTATCCAATTATTTTATTTACTGCCTATGTAAAAACAAAACTAAATTTTCCAATCAATTTTCTTAGGGGTAAATTTGTATTGGATACAATACCTGTGGCTTCTAATATTTCTGATTGCTTACTTCTTCCAGGGTGGAAACAGGGAAATTGAAAACACTCAATATCATATAAATGTAATCTATTGTTTTTATCAAATAAGCCGTGTACATGTGATTCAAAAAATATTAAATTTAAACTTTGTTGCAACAATCTCTTACTTAATAAATTAAATTCTAACTCTGATATCTCCTTGTTTTGACAAAAAAAAATTATTTAATTAATTTATCATTTACTCATACACAATTTAATAAAATTTACTTTTCTTCATTTGACTTGACTTTTCAATTTTTAATTGACTAACTGCGGAAAAAAACAGTTCAATAAAAAAATAAACAAATATTGGTTTGATATAAACAAATTTTCTCCATTCCGACAAATGATTTGACTAACCTTTTTGTTTCTTCACTCCCTCGTTCTCTGGATTGTGCCATTGTTGATTCTCCCAACACATACTCTCTGGATGTTGCGAAAAGGTCCCTCTTGTCAAGACCGCTTCCAAAAATCATACAGGATTTGCTCGAATTCTGCTACTCAGTTTTCCTTGTTCGATATCTTGTGTAAAAAGGTATTAAGAGGATCGGTACGTATTTTCGGCTGCAATGCTATTCAAATGGGGATTCATTTTTTTCGAATCCTGAGAAAACTAATAAGTATTTTTGAAAAATTTAAACGCAGAATGAAAGATTACGTTATTAGCGAGGGCCGAAAGTCCCTGAGAACTTCTATAATGTTTATTTTAATAAGTTACAAGGGTGAAAAACTAAGAGAAAATTTAGTGTGATTTTTAATTTCAAATATCTCATTCAAAATAAACTTTTTATTTATTCTAAGGGACTTTCGGCCCTCGGTAATAATTTAGTCTTTCATTCTGCGTTTAAATTTTTCAAAAATATTTATTGGTTTTTTCAGGATTCGAAAAAAATGAACACAATGCCGTGGTAATATTTTCCAATATAATATTGTCAGTCAGACACTGACAATCAGTGACAATTTTAAATATTTGACATTGCATCGGGAATATTTTGAGTTATTGATTTGTGTATTTGATAAATAATTGATTAAGGACGTGAAATTAATAAAAAGTTATTTATTGTGTATTATTTGTGGCAGATCCAAGCAGAGAATACATTAGGATAATATATTCTGTGATCCAAGTATTTTGTTGTTAAAGATGTTCAAAATTGTAAGCGTTCCATAACAATATATTATTAAAAAATCACTTTAAAACTTTTTCTCTTTTCTCGATTGAGTATTAGTTTTTGTTGTAGGGTAGAAGCCCCGGTTATGGCCACATTAAGCAATTTTCTTCATTGTAATGAATAAAACACTAAACAAATTTTAAAATTAAACGATGGAAAAATTCCTATACTTGGTGGGAAATCTTACCAATGAGTCTTCAAAGTTTCAGCCTCCTAAAAATAAACCATTCTAAGAAAAAAAATATTAAAAACAAAATGGCAACTTTTGCCACTTATGGCCACAAAAGCCCCACTTATAGCCATCACTTTTCCCTATTTATGGCCACTAAGAAGTTAATCATTATCTTAAAAAAAACAATGTAACCGTTTATTGTATCATTTTTTTATTTATTAATTAATTATAAGTTTAATACAAAATCAAGTCATTATTTTTTTTAATAGGTATAACACATGATTTTTTTCTCGTGTATTTGTATTTGTATAATTTTTCCTTATTTGGAAAAACTATCTTCAATATCCTTCCGTCTTGAATAAATTGTGGATCTGGTAGTTTACTGACAATATCAGTTTTGTTGATGAAAGATATGTCAGTGTGTATAAGTTTAAAATTTAAATTACTTTCATCTATACTTCTCAAGCCTTAAATTTCGTATTCATTCTCGAGCAAGATATTAATGATTTTGCTAACATATTTGAAAGTAACAGTCCCTCTCTTGCTGATTGATTCAAATGCCGCCAAAATATAATCACCGGGACTAAACTCAACAGTATTGTCATTTTCAGTGTCACTATCATCTTTATCGATAATACCTTCATTTTCATCATCAATGTCGTCTATACTACTTCCGCTTTCCATCCATTCCACTTCTTCTTCTGAGCTAGACTCCACAATATTTTTCTTTTTTTTTTACTTTTAGTCTTTTTGTTTTGTTCGTCCTTTTTTAGTTCTCGTTCTCTTTTCCGTTGTTCTTTTAATTTTAGCTGTTCTAGTTTGGCTTGTTCTTTTAATTCAGGATAAAGCACCCATCTGTCAGATGTTATGACACTTGGAGTGTAGTCTTTTTTTCTGTTTCCAGATGTAGATGTTTGATTTGGCCATGGAACAATGTCATTAAATATGGATGCTAAATTTTTCTTGGGTATCTCAATGATATTTGATGTTGAGGGATGGACATCAATCTCACGATGAGGTGAATTGTTGGAGCCTATTGAATCTTCCACTACATTTGATGATGAATTTTCACCAAATTCTTCAGGGTGTGAAAGTGTTTGCTTCATGTGTTACGGGTGTTGAGGGTTGATTCGCGATTGATGACTTCAGGTGACGAACTTTGAAATATTATTGGAGTGTTTGCGGTGACATGAAAACCATTATCTTTGGATTCCTCAATCTTATTAGCTAATCGTAACCAGAAGTCATACAAGAATTTTTAGTTTTTGCATCTTTGAATTGTGCTAGAATCGATGGTTCTATGTGAGCTTCAATGAATCGAAGGTGATGTCTTACTTCTTCAGTATCAGTATTAGTTGATGTTAGAGTTTGTCTCTGAATAATTTTTGAATAATCTACATTATTTGCATCGAATGAATTTAAACCAGAAATCTTAAATCCCGAAATTATATTTTGTGTCATGTTGGGTTCATTTATCAAATCTGACAAAACCTTTGGAACATCAACTTTGGTAATTTCCTTTCCATGTTTATCAATACGCCATTTTCTAACAGTTTTTTGCCACATCAAAAACCAACTGCCACATCAAGAGGCTGTAAAATATGTGTGGAATTAGCATGAAGTGCGATGAGTATAAGCTGATTTTCTTTTCCTAAGATCGAGTCTGGTCCACGTGACGTGGACCGTCAATTGGGCACTTCCCAGATAGTTTATTGCGAAGAGTTGTTCGGGGTACTTGAAATACTTTGCTCGCTTGGTAATAGCATCCGGGGCTTGCTTGACCTTCGAGGGTGAATATAAAAATCTTTTTTTTTTAATTGGAGCCATACTTCTGAAAAGAAGTAGAATAAAATTACCTATAGGTACTACTTTAAGTTATGGCATACTACTCCTATAATCATTTGTCATTTACACATAATATGGCCATAACTAGTTTTATACAAATCCACTTATGGCCATGCCATGGCCATAAATAGGAAAACATAATATATCTTTCTCCGTTTATGGCCACGAAGATTATAAGCGTTGGAGGTTAATATTATTAGAATATTTTACTAAACATTGAAAATATAACATATAATCGTGCCATATGTCTATATATTGTTAAAAACAAATATCGGATGCATTAAATAAAATTAGATATGAAAAAGTATTTGCTTACCAAATTTCTTAACAAATCCACAGTTATGAAGTTTCACAGCAAAAGTCACAAGATTTTGTAGAACTATCAGCACCACCTAGTATGAAGTATTTAAAGTAAATATGTTTGTAGATTACTGTAATAGCATAAAGGAATCAATGTTACCTAAGTAGACCTTAATAATAGAAATAAATATATCAGGTGGCCATAACTGGTATAGTGGCCATAACCGGAGTCTCTACCCTACAAATAAATTATTACAATCACTGAATACATAGTTAGTGAAAAATTTATCACATTTATTAACTGAATTTATAATTTGCAATTATAAAAATAACAGTTATCCAAGAACATTCAAAACCCATCTCTTTAAATTAATGATGACATTTTCAAGTAGAATGACATTCTATTAAAGTTTACATATCCATACCAGTGTGAATTTTACTACACGTAAAATGCCGTGTAAAGACAGAAAAGGTAGGGATACACGTAAAATATTTGCGAATTATGTACCCATAGCCTTAATCAGCTACTCGTTCTAGACAAAACAAAGGAAGCTCACTCGGACCAGGAAGAATTGACTCTTCAACCGGTCGACAATTTGGTTTCAACTTGATTCTGCTCGCAAAGGCTGATCACACACACTCTACACTGATTACTAAACTTTTAAAACAAAACTGGACTGCCTTCCACCGATGTTAATTATACAGTCCCCTCTCGCCAAATTCTGACTCCCGTCTCTCTCAGCTTTCCCACTCAATCCAAAACACGCCTCTCCAAACCTTTCATACCCATTTCTTCTGAAACCAAATATTTTTTCACAGAACTTTACCAATTTGTCATATTTCAAAAGATATAATTAGTTCTTTTCTACTTTAACATCTAAAACTCATACAATGTGTATACCACATTAAAAACATTCCCGGAAAGGATCTTAAAACCGTCTTTGTTTTCGACCACGATGTCCACTTTCTAATCACCGCAATGTTTGTTCATGTCCCGTGCATCTCGTCGAATCACTTATTAGTCGTTTCACTTTTTCCCGAAACACTTGCTTAATAGCAAAATTAAATTCTAAACAATTTTGGTGATATACAGGGTGATGAAAAACTATGATTTCATGGTCGTTGATATAAATTTAATTTTTTCTGAATTTCTTTACAAAAAAAAAACAATTCTACAATATGTATATAGAGACCGACCGATTAATCGGCTTCGGCCAAAATGAAGCCGAAGGTGGAATAATAAAATGCTCTGTCAGTATACTATACTATATAAATAATCTCTAAACAATATGCTTCGGCGAGTGTTTGATTATTTGAATAATATTTACACCCTACTTTATACCCTAAACTAAAACGTTTTACAAACCTTCAGGTAGTAGGTAGGATATAAATTTTAACAAATGGCCAAGATCTTCATTTGAATATTTCTCACGTAGTAAAATTCTGAGACACTATAATAATTTTATTGTATTTGTTAAAACTCAAGATTACTGGTGTTTTGACTACCTAAATATTAATGGAAAAACATCGAATATCCCTACTATGAATGGTGGCAAGCTTCTTTTTATTACGTATAATATTAGGATGTTTGATTTCGAATATTAGTTACCAGATCCAGTAATCATAAATACTCACTTACTTTAAAGTTTTTTAATGTTATTTATTTTTATTATCGCTTCTATTACCAAATAATGTATAAATGTTTCGACTTTTTATCTTATAATTTCATATTTTTGTTTATCACTTATCAGTTAATAAAAAGATGCACATAATTTAAATTATTAACATATAATATCCCAGATAGCATGTAAACTTGTGGCAAGTTTGATTCTTCTTTGATTTTTCATTGCTGCGTCAAATATGACGAGGCAAGTTTGTGATAAGTTTGCTGCAATATTGTTATGACAAAGATGATTATTCAAGTTTGTAGCAACTTTGCTTCAAGCTTAGCTTTTCACAGCCCGCTTCGATTCGGTTTTCGTTCGGCGCCCCGACTGATGTCCCGCTCACGACAACGAAAGTGTTGCCACCCGTAGGGAAATTTCTGTGTTTGCGAGAATTTTCAACATACAATTGAAAAAGTTATCTCAAAAGGGAATTTTTGCTCCAGTCCAAATTGCACAATATTTTAAAAAATCAAAAGATTTGAAAATAATTCAAGATATTTTCGCACATTTTGTAAATAGGAACGAATTTTTTCATAAAAGTGAGAATTTTTAAGGTAAGTTGAGGGAAAAAGCTTACTCGATGGCTGGCAACACGGGAAAAAAATCTGCTACGCGTATGCGGTGACAGTTTGTTGTTGTGGTTATCCAGTTTTTTACAACTTAAATTTTCCGTACAATTCTCCGAGGCTATTACCTTAATTATTATTACTAAGCTGAAGCCTATTTTCTTCATTGTTAATAGACCAAACTGCATGCTTACTGCATTACAGATTAGTACCTACTCATTTTGCTCTGGCCAACTCTGGTGGCATTGAGGTAGAGGTAAGTCTTTTTATGTTTTTTTTTTGTAGCTTCTAACTGTACTCACATACTATTTAAAATAAATTATATATTATAAAATATGTAGATATAATAAATAAATTTTAGGTTTTATTGTAAAATTGTTACTTTAACATATTTTTACATCTTTTAATAACATAGATTAATTCTGTTCACACAGCAAGAGTTTTTAACAATTTCTATTTGTTTCAGAGCTGATAGACAAAACCAAGCATCGGAATCTGAAGCTAGGGTGTTTAATGTAAGTTCCAATGAATAATTTTATACAATAGATTGTATTTTGTCGAGTGATTAATAAATAGTTATATAAAATGGTATTGTACTTTTTATTCACATTGTTTTATTCAAATTGTGGCTAGTATCTCAAAACAAACCTTAAGCAAGTTTGTATCAAGTTTGAAAAAACAAACTTCATGCAACAAAACAAAAACAAACCTTCAGAAAGTTTGTTACATCAAGTTTGTATCAAGTTTGAAAAAACAAACTTCAAGCAAGTTTGTCACACACCAACTAGCAAGTTTGATTTAACCTTGCTGCAAGTTTGCAAAGTTGCCATGACAAACCTGCAGCAAGCTTTCATGTTTGATGTATCAAACTTGTTGCAAGTTTGAAACAAGTTTATATTGTTATCTGGGATATATTTTTAGCCACCTTCGGCCGAAGGTATCCTACAGACCGAGCAACGGCCAAAAAAATCGCATTCGGTCGGTCTCTATATGTACACCTTCTGATTTAAACATATTTTCAAAAAAAAAAACTAAATGAAGGAATAGAAAAGTCAAACAAAATCTTCGAGATCGGTAAGCGACGTACTCATAAACTTCCTTGAAAAGAATCTTCTTCTTTTTGTATAGACATGACTGTCTGTTTTTTTCAATGTGCCTCTAGTAAGTTGTCGTTCCATCGTTTTCGTGGTCTTCCCACTGATCGTCTTTGGGGAACCGTCTGTCGCTGTCCTTACTACTCTATTTCTTATCATTTGGCTTATGTGGTCCATTCTATTCTTCTGTTTCTTACCCAATTCTTAATGTTGTCCACCTTGCATCTCCGTCGTATATCTGTACTTCTAGCTCTGTCCCATAGAGTTTTTGTCCTCTGTGTCGGGTCGTGTTTCTGCCGCGTATGTCATTATTGGTCTGATGACTGTTTTTGTAAATTCTGCCTTTCATTTCTTTTCCGATATGTTTATTTCTCCATATTGTGTCATTCAGGCAACCTGCGACTCTGTTTGCTCTATTCACTTGATCTTCCACTTCTGTTTCGAGCCTTCCGTAGCTAGATAGTGTGATGCCTAGATAGTTAAACTTCATCACTTGTTCTATTATCTGACCCTTTAGCTCCAATTTATATCTTATTGGATTTGCTGTAGTCCTGTCGCCAGGGGGGGTACAACGGCCTCGTTAATTCAGATGGACTTACTCAAGTTTTTTTTATGTATTTTGACCCGTAGAACACGAATTTTTTGGGTAACAGTTGATCCGGATGTCGATAAGATTGTTATAGACCAAGAACTTGAGGAATCAAATAACAGCGATTTTTGGCAAAACAAAACAATATTTTGTATTTTTTGGGCCATTTTAAGTAAAAAATATTTCTACAAGTTTTTTCGTAGGATGCACAGTTTTCGAGATAAACGCGGTTGAACTTTAAAAAAATCGAAAAATTGCAATTTCTGAACCCGAATAACTTTTGATTAAAAAATAAAATAGCAAGTCTGCTTACCGCATTTGAAAGTTTAAGTCAAATTATATCGGTTTTGATTATTTGCATTGGTAAAAATTTATTTTTTTATTGTTTAACAAAGCTATAAACACGTAGGGTTTCCCGTGCTTTTACATGCGTTTTACCGCATGTAACGTAGAAATAGTCTTGATTGCACTAGTACCTATTCTACCTACTCGTTCGATTTTAAATGAGAAATCATAGAAACATCACTCACGCACTAGTTGTTTGTAGCTTTGTTTAACAATAACACAATAAATTTTTAGCAATGCAAATAATCAAAACCGACATAATTTGACTTGAACTTTCAAAGGCGCTAAGCAGAATTGCTATTTTATTTTTTAATCAAAAGTTATTCGGGTTTAAAAATTGCAGTTTTTCGATTTTTTGAAAGTTCAACCGCGTTTATCTCGAAAACTGTGCATCCTACTAAAAAACTTGTAGAAATATTTTTTGCTTAAAATGACCCAAAAAATACAAAATATTGTTTTGTTTTGCCAAAAATCGCTGTTATTTGATTCCTCAAGTTCTTGGTCTATAACAATCTTATCGACATCCGGATCAACTGTTACCCAAAAAATTCGTGTTCTACGGGTCAAAATACATAAAAAAAAACTTGGGTAAGTCCATCTGAATTAACGAGGCCGTTGTACCCCCCCTGGCGACAGGACTACTGTTATAACCATGCATTTTGTCTTTTTTTGGGAAAACTAACATTTTAAATTTTTTGGCGGTTATGTTAAATTGGTGCAGCATACGTTTTAAATCGTCTTCACTTTGACAGTAGTATTGCATCGTTTGCATAGCAGATTATTTTAAGTTGTTTTTCTCCCATTTGGCCATTTGGTATCCTTTTTTAGTATCTTATTTGGTATCTTATTTTTATTGTGTTTATTATATCGCATTCTTCGCCCATTTCTCGCAATACTTCCGTGTTAGTTTTCTTCTGTGTCCATGCTATTCTAAGCATCCTTCTATAACACCACATTTCAAATGACAGGAGTAAGGCAGGGTTGCATTTTGTCACCACTAATATTTAACATCTATTCTGAGTTCGTTTTCAATAAAGCAGTGGATAATGTTCAATGTGGTATCAAAATGAATGTCGGTAATATTAACAATTTAAGATACGCGTCTGGCACGGTGTTAATTGTTAATTGCAAGTAATTATGAAAAACTTCAATATCTGATTAATAGGATTACCACAACGTGTGATGAATATAGACTCAAGCTAAACACCGCAAAGACAATATATAGGCGATGGTTGTCAATAAAACGCCAATACAATTGAAAGTGGTAATAGCTTATGGTGAACAACTGGAGAGAACAAAATCCTACCTTGGTTGTGATCTAAATGAGAACTGGGACATAGCAAAGAAATTAGAATACGTATAGAGAAGACCAGAGCTGCATTCTTTAAGATAAAGAAACTCTTATGTGGAATAGCTATTTGTATAACAAGGGAGGAAAGTGCTACGCTACGCGTCGGGCAGTAAACTTCGTTCTCGGGAGGAAAAGGCACTTTAGTCCCACGTTATACATATGATTTTTCCACCTTCCTCAAATACCAAGTCATTTTTCATTTCTAAATAATTTATTTATGTACCTAACTAACAAAATGTATTAGATTATTTCATTCATAGGAGATTCTGACCAATATAAAGCTACAGAAATAAAAATTAAGGTGATTATTTCATTCATAGGAGATTCTGACCAATAGAAATTAAATTAAATTAAATTAACCTACAGAAATGTGAATTAAATCGATAATTTTTGATAATCTCCCGTCGTTAAGTATATTACGTCAGATGCCCTTCGTTGCTACGAAAAAATACATTCAGTGACATTAATGACAATTAATGTTTTAAAAATTATAAAAGTGATGACTTTCAATCGTCAAATATTTATAAAAACTGTGTGTTTAATGGTACTTACATAAATAAATTACAATAAAATTTTGGTTTTGAACAGTTTTATTCATGAAATAATCGCAACAAATTGCACTCGACCTCTGAAATTAATATAGAATTTTTGCTCTCGTGACACTTTGACATAATTTCACTCGCCTTCGGCTCGTGAAATTAAAACTGTCAAAGTGTCACTCGAGAAAAATTCAATAATTTCAGAGCTCTTGTGCAATTACTTTAACTTCCAATCGTATAGTAAGATATTTGATCACATTTAATTTTGTCCAATCAGATTAAAATTATACTGAGAATTATCTACTGTAGAAAATTACCGATATAATTTTTTTAAGTAGATTGTTTCTGTTTAATGGCATAATGGCAACCAGTTTCCTAGTTTTGACAACTGTCACATTTAAGAAAATATCCATAATATATACGTATTAAAAAATAATCTTACGAATATCACACGACAGTAAGAATAAATAAGAAAATAATGAGAAAAAATACCAGAGAAGGTTCCCATTGTTTTCAGTCTGGTGGGATGTAGAATAACATTATGTTGTTTTATATTTTTTATATGCCATTGGATTGAAAACTTAGTCTTTTGCTAGCAGTTGCCGCTAGGGCATCTATGCTATTTGTTGCCTTTCGTTTACTCTGATTGGAGTACGAAAGGAACCATTCTCGTTGGAACTTTACCGCGCTGAGCAGATGGGACGTGAATTATAAATTGTAAAATTCCCTCATCTTCCTTAGTCTCAGCATCCGTTATGGCTTGCAAATTGTAGAAGCCTCGGAGGTGTAATCAGAGAAGGTTCCCATTGTTTTCAGTCTGGTAGAATGTAGAAATAACATTATGTTGTTTTATATTTTTTATATGCCATTAGATTGAAAACTTGAAAACTGGATCAGAGAGAGCAGCATATGTGCCTCCTGATGAGAGACTAATAAGTTTCGAAACCGGTAGAGGTGCTTGCTGCACTCTCTGATTGGACTAGAATATCATGCGGCTGTATTTTCGTTTTGCAACGAAATTGAAAATGGTTATTCATTTTTGAAGAAAATAAAGCTTCATTTTTACTCAAATTTGTTGTCATTGGGCAATAGCCACTCGAGCCCTACGGGCTCTCGTGTCTATTGCCACACAACAAATTTTCGAAAAACTGTCGCAATATTTTCAATTTATTCTTACCCTCTTGTGATATTATACCCGATAATTTTTGATAATATTCCGTCGTCAAGTACATTAGGTCAGATGCCCGTCGTTGCTACGAAAAATTATTTTACTCACAATCGGTTAGTAATTTATGGATTTCTAACCTTTGAAGTAGTCAGGAAGCGACTTATTACTTACTTTACTTTCCCAGCTAGCCGGGAAAGTACTTTCCCGGCTAGCATCTGTCACTTTTCTACCTACAAATGTCAATGTCATTTTTGATTAAAAGATGGTTTAGAAAGAATAGAATCCACTCAACATTTATTTAATTAAGAAACAACAACAACAATAACAAAAAGAAAACTATTTGGAATTATAAATATTAATAGTTACATTGGAATTATGATTACTATTAACGGTTAAAGTAAGACCGTGTTGCTCTGCTCAAAATTATGAGTTTCAGAAATAGATGATGACGCCGACGTTTCTGGATTTTCTACATGAGACAACATTAGCAATTTTTATTTGTCCATGTAATGAATTCTCCACATATCTCTCTGCTACGGTGTTGGATTTCCAACCCCCCAACTTTTTCAACTGTAGGATGTCTCCACCTGTATTTGCTAATAATGTTGCTGAAGTACGTCTAAAACAATGTCTTGTAAACCTGTTAACATTTTCTAACTTTAAATAAGTTGCTATTTTTTTGGGAAAACTTCCTATAGCATTATGCCCAAAAGGCTGTCGTGTAATTTTACCAAATCTTATTTGTAAAAAAAATCTATCAGAGTCAATGTTATTACGAAGGTCACAGTATTGCTTTATTCTTTTTATTCATTCCGATTTTGTAATTACAAATGTACGGGAAGAGTAGGTTTTTGTGACAGGAATCACTATTATAATTCGTTTTTCTAAAATATCCAGGTCAATTATTTTCATTTTTAAAAGTTCATCGCACCTACAGGCTCCGGAAATGCCAATAATTAAAGCAACCTAAAAAAATTTAATATAACATATATTTAATATGCACTAAATAAATTAAAATTACCTTTTGAGGAAGATATTCTATCGGGACATTGTTTAAAAATGTATCGATGTCTGCTTCAGAAAAAACACTTGACTTTTTAGCTTAATATCCCACATTCTGCCTTTTCAAAAATGCCCGCAATTTTGCGTATTTACTAGTATCAACATTATGCCTAAAGTTTAATACTGCTCGCAACATCAAATATCTTGACCATAATGTGGAGGCTTATTACTTTGTTTGCTTATTTCACAAAAATATGCAAGAAGTACCGTCTCAGAGGTATGCTGCACACCTTTAGCCACGCACCATTTACTGTATAGTTCATAGGTGTTTTCATACCTCTCCCTGCTTTTTTCAGGAATTATTCCTTCAGTAGCTCTCTCTGCAGCTACCCGCAGTTCTGGTGGCGTACATTCAAATTCACTATCAGACATTTTTGTAAAATAAACACAATTTGATTATATGTACAATTAATGGCGTCGTGTATCGCCTAAATGTCAGATTCAACAAACTTGTTTTGTTACCTAGCAACGATCTCACAGGTTACTTAAAATAATTCATCTTATCACATAATGAAAATGAATACAGATATTTGAAACGAAATTATTATTGGTAGATTGTGAGTATTAGAAATCCATAAACTACTAACCGATTGTGAGTAAAATAGTATACAAACCTCGCGGGAACTCATTCTAGCCTCGCGTCTGTAGTTTCCTCGGTGCTTCGCACCTCGGTGAACTACCTTGCCGCTCGGCTGAAATAGAGTACTTTCCCGCTAGGTATGTAATATACTATTAAAGTATTCTTCTTTTTAAATAATTTATTCTTTATTTAAAACTTTAACAACTATGTGTGCCCGGTACTATAAAACTATTTGACATATCCTTCTGATACTTAGCATAAAGTGTAAGTACTGTACACCCTACTAAATTATGTTAAATAATGGTTTCTGGTTAAAATCAGAGGCGTACGACAGGAGAAAGTGAATGGTTGACCCTTCCCAAATTCTACGCCACTGATGAAACTGCTATTTTAGCATAATTTCTAGATTCTCCAATACTTTCTATGCAAATAATACACTCTTCAGTCGTAACGATAAAGTCATTAGTTTTCGAGATATTTGAAGTTAAAAATGAAAAGCACACTTATTTTGATTAATGTATTATGCTCCTTCGTTTTTAGCTTCAAATATCTCGAAAACTAACGGCTTTATAGTTACGAATGAAGAGCATGTTATTTACATAGAAAGTATTGGAGAATCAAAAAATTGTACTAAAATAGAAATTCCGCCAGTGGCGTAGAATTTGGGAAGGGTCAACCATTCACGTTCCCCCGTCGTACGCCTCTGGTAGTAGCCAGAAACGTTTGTTTAACATAGTTTAGTAGGGTGTACAGTACCAGCATCACTTACCAACTTTCGTGTTGTTTTCCCATGCCTGTCAAGAAATATTCAAAAATAAATAAAATAAAATAAAAGTTTAATTTTGACACCCTCTGTATTTCGGTTATTATCAACTTTCGCACTAAGATAAGTTAGCTGCTTAAATCGACCTATTTTAACCTCAGGAATCTAAGGTTAAGCTATGGCCCATTCTTTACCAAACACCCTGTATAATATATATTTTGGTCATGTTGCTCTGTGGCCACCCAGAGCAAAGAATACTTATCTACCACTTTGCCCAGAGAGATATATATACAGTCGAACCCGCTTAATAGAATACCTGTTATAGGAATATCCCGCTTTAAGGAATAGAAATTTGAGGTCACGAAACGTTTCTACTGGCCACCAATCATCGGTTATTAGAATATTCCGGTTATAAGAATACTTTTGCTTGGCACGAAGGCTATTCTAATAAGCGGGTTCGACGTATATTTTATTTAGTAATACCAGACAAGGTAGATGGAAGAAAAGGGCCAGGTCGAAGAAGAACGTCACGGCTTAGAAACCTGAGAGCATGGTTTAAAAGATCCTCTGTATCGCTTTTCCAAGCTGCCGTCAACAAAATTACTATAGCCAATTTGAAGGCCAACTCTCGATAATCGAGCATGGCAGTGGCGTACCTAGAATTTTCCTTTGGGGGGGGGCAGGGGGTTTCGCTTTCGGATCGAAATTTTTTTTGCATTTTCCGAATATTCTTTATATTTTTTTTTATATGCCCTGTGATTGGTTTTAACCGCCCCCAAAATTCTCCCCTGCGTGCATCACTGGGGCACGGCACATGAAAAAGAAGAAGTATACTATAAATTTATTAATACAATAACAATAATAAACTAGTTTTTTTTAATTCGAAATCATACTGGTCTTCGTTAATAAAATTTTTGTAGATATTTCCCCCATCAATCCATTAATTCGGTGTCTTAGCGCTTTACCTTGACACTGCCAGGTGAAACGACACCGTTCTATCCTACCACGCACCATCTAATGGTACCTGCGGTCTGCGGTACTACAAGACACGGCGAACAATCACCCAAACTATATCTTAAAGTTATTCAACCTTGGCGTGAGTAGAAACTACAAAGACTTTAGAAAGTTGTTGGTTGTTGTCTTCATGCGAACATTTAACAAATGTAACACATATTGAACCAAGAACGACCAAAAAAATTAGTTATCAAAAATGAAAATATCTGTTTTACGATGAGGACTGTGACAGTGCTTGTGTCTTTGTGCATATGTGGGTTTCAAGGTAAGCATTTATCCTTTTTTTTATCTTGTATATATGTCAATAGTACCCACTGCTATTTGGCTCTATATAAACATACCTATTTATTGAAAATTGGTACAAAAATTATTATTAATTTGCTACATTGTTTTGGCAGCCTATACTTTGTTCTTGTTCATCACAAAAAAATTAGGTAGTGTGTTTATCGTAACAGCTGTTTTTTGGTATAAACTCCGATCCTAATCATTTTCGTTATTTAATGGTAGTACCATAATTAAGTACCTACTATAATGGTAGTACCATATTATAATGGTAGTACCACTACCATAACTAAGTACCCCATATTATGGTACCTAGTCTAGTACCATAGTCTAGTACCCCACCCCCTCATCTATGGTCTAGTACCAGCTACCAGAATGGTAGTACCATAACTAAGAATACAAATTGGTTATGTTTTCTCTATCCTTCCTATCTATTCTCGCATTTTAGACTTAAAAAGTCTTAAAAAGACTTCTCCTTAAAAGGTAAACAAAAATTCCAACTCTTTAGAAATAGTAACGAATATAGACGCATATTATGCGGAACTAGTGGTAGCAGAAAGAAAGGTAAATAGTCCAAAAAAATAAGGTTTTTGTCGGGACACTTGAGCAGCCAGGTTGCAAATGGATTTTTTGGGTACTATATACCCAATACATTATAAATACAAAAATGCCCGTCACAGTTCGGACGAGAAACTTAGTTATTAACAAATAAGGGTCATTTTTCGTTTAAATCGCTACAGGTAAAAATAGGGTAATTAAATATCTTATTTATAATATTCTTCTTTTTGTAGATGAACCAAGGTTTAAAATGGCACTTTTTGAATTTTGGTGCGATCATTTTTTGCTTCGGAAATTGAAAAATAAGACTAAAATTTCAAAAATAAAAAATGTGCTATAACTTTTGCGAAAATGGCCTTAAGACTTTCATATTGCACGAAAAGTTGAGTCAAACATTCCATATAATGCACAAAAAATTTTAAGACGATTCGTCAATTAGTTTAAATTTCATTCAATTTGATTATCGCAAAGAGCTTTTTTTCGCAATCTTATTGTTCAGAAAATAATAATGACATAGCAATTCTGTGGAAACCACATGCAAGAATAATAGTTATATTTTTAAAGTATTGAAAAAAAAAATCATTAAAAAGTCGTTGTTGTCACTCCGAAAAAAGTTTAGTAAAATAGAGTCATTTTTGGCTTCTAAACAATTTGAATAACTTTGTTAATATTGACTATAGAGTAAATCTACTTTAGGATTTCAAAATCTGGTATTTTTATACGAATTTTCAGAAAAAAACTTTTGCCTAGGTTAATTAGGTTCAAAGTTAGCCACTTTTATTATTTAATTCGCAGCTACTTCTACATATACATATACATCAAGTTCTCCTGTAGTAACAGTGTTAGTTACCATAATACTCCGAAACGGCTTGGCCGATTTTAATACAATTTTACACGTTTATCCTGTAGGACGTTGAAGAGGTTTTAATCTATTTTTTATACCTAACCCAGATAGCACAAAGACATCTTAAAGAAATCTAAAAGATAACTCACTAAAGACGTTTTAGACGTCTTAAAGATGTCTGGTATTTCCGGAAAGATATCTTTACGACGTCTTAAAGATGTACGGATGTTACAAATCCTTACATCTTAAAGATGTCTTTTTTTGTATATTATTAAGGTGTTTAGGATATCTTTCTTTTTAATTTTTTATGAAATATTTTAAATGAACTTTTAATAAAAATAATTAGTTTCTAAAAATACGTTTATTGCTATTAAAATTTTACATGTACATGTAGAATAAGCTTTACCAATTATCAGATTTGCAATTCTAGTATCACAAAACTTTTGTGTTTGCCTTTTTGTCCCAGCCAACTGTACTTAAAGCTTGCTCATTGCTAATAATTAATTTTCCAACTATTTATACAAAATCATAGGCTTTTGCTCCTCCTACTTTAACAAGCTCCGATACCTACCTAAAAAATATATTTTTAAGGGCATATTGTTAAGGTAAGCTGTTGAATTAGGAGACATGCATTTACTCTTGATGACAACGTTAACTTTAACTTTAATAATATAACAATCCAAATCTGAACTTACTGCATTATTAAAATCTGTAGTCTTCTAAATATCCCTCAAATAAAACCATAATATGGGAAATACCACTGAAGTCATTGATGTGAAAAAGCTTTTGTTTGGAGTTTGTCTTTTTGCTACCAGCTCTTGTCTTAAATATTTTACTAACCTAACCTAACTTTTAAATTCGTAATTATAACATAACGTATTTTAAGAAAAAATGTCTTAAATATGATGTCTAAAAGATATCTTAAATTTGGTGTTTTAAAGATATCTTAAATTTGGCGTTTTAAAGATATCTTTTAAAAGTCTTAATTGAGACCTAAGACATTAAGACCATATTTGGTTGTAAATAAGATATCTTAAAGATGACCTGTGCTGTATGGGAAGTTATAAGGAGGGTTGCCCCCCTGACATTTTTTTTATTTTTTTTGGACAAAATTATCTACATTAATTTTATATGATGTAGAATTAAAAATACATACAACCCTTAATTTTCACTCTTCTATCACCAACCCCTATTTGTTAATAGCCATCTATATATTTACATCTCTAAAATTCTCCTGCCACAGTGTTAGTTTCCATACTCCTCCGAGACCGCTTGACCGATTTTTATGAAATTATATATTAGTATATTCGGTAGGTCTTAGAATCGGTCGTAATCTATTTTTCATATCCCTGAGTGTTCCCCCTAACATTTTGTAATGTTAGGTGGGGTTGTGTGTACATAACGTATTCTATAAGACTACGAGTACATACAAATTATACAAATTATACAAGTTCCAGCGATATTAATCGCAGCATATGTTTGCAGAATCAGTTTCATTTTTTGAGTGCACGTATTTTAGTAATTCACCTCCACGGACCACGAATTAATTCCGTTCGGACGCCATTTTTTAAGCTTTATTAACCACTCTGTTGAGGTTCAAAGTTTACTCAAACTTTTACACATAACCTATACCTATATCTTCAACTTCAAAATGGCTCTAGTTAGGTTGCTAAACTGTAAACAAAGTAGCCTTCAATTAAATAAAAAAGTGGCTAACTTTGACCGTAATTAACCTAGGCGAAAAGTTTTTCTTGGAAAATTCGTATAAAAATACCAGTTTTTTAAATTCCATTGTAGTTTTAGCCTACAGTTAATATTAACAAAGTTATTCAAATTGTTTATAAGCCAAAAATGACTCTATTTTAGTAAAATGTTTTCTGAGTAATAAAAATGACTTTTTAATGATTTTTTTAAAGCGTTGAAAATATTACTATTCTTCTTTCATGTTGTTTTCACAGAATTGCTGTATCATTATTATTTTGTGAACAATAACATTGCGAAAAAAAATCTCTTTGGGATAAACAAATTGAATAAAATTTAAACTAATTGACGTCTTAAAATTTTTTGTGCATTGTATGGACTGTTTGACTCAACTTGTCATGCAATATGAAAGGACTTAATTCATTTTCGCAAAAGTTATAGCAAATTTTTTATTTTCGAAATTTTAGTTTTATTTTGTAATATCCGAAGCAACAAATAATCGGACCAATTTTCAAAAAACTCTATTTTAAACCTTGGTTTGGCTCATCTACTAAAAGAAAATTAATATAAATAAGACATTTAATTACCCTATTTTTACCTGTAGCGATTTAAACGAAAAATCTCTCATTTTTGACCCTTATTTGTTAATAACTAAATTTCTCGTCCAAACTGTGAAGGGCACTTTTGTATTTATAATGTATTAGGTATATATTACCCAAAAAACCCATTTGCAACCTGGCTGCTCAAGTGTCCCGAACATGGTATATTTTTGCCTTATTTCCCTGGTGTAAAAAGGCCGAAAACCAAGAAGAAGATTTCCAACGCGATGGGCAAACCAAATGAAGACTCTGATGGAAAAATCTGGTGCTTAATCTTTTGACCACTTATAGTTCCTTCTTAATTGTAGATATTCTGACACTTGTCGTCTGTATGCGAGATTCATTTTTAAGTTTAACTGATTAATTGTATCTATTAAGATTTTCGTAATTTGTTCTAAGGTGTTAGCGAGTTTATTTCGCATCATTACTCCGTTTGAACCCCATATTTGGTTTATATTTATACTTAATAGATAGATAATTCCTTTCCCTCTTTCATTTAAAAAGTATGCAATGCAAAATTATTAATATTAAAGTAACATCCAATAAATCAAATCCTATTATAAACAGTGATTCAACAAAGTAGATCCTTAATTACAATAGTATCTAAAGATATTACTAATGATATTTCGAAGAAATATTACAAATTTTGAGATTTTTGAAGGTTATTAATATTAATAGAAATGCCGATAATAATAATATTTCAATTTCTTTCGTATGATACACAACGTGTTTTATAGACCAAGGAACTGAGAATTTATTAAGGCTAACTACTAGGTATTTAACTATTGAAGACTGCAACAAGGAGTTATGTGTGATTTTGTAAATTTTACAGAAGACTTCTTCTTTTCTTTGTGTACACATGGCAACGGCGGATCCAGCAACCTTGCAAGGAGGGGGCAATGAAGTAAAAATTTTCGTTTCGTTTGACGATTAAAAATACGTGGTCTTGCTATGGATAGTTGTAGTTGGTTGTAGCTTGTTCTTGTTGGCCAGTAGTTGTACGTCTTCCCAAATTTTTGAAAATTCAATCTGAGCATTGTTTCTTTTGTTTTGTAATGTTTTAAGGAAATCACTGATCAGGTTTTTAGTAGAAATTAAATCTAATGATTCTTTTTGCAATAAGTTTTTTAGTAAAATTGTGAAGGAGAAAATGTTATTGATGAACTTTAACACGACAATGAATGGTGGACCAATTATTTAGGAGTCCTAAAGCTATTTAACAATAAATTAGCTTTAGGACTCGAAATGTTAGCATTCCATGTACTGATGCTTTCTAAAACATCGACAATCTTCACAAACTTCTTTTCGAAATGCACTGAAGCGTTGTGCGTTTCTACCTAATGTGTATCACATAGGTTAGATAAATTATTAGTGTTAAGAATTTTTCAATAAAAAACTTCGTTTAGCGGAAGCATGAAATAAAAAGAATGTGTGTGTACTTTGTACGCACGTAAGAAGTTATATTTCTATTATATAATTTCAACGAAGTAAATATACTTAACAGGTCATTTGTATTTTATTTAAATATTAAACTAACTTTCTTTTCTACTACTTTCAAAAATTTTTATTAAAACAACTAAAAATAAAAAAAAATATGAATCGTCCAGGATTGGAACCGGGGGCCTTCCGATCTCTGATCCAACGCTCTACCAACTAGGCTACCGAGCCTCTTGTAAGTGACACGTAAGTTTCGGATATAAGTACACAACACGGTGACAAATAGATCGAGTGGAAAATGTTATACCTACATATATTTTATTATCTTACTACAGAGGAAAACAAATCCATAGACACAAAAATTATAATAAATAATACATTTACTAAAAACACTAATATATTCTTTTAATGACTTATTTGCGCTGATACAGATACATACATACCTATCTTGAAAGATTGGCAACGAACTACGTACTGTCTGTGTGCGCATGCGCGCAGTATTATGAAATTTTACTCTCAATCGCGCCTAAAGAAGTATAACTTCAAAAAAGAAATAACTTCCCTCGTACCTCCATAACAATTCCTTATATTTACATGGCACTTGAACGGATTTCAAAATTGATGTTGAGGGAGTGAATATAACAAAGAATTTTTACTGTAAATGGTATCTCCTTATTATAGATAGATTTATGCTAAAAGTATCTGTATAAATATCAATACAACTTTTTATATTAAAATATTTCTTTGCAAGTATCGCAAATTAATTTTCGATTCCAAGGAATTCTGCGTATTTGTGTTTCAGTTATTCAGTTATCAACGGGATACAAAACTTCATATTTATTTTCAATCGTAATTATCTCTTTCTTGAAAAAAGTGTCAGTAGAAACCAGGCGAGGTCTGAAGGAGGGGGCAATTGACTCCATTTCTCCCTTGGATCCGCGCCTGACACATGGCTATGTCTGTTTTTCAGTGTGCCTCCGGTAAGTTCTCATTCCATCGTTTTTGTGGTCTTCCCACATGCTTCCCACTGATTGTCTTCCTATTGGGGAACCGCCTCTCGCCGTCCTTACTACTCTATTTGATGCCATTCGGCTTATGTGGTCGTTCCATTCTACTCTTCTGTTTTTTACCCACCTGTTAATGTTGTTCATCTTGCATCTCCGTCGTATATCTGCACGTCTAGCTCTGTCCCATAGTGTCTTACCATCGATTTTTCGAAGGGTTTTCGTCTCTGCTGTTTCTAGCATTATTTTTGTCCTCTTTGTATCATGTCGCGTTTCTGCCGCGTATGCCATTATATTGGTCTGATGACTTTTGTAGATTCTGTCTTTCATTTCTTTTCCGATATTTCTATTTCTCTATATTGTGTCATTAAGGCAAACTGCAGCTCTGCTGTATTCGCTTGATCTTCCACTTCTGATTCGAGCTTTCCATAGCTAGATAGTGTAATGCCTAGATATTTAAACTTCCATCACTTGTTCTAGTATCTGATCCTCCAGCTCTAATTTACAGCTTAGTAGAGTTGCTGTTACAATCATGCATTTGGTCTTTTTTGGGGAAATTAACATGTTAAATTTTCTGGCGGATTTAAATTAAATTGGTGCAGCATACGTTTTAAATCATCTTCACTTTGAGAGATTAGTATTGCATCGTCTGCATAGCAGATTATTTTATTCGGTATCTAAGTGCATTATTAGTGAGGGCCGAAACTCCCTGAAAACTTCTATAATGTTTATTTTAATAAGTTAAAGGGGGGGAGGAGAGAAAATTTGATGTGATTTTTAGTTTCAAATATCTTATTTAAAAGAAACTTTTTGTTTATTCTAAGCTTAGAATCTTTCGGCCCTCATAGACGGAAAGGCAGCGCTGAAAAATCTCTTTGAATTTACTAAAGCTAAATTTTTCACAGTTAATTACTGTGATTGTGTAGAGAAACATACTGCGGTCGGTCAAGCAAAACGTAGAACAGGGGTTACTGAGACGGTATCAAAGTTGCTTTCCTACGAAGGTAATTAAATCCATTTACTAAGGCTGAAAATCAGTACACACATTCTAAATTGAATATAAATAAAAGTTATTATAGTTGGTCAGCTGTATGACGGGACAGAGCCGGTCGGTCGGCCCCGATGAATTTACAGGGTTATTCACTATATTTCGACCTCCTTGTAAATTGCTTTATTTACAGAATTAGAAGAAAATATAAAATACAAAAGTTATTCGATTTTTTAATTATGATTTTTTGACATATATATCGTACTAGTGACGTCACGAATTAAAGCGCCAATCTTGGATAACTGCAGGACTGGTGAAATCCATAAATACAAAAAATTTGCTATATCACAAATACATCAAAGATCCAGAAAATATAATTAAAAAAAAAACAATTATCTTAATTACAGAACATATCTCAATAAATTAATAAAAAGCACCAAAAGAGATTACTTCCGAAATCAGATCTTTAAAAATAAAAATGTATCTAAGAATTTATGAAACATTAAAAAAAATTTAAAAAGTACAAAAGAAGAAGGAAATATTCCCGAAATACTCACAGAAAATGGAATTATCACCAAAGAAAATACTACAATCTCAAATTCTTTTGTTCGTTATTTCACAGAAATTGGAGAAACATGCTAGAAAAATAATACCACCTCAATCATATACGCCTATATATAAATCTTCAAACCATTCCATATATTTGACACCAGTCTCAGAAAGTGAAATAGAAAACATTATAAAAAACCTAAAGAAAAAGAAATCTCCGGGAATTGACAGAATAACCGCTGAAACAGTAATAAATATAAGTAAATAGAAAAATTAAAAAGCCATTAGTTGAATTAATAAATCTAATATTTGAAACTGGAGTGTGCCCGGATAAGTTTAAACAAACTGTTATAACTCCTATTCTTAAAAAAGGTGATAAACGTAATCCTTCAAACTATAGACCAATTTCACTAATAACAACCTTAACAAAAATATTTGAGAAGTCACTTAAAACTCGACTAACAACTTTTTTCAATAAGCATAACATTATATCAACTTCACAATTTGGTTTTCGAGAAGTTATTTCTACAAGTGATGCAATTACAGAACTTGTTAATGACATATATGATAGAGTTGACAAAAATAAACCTACTGCTTGTGTATTTCTGGATTTAGCGAAAGCGTTTGATACGGTAAGCCATCCACAACTGTTGGAAGCATGCGGAGTGCGCGGAATTACACATAAGTTAATTCAAAGTTACTTAAATAAAAGACAACAAATAGTGAAGGTAAATAACACTTACAGTGATCAACTCATCCTAAAATGTGGTGTACCTCAAGGTACAGTTTTAGGTCCATTACTATTTAACGTTCATGTAAATGACTTATACAACATAAACACCGAAGGAAAAATAATCAGTTTTGCTGATGATACTGCTATTTTGTATAGTGCAGACACTTGGAATGATTTAAAAAATAAAATTGAAGTAGATATGTTTAAAATAATTCAATGGTTCAGTTATAAAGGGTTGACAATTAACTTCGAAAAAACGTTTGTTATTCCATTTTGTAGTAATAAAGTATCACTACCATCTTTTAATCATATAAGTATCAATAACAGGGAACGTAGCATAACGATTAAAATATCCAATAATATAAAATATCTGGGTATAATTATCGACTCACATCTAAGGTGGGATAAGCATATGAACGAACTAACAAAATGTTTGAGAGCTATAGTTCCTAAATTTAAATATATAAAATCAATAATCGATGTAAAATACTTAAAAATACTATATCACTCACTTGTTGAGTCCAGAATTAGATACGGAATACTTGGCTGGGTTGGTGTATTAAAAACATACTTAAAAAAAGTTGACATATTACAAAAGAGAATACTAAAAATAATATTACATAAAAAACGGACATACTCAAGTCATCTTCTATTTGTTGAAGCAAAAGTAATGGATACAAGAAAACTATATATGTATTCAATATTACTATACATATATAACAAAAAACATATACTTCATAAACTATGCCACCCATATGAAACTCGTAATAAAACAAATAAAAATGTTAAAACTGAAAGTAGCAAAAAAAAAAATTAGGACAAAGATACATCCTTTATCAAGCTCCAAAAATATTTAATTCCTTACCTGAGATGTATAAAATATATATTACAACTCTCAACTTACCAATGATGGTTAAATCAATATTTAAAAAATATGTTGTTAATTTGGATCGCGGCTATGTGCAAAATTTAATTGATTAAACAACTATTATAATTTTGGATGGTTTGATGAATGTGTTCATTACATGAATGTCATAACATCAAAGTGGGTATAGTTTTCATCATCAGAATAAAAGAATAAATAAAAAAAGACAATAATATAAATACGTTGTACAAATTTAAGTATAATTTTAATGTAGATGTAATTAGACTTAGTTAATTATTTATATTTTATGTAACAGTATTCTACTATCTTTTTTATGTATTACACGATATACACACTATTCCCGTGCTCGACCATTTTTGGTTTTAACGGATAGTGCCAGATGTTTATTGTTTTATGTGTAATTAACGTAATTATTGTAAAATTCTTATACAGATACATGTACATGAAAACTAATAAACATATTATTATTATTATTATATTAGTATGATCAATTTGGGCGTGATGACGTAATCGACTATTTTTTTAAATGAGAATAGGGGTTATGTGCTATCTCATTTGAAAGGTTATTCAATTCTCTATACATTACTATAAACATTAAGATCATTATTTATACAGGGTGTCCAAAAATTTTTTGAATTATTAATTAAACAATTAATTTAATTAAATTTTTTTTTCGTACACCCTGATAATTAATCATGTTAATGTTTATATTACTAAATAGGGAATTGAATAACCTTTTAAATGAGCTAGCATTCGACCCCTATTTCCATTTAAAAAATAGTCGATTACGTCATCACGCCCAAATGGATGACGTAACTAGTACGATATATATGTCAAAAAATCATAATTTAAAAATCGAATCACTTTTGTATTTTACATTTTTTTCTAATTCTGTAAATAAAGCAGTTTACAAGGGAGTCAAAATATAGTGAATAACCCTGTACATTCACTGGGGCCGACCGACCGGCTCTGTCCCATCATACAGCTGACCGACTAAAATAACTTTTATTTATATTTAAATTAGAATGTGGGTACTGATTTTCAGCCTTAGTAAATGAAAATAATTACCTTCGTAGGAAAGCAACTTTGATACCCTCTCAGTAACCCCTGTTCTACGTTTTGCTTGACCGACCGGAGTATGTTTTTCTACACAATCACAGTAATTAACTGTGAAAAATCTAGCTTTAGTAAATTCAAAGAGTCAGTCGTTTACATTTTTCAAAAATACTCATTAGTTTTCCCAGGATTCTAAAAAAATTAATGCATTTAAGAAGCATTAGCCTGAAATTTTGCTCATACACTACCCGGTTGATGTTTGATCCTGTACATTTTCCTATTCATATTCCTGTATATTTCTTTGTTTTTCTCTGTCTTAATTTGCAAGAAATTATGATAGTTAAATTACTATAATAATAATTTTTAGTATACTGTCAAGAAGAAGATGGCCCTTACCGCGGAAAATATCTGGGAAAGCTAAACTCCTACCACCATCAAGTATCTGGAGACATATATGCAGTAGATGATTGGACTCTGTTGTTGACGTCATTTAGTTATGATGGAAACGGAGCAGATACGTTCTTCTGGGCAGGAGCCGCCAATAGACCAGGACCTCAAGGTTTTATTGTTCCTGACATGTATGGAAAGTAAGTAAATTAATTTATTAACTTTCTTCTTTCTATTTGTATGTAGGCTTTAAAGCCTGTTTCTTCTTCAATATTAGCCTCTTAAATTGTTTAAATTATCGCACCATCTTTTCTTGGTCTGCCAATACTTCTTCGTCCATTTGGTGACTTATCTCATGCTATTCGTACTATCCTATCCTCTGCCATTCTACTAATACGTTCGTTTCACTCCTGTTTCCGTTTTGTCACCCATCCATTTATATCTTCTACATTACATGATTTTCTTATGTTTTCGCTTCTCTCCCTATCCAACAGACTTTTCCCTGATATTCGTCGAAGTATTTTCATCTCTGTTGTTTCAAGTAGTTGTCTCGTTTTAGATGTGCCAGGTCTTGTCTCTGCCGTGTATGTCAATATAGGTCTAATTGCTGCCTTATAGATTCTTGCTTTTGTGTCTGGTCTTAGGTGTTTGTTCTTCCAGATTGTGTCATTAAGAGATCCCGCCGCTTTACTTGCTTTTAAGCTTTGTTGTCGTACTTCCTCTTCAACATCTCCGTAACTGGTTATATCTATGCCCAGATATCTAAACTTTCCTTCCTGCTTTATTATTTTCCCATCAATTTCGATTTTACATCGTAGTGTGTATATATGTAGATGTTGTCATACATTTGGTTTTTTGTGTTGATATGATCATATTGTATTTATTGGCTGTTGTATTGAAGATGTGTATTAATCTTTGGAGATCGTCTTCTGCTCCGCGATTAATGCGGCGTCGTCTGCATAACATAATATTTGGATTTCTAATACATACATATATACATAATATTTTTATAATAAAGTATTTATTTTCTTTTAGAACAAACGTTTTAGAACGATTCTTTAACAAAGACTTCACCTTAGTCTTACCAGATAAGAAAAAAATCACCGACATTAAATGGTTCGCCATTTACGACATCTGGAGCCAGAATACCTTCGGGGATATTTATATTCCCGAGGGATTCGAACCTCCAACAGTCCAACGAGTATCGTCGCTAATAGGAAAGGTCAACGGGATTACTACAGAGTCTGTTGAGATTCTCGATGCCAAACGGATAAAGCTCAACCAATTTTCCTATGACGGTAAAGCAAAGAAAGCCTATTTCTGGGTAGGGGTAGGAGCTCAACCTGTCTCTAAAGGATTTAAAGTCCCTGATGAATATGGATAGTGAGTATATAATAATTTGGTCCGATTAAATGAATATGCCGTTGTATACAGAGTGGACTAAAAGTCTGCAAACGATTAATTGTTTCTTAAATGGATGGTCCGAATTATACAAAAACAGGGATAAACTATTTTGCAATATGAAAATTTTAAACAGTTGCCTGTCACCTCTTATAACATAATGACCTAATTAATTAACCCACTTACCACCTGTGGGAGTCATATGTTGCCCTAAAGCCGCATAGGAATTTTATCCATCCTTTGGATTTTAGGATGTTTATATTTATATAAGACTTTTAGTCTATTTGTAAAAGGTTTCAACCTTTGTATTTTTGGGTGGCTCACCATGTGCTGTTAACACTGATGATGCTCTTGTTACAGAGCGAAAACGTTTTGTTTCTGTTTGTAGCCCTATAGGGGCTTTTTAAACTAGTATACCTTTTACCAGAACAAAAATTTTTTATTAAACTTTATTTTAAATTTGATGTTTGTAACGTTGCCAGATTTACCATTTTTCGGATACCATTTAGTCACTTTGTTTTTTTATACACCACCCTGTATATTGTACAATTATTGAAATTTATACGTCAATAACCAGTTTAACCGTATACAATACTATCGATTTTATGTATGAATAGTCAGGAATGTATGAATAGTCAGTATTGAATAGTCAGGTGATTTTATAGTCAGGAATATCTTAAAAAGATAAAGCAAAGTAATTGATGGATTCGACAGTTACTTGAAGGAAGTTCATTTTATCTAACAATAAAACACTGAAAACGTTTGTTTTCTATACTTCCACAAAATTTATTACAACTATTAGGTCTGGATCTCGCGTATGAAAAAAAAGTTGAATAATAGCAAGCTGAAAATTTGTTAATAGCTTAAGGGTGTCTAGTCGGATAAACTTTAATATATGGGAACACTGGAACAGGGGCAGTTTTAATTGTGGAACAGGTTAAAAATTTGGAACGGTCAGACCACGAAAACGGCACATTTATTTTGTCCGACAGAACAAACTTAAACTCTCCTAACAGAGATTAAACTCTCATGCAAAAATCATACTGCTATTTATCACCTGTCATAATTCCTGTCATTTGACATATTCTACATGTTCCACTCATTAAAACGCCCATTTGGTGATAAATAGCAGTCTGAGTTTTGCATGAGAGTTTAATCTCTGTTCGGAGAGTTTAAGTCTGTTCTGTCGGACAAAATACATGTGCCGTTTTCGTGGTCTGACCGTTCCAAATTTTTAACCTGTTCCACAATTAAAACTTCCCTGTTCCAGTGTTCCCATATATCAAAGTTTGTCCGACTAGACACCCTTAAGCTATTAACAAATTTTCAGCTTGCTATTAATCAACTTTTTTTTCATACGCGGGATCCAGACCTATATGTGTCTACAGCTGTTTCGGCAGAGTGCCTTTCTCAAGTGATTTAGATTACTATGGGTTTGTCTTTTTAAAGTCTTTAACTGAAGAGGTTGAGGAGTGGGGAGCTGTTTGTCTCGAGTTGGTCATTCAGAATTATATCTGTATTTTTCAATCTATTAATTTCCATAGATTCTAATAAAGATAGTTTAAGGCCTTTATTTTGAATATGCAGAATTTGAAACTGTTCATTAAAAGAATGATTATGATCTAGAAGGTGAAGTGCGTATGTTGAAGTGCCTGTTTTTCTATTGTTGAAAGCCCTTTTGTGTTCTGCTATCCGTTTGTCAAAGGTTCTGCCAGTTTGACCGATGTAAGTTTTCGGACAGTCACCCACAGTTGTGGGTGACAATTGTGGGTGTAAGTTTCGGACAGTCACATAGACAGTAATTAGTCTATCCACCACAACAGAAAGAACCCAGTACCTTCTGCTCTATCACATATACTGGCAAGATAACAACAAAAATAGCCAGATACATAAAAAAGAAAGGGATAACACCAGCTTTCAGAACTAACAACAACTTAAGCAAATATATTAAGAACAATAAGAGCCGAAAGAGAAAACAACTACAGAGTGGTGTTTACAAACTAACTTGTGGTGACTGTCCGAAAACTTACATCGGTCAAACTGGCAGAACCTTTGACAAACGAATAGCAGAATACAAAAGGGCTTTAAACAATAGAAAAACAGACACTTCAACATACGCATTTCACCTTCTAGATTCTAGATCATAATCATTCTTTTAATGAACAGTGTCAAATTCTACATATTCAAAATAAAGGCCTTAAACTATCTTTATTAGAATCTATGGAAATTAATAAATTGAAAAATACAGATATAATTCTGAATGACTAACTTGAGACAAACAGCTCCCCACTCCTCAACCTCTTCAGTTAAAGACTTTAAAAAGACAAACCCATAGTAATGTAAATCACTTGAGAAAGGCATTCTGCCGAAACAGCTGTAGTCACATAGTTGTAATAAATTTTGTGGAAGTATAGAAAACAAACGTTTTCAGTGTTTTATTGTTAGATAAAGCAAAGTGTACTTTGCCTTATAGTACAAGGAAAAGTGGAGGGAAAGAGATGGATTGGTCAAAAGAAACTTTCATGGTTGCATAATATTAGACAATGGTGTGGCTCCACGGTAGAAGAATTATTTCGCGCAGCAGCCGATAGAGAAAAGATTCAGGAACTTATAAACATGATGACGGCCAACGTCTGAATACGGCCACGGCACCTAAAGAAGACGAAGGTTTTTGTACAATTTGGACCATCCATTTAGGCGTTTCTAAACTTTTGGTCCACCCTGTATGATATCTAACAAACATTGTTTTTTAGTTTAGATCCTTTGAGAGCATATAAAAATTTAACAATTACGTTGGAGATACCAGGCGATAGCACAGTATTTGACATCGACTGGTTTAGTATTTTTGACCATGAGACCAACCAAAATCTTGCCTCGATTATTATTCCTGAAGCATTAAATGTGCCACCATCTCTAATAAAAATTATAGTAAGTGCAATTGTACAGAAATATCTGAAATCGCGAAGGTATTCAGATAGCAAATCAAGGAGAGGGGATTTCAGTTGTAAGCGTTGGTGCTAAAGCGCGTGATACACACGCAAACTTTAAGTACGCCGGTTTAAAGATCGCGGACTTACTCGGCTCGCCGTCGGTGATACACGGCAGACTTAAAGTACGCGGTTTTAAAGATCGCGGTCGCCGTCGGTGGTTTGTGCTATTTAGGAATCTTATCGTATTATATTCTTCGTATCGTATCCTATCGTGTTATATATTTTTAATACTAATAAAAAAGACGAAATCGAAAAGTGTGGGTAACAAACAAAATATCATAGATAAGAGGGTAATATTTTCATCAGGAGGATAAAACAGCCTATAAATAATTAGGTTTACTCAAAAACAAATAATCAAAAATAATTTAGTATAGCTTAAAATAGTCTTTTACGGTTTTCTCAAAACTTATAAAATGTAACTTGTTTCCTTTCAACAACTAACGATTGAATTATTTCTAGGCAATTTGCTTAATTAGTGAAAATATAAGTGTAACTTTAAACGCAATAACATGCTGGCTCTAGGCTAGTGGCAGTGATACACGTACGGGTTACGAGTAAGATTTCAAACTTGTTGGATCGACGGCGTACTTACTCGGCGGACTTAAAGAACGCGTACTTGCTGTGATACACGCGCGAAAAAGGTCGTCGAGCCATAAGTTCGCCTACTTACTCGCGTGTTTATCACCCCTTTAAAAGAGTAAACTTTCGTTTAAAATTCATTATGCACAAAATCAGTGGTTTTGCAGTATTGCCAGATAAAATCGTCGAATTAGTCTGGGCAGATTATCGGAGAATAGGCCATTTTTGGGAAATTTATTTACCAGCAATTTTATTGCTGGAATCGAATCTTATGATTGTATATATTAATAATATAGGTATGCAAAGTCCGCAGCTAGTGTGCTACTTTTTTTATAAACAAAATGGCGCCCGAAAATCGTATTTTTTTCAATTTTTGCTCTAAACTCCAAAGATTTTAACTTACACCAAAAACGCAAAAATAAAAATTCACCGCAATTAAATTCTACATACAGAGGTGTTTTTCCCGATTTACTTCAATGAAAATTTTCCCCGGAAAATGCGGGGTTTTCCAACAAAATCTTTAATTTTCAACTAAAATTTTAGATAAGTAATTGTTTATCAATAATTAAATAGTTTAATAATATAAAATCTCTTTTCGTATAGATTATAATTCCAGAAGCCGATGGAAATTGAAAAAACAGTTTAGCAACAATTAAATTGTTAACTCAAAATTTACGGTCACTATAATCATCACAATAATTATGATATATAAGAATAACTATGATTTTTGTATAAAAAGACACTGTACCTATCTAATATATTTTACAGAATTGAAATTGGACTATTTAAGCGGCCTCAGGAATATTTTAAAATTATAAACAATTTTTTGACTTATAAACAAATAGAATATCTCGGGAAATATTAAATTAAATTAAATCATGAAAACGGTATTAGATAAAAAGAGATAGGACGCTTCTTTTAAAAGAAAAAACGTTTAAATGTGATAAGTGGTTACTGAGATACAACCGGTCAAAGATATAAACAGTAGCATCAGAATTTTTGAACCATCACCTTTTTCTTTCGGTCCTCTTTCTCCACACCAATTTTCATATCTTTAAAATACCCCTAACATATATTATTATAATAAAAACTATCGATATTACGAGTGAAAATTGCAAAAAATTGCAAAATTCCAATCAAAAATTAGGTTGGAGAAAATGTAATCTCAAAGTTCAAAATCGGTATACGTTAAAAAATGCATTTTCTCGGTTTCCCATGGAGCAATTTTCTTCATTCTTTATTTGTTCCTAATTAACTCGAGTAGAGCCATCTAACTAACGCATTATTAAATGTCAATCTTGCTTTTGTTTTGTTATAATAATGTAATTTATTTATAAGAAAAGAAAACTAGTTATTCTTATATATCATAATTATTGTGGTTATTACAGCGACCGTAAATTTTTAATTAACAATTCAATTGTTGCTAAACTGTCCATTCAATTTCCATCGGCTTCTGAAATTATAATCTATACAAAAAGAGCTTTTATATTACTAAGCTATTTAATTATTGATAAACAATTACTTATCTAAAATTTTAGTTGAAAATTAGAATTTGTTGGAAAAACCCGCATTTTCCGGGGAAAATTTTCGTCGAAGTAAATCGGGAAAAACACGTCTCTATGCAGAATTTAATTGCGGTGAATTTGTATTTGGGCGTTTTTGGTGTAAAGTTAAAATCTTTGGAGTTATAGAGCAAAAATTGAAAAAAAATCACGATTTTCGGGCGCCATTTTGTTTATAAAAAAAGTAGCAGACTATCTGAATACTTTGCATACCTATATTATTAATGTACTTATACAATCATAAGATTCGATTCCAGTAATAAAATTGCTGGTAAATAACTTTTCCTTGTATTTTGCTAATTAGCTTAGAGTAAATAGTTGTTTATTTAAAATACATATAATATTTTTTATGTATGCAGGGTATCTAGATTAGAACACGTACCAAATGAGGAAAGAAGACGACGGACAAAGAGTGTATATTCCACGGTTGACCATATAGAAACAAAGAAATTGCTATGGTACGGTCATGTTATGAGGATGCCAGGGGAAAGATGACCAAAAAGAGCATTAAATTACACACCCATAAATAGAAGAAGAACAGGAAGGCCTACAGAAACATGGAAGAAAGGCATAGAACAGTCTATGGCAGATAGAGCTATAGAAGAAAACGAGTGGGTTGATAGAAAACGATGGCGAGCGAAATGTGGGATGCGGAGGAGACCGTAGGAACCCCACTGTTTAATATATAATATTTTTTAAATAAACATGAATGTTACAAGTGTCGTGAAAAATAGGATACTAAGTGCACAATCTCGTGAAATCCTACACAGTGTTTTAAAATTTACGCAGGAGGAAGCAAAAGGAAATTTTACTCTGAAACACGTAACAAATAAAAACAGAAAAACCTTTGAAATCCGATTGATCTGACAACGTCGCGTAACCAAAGCTTTCGAACGGTCTGACCTTAACAGTTTCAGATATTTCTGTCGGCTTATACCTACTTATAACATATTAACCTCCGAGAAAAAGTGTCTGATCTTTGTCTTTCCTTTTTAGCCTCACAAGAATGATTTGCCCAATTGTCTTCAGCTCCATAAAGACCTTCAGGTGTCTTGGGAAGTTTTCGGGCCTGCAATAACAATTCAGTTAGCTGGTCAAGTAGAAGAACAGGAGTATATGTCGTTTGGAATCTCAGGAGCGGCTGATAAAAGCCAAATGATTGGAGCTGATGTAGCAGTTGCTTACATTGATGGATTCAGAGGGTTTGCTACGGACTACAATATAACAGCTTTAACACCAGTAAGTTTTTACTTAATATAAATATTCTCCGAATTTTGAATCTGATGATACGAGATCATCTTGAACCAACATTTAAATTGGCCGAAACTGTAGGCTTACTGTCTCTTCTTGACTAGTCTGGGTTTGTGAATAAATATTTCCCCCTTATTTTTGAACTGTTCATTCATTATTTTGATCTTCACCTGGAGGTTTTCGGTTTTTAAGTTTTTGCCCAATGCTTCTCCAACGTCTTTTTTTCTGTAATATATGTACCTATGTTCTTTCATTTCTCTTTTCTGTTGTCTTATGAACTACCCTATCTAAAAGTATGTCACTAACATATTCTGCGCTTAAAAGAATATCAATTTCTGAAGGAATGTAAAAACTGCTATCGGCAAGTTTTATTTCGGAAGAGATATTCAGTTCATTTGCATTAATGCTTACTTGAGGAAGTTTGCATGTGATCTGATCCAAAACCAAAACAATGAACATCCAAATATGACTTAGAAGATATCGAATTTATGCGAACTACGGTCTCCTGGTTGAAGTCACTAGACAAACAGCCAATTCCACGAACCTTTACTATGTTTTGTTGTGAGAGAATATTTAAAAAATTTAACAGTGAGCTTATAATAAAAGATATTTAAGAGGCTGAATCAAGCAATACCTTCACAAATATGTACTTTTTTCCCGTTCGAAGAATTTATGTGAGCTTCTAATGTTCCCAATAAAATAATAGAATCCCTATTATTGACTTTAGAAGTGGCCAAACTTATTGACTCTTGTTTCGAGGTAGAGGGTCTATTTTGTGACGGAGAATCGGAACGTGGTTCATTACGAATCGGAGCGACATGTTCTTGAGAGTTACTTGAGATAGTGACTGATTCTTTTTGTTCTGCAGTGTTTACGTTAGATCTATGAGGTTGAGGCTCTTTATTGCCCGGTTTATTAGAATCAAAATGTAAAAGAGTGTGGTGTTTATTTCCACAATGAAAACAAGTTCTCTTAGAAACGCAATCCTTGATAAAATGTTTACTACCAAGGCAATTGAAACAAAGTGAATGTTGTTTGGCAAAATTTCTACGAATACTAACATGCTGAGCTTTAAAATCGTTACATGAATAAATTGAGTGATATTTTCTTTTACAATAACTACAAGAATTGTTAGAGTTAGAATGAGTCCATGAACTGCTTTTTTTATCATCAAAGCTAGTGTGTAGGGAATGCTTTACATGTTTTGGCGCATGAGAGTTTAAGTGTAAATTTTCCAAATGTTTGACACGAATATATAAATTCTGAGAATTTACTGAAATCATCAATCTGATCAACTTCTGAGGTAAATTCAAATTGTCTAAGAGTATTAGAGTCTAATTTATTAGAGACCAGATATATCAAAATTAAATTTAACAATATTTCAGGTAAGAGGTCCAGGTTCAAAAGAGAGTATGCATTTGATACAGAAATGTGTAGATCTCGCAATTGTGAAAAATGGGCATTGTTTTGTAAACTTTTACAATCAATGATCTTAGAGAGCAAATTCTTAATAATCAATTTGTTATTTGAATATCTATTAACTAATGTGATGAGAGCTAACTGATAGTTAGAGAAGTGGCAAGTTTTCTATTAGCTTGTATGGTTCGCCCTGTAACAGCGACTGCAAATAGACAAATTTTTCAATAATTGGCAGAGAAGAGTCTGAATCAATGATACTTAAAAAAATTTGATGAAACGTTTGAAATTGTTAATATTGCCATTAAATGGTGTTATTTTAAGTTCGGGCAGCTTTACTGTTTTATAAGAAATACTAGAGTTGTGACCTACTGATTGGTACCTACTTAAATTTAAGGTCATACCCAAATTTCTTACGACACATTGCCAGAAGACGAGAAGTATGGAATATTACAATATTTAGAGTATCACCATGCCCTGAAAAAAACTCATGGAATGAGAAGAAGAGGGATATAGACGATTACATCGTCAAAATTAAATTTACGTTGCACCAGATTGGGAGTACTAAAGATAACTATGGGAGACCTGTTTTCTGCTGGGAACTGTGCAATGATGATGATGATAACGAATTGTAAATTTGGCTGTTGTAAATTTGGTGTTTAGATGTTGACGAGGTGTGCTTTGTGTGATCTGTTTTATTAACTACTTCCTCATTTTGGAATTTTGTGAGAGAGTGACATTTGGTTATTTCTGCTATTGTTGTAGTTGACCAGCCAACATGATCACCAGGCCCTAAGAGTCTTAGGCCTGTCGCATTCCTAGCTAGCTGCTCAGCCATGCGGTTGCCCTTATTTCCATTGTGATTGTGTCCTTTAATCCACGTCAGGATGATGTTGTTACCATTCGAAGCTTGGGCTAGTGACTCATGACACTCCATTACTAACCTGATGCGACACATGGTCTATTCAGAGTTAGTATATGCGCCTATGTGGATAAAATTAGCATAGTCGTTTCCCTGGTTTCCTCAGCAATAGAATCTGTAACTTACATACTTAATTATCTAAGATAAATATTATTTGACTGTGAATATTGTTCTAGTGTGTAAAAGTATTAGGCCAATATAAAGGAGTATGCAAGGATGAAATGGTAGGAGGACAGGATAGCAACCAAATGAATACGGCAGCGAGGGAAAATGGTATTAGCATAATAACTTACAGAAGATCCTTAATTTCACGTAAGTATACTATTTTGTATAATATGTATACCTATACAAGTATAGATCTACTGCGCATCCGCTAGGAAAAATATTCTTATTCTGATTTTTTGCACAATCTTACTCAAAAAGGACCCCTTTTAACAAATTTGCATGTTGCCAGGTCCAAAAGTGGGTCAAAAATTTTTTAAACGTTTTTTTTTTGTTTTTTCCTAAAATTATTTTTTTACATCGAACAAAGTTGGTTTAGGTTTTTTGGATGATTCCAAACAGAAAAGGTCTTTAGTGACTTTTCTCTAAAGTTGATAGTTTTTGACATATAAGTGATTAAAAATTTAAAAATTGCGAAATCGGCCATTTTTATCCTTCAAAAACTATGTGAAAAGCTGAAAATTTCAATGTTGCCAAGGTAGGTAGATATTCTTTAAACATCGATTGATGAAATCCCGAAGAGTTTTTTGCAATACAATATCTTCAACCGTTGCATGTATGTAATATGCGTAAATATATTATGTGCAGAAAAATATTCTGATTAATTTTTTTTCACCATCTTGCTTGAAAAGGTTCCCTATAAACAAATTTGCATGTTTCCAGAGTAAAAATGGGTCAAAAAAATTTTTAAACAATTTTTTTTTAAACTTTAAATGTTTTCCGATTACATCTACCTACATGCAACGGTTGAAAATAGTGTCGCGCCCGCTTGATTAGCAATTAAAAAACAAAGGGGTTTTCGATAATGTATTACAAAAAGCTCTTCGGGATTTCATCAATCAATGCTCATAGAATATCTACGTATCTTGGTAACATTGAAATTGTCGGTTTTTCACATAGTTTTTGAGGGATAAAAATGGCCGATTTTGCAATTTTTAAATTTTTGATCGCTTATATCTCGAAAACTATCACATTTAGAGAAAAGTCACATGAAATCTTTTCTATTGGGAATGATCCAAAAAACCTAACAAAAAATTTGTCCGATGCAAAAAATTTGTTTCAGGAAAAAAAAACAAAAAAAAACGTTTAAAAAATTGTTTGACTGCCTTTTGATCCTGATAACATGAAAATTTGCCTTTTCAAGCAAGATGGTGAAAAAAATTAAATCGGAATATTTTTCCGCACATATATTTACGCATATTACATATTATGCAACGGTTGAAAATAGTGTCGCGCCCGCTTGATTAGCAATTAAAAACAAAGGGGTTTTCGATATTGTATTCCAAAAAAAACTTCGGGATTTTATCAATCGATGTTTAAAGAATATCTACCTACCTTGGCAACATTGAAATTTTCAGCTTTTCAGGAAATATGTCTTTTCCTCAATTTCTAATAACTCTATGCTTCGTCGTCGTCCCACATAGTTCTTATTTGCGCTGACAATGCAGTCTCATTCTGACGTCAGTCAGAAATGTTCTTAATTTTTAAATTTTCAATCGCTTATATCTCTAAAACTATCACATTTAGAGAAAAGTCACATGAAATCTTTTCTATTTGAAATGATCCAAAAAACCTAAAAAAAAATTGTCCGATGCAAAAAAATTAGTTTCAGGAAAAAACAAAAAAAAAACGTTTAAAGAAATGTTTGACTGCCTTTTGATCCTGGCAAGATGAAAATTTGTTAAAAGAAGACCTTTTCAAGCAAGATGGTGACAAAACATTTTATCAGAATATTTTTTCGCACATATATTTACGCCTATTACATATTATGCAACGGTTGAAAAGTGTCGCGCCCACTTGATTAGCAATTAACAAACAAAGGGGTTTTCGATATTGTATTGCAAAAAATTCTTCGGGATTTCATCAATCGATGTTTAAAGAATATCTACCTACCTTGGCAACATTGAAATTTTCAGGTTTTCACATAGTTGAAGGTTAAAAATGGCCGATTTCGCAATTTTTAAATTTTTAATCACTTATATGTCAAAAACTATCAACTTTAGAGAAAAGTCACTAAAGATCTTTTCTGTTTGGAATGATCCAAAAACTCTAAAAAAACTTTGTTCGATGCAAAAAAAATAATTTTAGAAAAAAAAACAAAAAAAAAAGTTTAAAAAATTTTTGTCTTACTTTTGGACCTGCCAACATGCAAATTTGTTAAAAGGGGTCCTTTTTGAGTAAGATTGTGCAAAAAATTCGAATGAGAATATTTTTCCTAGCGGATGCGCAGTGGCTTTCTGGACTACTAGGAAATATGTCTTTCCCTCAATTTCTAATAACTCTATCCTTCGTCCCAGATAGTTCTTATTTGCGCTGTCAATGCAGTCTCGTTCTGACATCAGTCAGAAATACTCTTAATTTTTTACTTAGTTGCCATTCACCGCTCTCAATGCGAAGACATAATTTTTTTCACTTAGAATTTTTTTTCACCCACGTGCCTCTTGGGAGTCATATAGTGCCTCAGGGCCTTATCCTTAGGGATTATATCCATCCTATGGATTTCATTTAACCTCTGTATTTTTGGGTGGCTCAGCGTGTCAAGCTTGTAACACTGATGATGGTCTTTTTAGAGAGCGAAAACGTTCTGTGATATTTGTAGCCCTTTAAAGGGTTTTTAAATAAATATACCTTTTATAAAGAAAAAAAATGTTTCATTAAATTTACTTGTAATTAATGGTATTCGGCCAGCTACATAAAATTCTTCCTTTAGGATTTTTTAGAAAATTTTACTTATGTTTCAGCTGATCCTGGAGATAAAGAGTTTCCAGCAGAGGGTTCCATATACGCCGTATGGGGGGTAGGAAAACTAGACGAAATGAAAGAACCTGCTTTTCATGATCTCTACTCAAAGACTGATATAAAAATGGAGATGACACCGAAAGAACCTCAGAATAACTGCGTCTCTTTTACGAGATCGAAACCTGAACCCAAAGAACCTTGGAAGAAAGGTCAAATATTCGATAAAACTATAAGGATATTTAAGTCTTATATTGGTCCATCAGGGGCCAAAAGGGGATACCAAGCCATTACCGGTAAATATAATATCTTATGCTACTTTTTTGCCACTTTTCTGTATTTTAATATGCTACCCCAAATTTATATGCTACCACAAATTATTATCATCACTTTTAATATCATATTTATTCTCTTGGTACATTATGAAACTATCTATCACGATAATAATAATAGTAGAGGAGCGAAGTATGCTAAATGTGCAGTCACTCGAGCGTTTGGAGACCTATTGAGTTGTGAAGAGCAGGTCCTAAAACCAAAAAAAGTTAAGTAAAATTTTCCATTTTAGTAGGGACTTTCCATTTTCTAATTAATTGTCCATTTCCAACAATCGCTTTTTCCGATTATAGCGCCATCTATCCATAATTTGAAAAAATGTTTCGAATAAAAGTTGCTTATTTTTAAGTAAAGAATCCAAATCTAGAATAAAAATTTGGGGCTCATATTTAAGATTTTAAAGTAACCCCCCACCCCACCTCCGTGGGGGGTCGTGTTTGGTACCATTTGATAGATTTTTCAAAAATATTGATTAAGTGTATTTTGCAGTTTTTCGATCTAATGTTTATTTTGCGAAATATCGCGGGATTTGTATTTAAAATTTTAAATTTACCCCCCACCCCTCTCCTTGGGGGTCATGTTTAGTATCATTCGATAGATTTTTGAAAAATATTGAAAACGTATTTTTTAGTTTTTCGATCTAACGTTCATTTCGCAAATTATTCGCTTTTTTTTTGTGAAACTTTTTAACTCGCCCATTTCCTTACTCAAATCCTCGCTCAAATCGTCAGATTTTTGAAATATACACTGTTTTGCATGTCCTTAACTTACCTTATCTTAATCTGACAATTTCGAGTATTTTTTTTCTGTCCCCCCTTAACGAACTCCCCTGTGTTAAGAGCTAATATATGGTAGAGGTACATCTGCAGGGCACCAGGTTTCTCCCCATATGATAATCTGACGCGCTCGAGTAACTGCAAAAATCCCAGCTTGGGCTCCCCTGCCATAATGTTAGAACTTTTAATATTCCGGATCAGCGTTGTTGCCACTTCTTATTTTTGTCTTATATTCTAGGAATTACGTATGTTTGTTTTGTTTTTCATATTATTAGGTACTAGTTTATGGGGATCCAATCAATTGCCATCTACAGTCACTCCACTCAATTTTATCAAAACTTTTTTTCTTAATAAACGAAAAAATAATTTTGCCAATTTTGCGAAAAATTTAGTTAACTATAAAGTAGTAAATATTTTGAGTAAGGATATTTCAATTGTCAACGTAAAACGGCGCGACACGTAAAATAGATGCAAGAGTCAATTTATTTCAGTTAAAGGGGAGTCCGTTATACAAATGTAAAGATTTCATTTGTAATTTTAAAAGCAATATAGTTGTCCTAAACTTTTTAACGTTAGTTGTTAATAAATTCCTTTCAAATTATACTCAAATTTTATTTTTAAACCTCTTATTTATTTTATATAACAATTCGATTATTTATTCACTTTTTACCTGTTTTTATAGGCCACTCATCCACAGCTTTAGCATGGTACATAAACGGTTTCCTCAGCCCTGAGATATGGCTACGACGAGGTCTTTCATATGCATTTAAAGTATATGGAGGAAACAATCCACACAGTGCTGAATATTATCATCCATTGATAATAACAGATGAACCCCACGGAGGTTTTGATAGACTTACTGACGATGCTCAGTCTAAAATAAGAGTCTTGGCTGGTGTTGAATATTCTAGAAGGGGAAGACCTAGACCAACTACATGTAAGTTATATTCTATTTACTAAACTCAACACTACCTGTCTAATAAATTTAGTAATTCATTTTGTATCATGCCGATCAAATTTTGACTTCCACTGGAAGTGGTTATAGAGACTTCTTCTCTGCAACCAAGTATACGTGCTCATGATCAATATTATTTGTAACTTTCAAGGCAATGTCAAAATAATTTGATTTAAAATTGAATTGTCAATTTGTGAAACATACCTTCATAGCAACTTTTATTTTAATAATATACGAACTCATTTTGAAAGTTCCTTTTGTCTACATTTTTTGTCTTTACAATTTGGACTAATTTTTCATGTCTTACTTTGTCAAATGCTTTTCCAAAATCAACGTAACAAACATGCACATCCACATCATATCCATGCATTTTTGAGCTATCACATTAAACGCAAATAAAACCTCTCCCTAGTCCGTTCCTGAACCCAAATTAACTATCATCTATTCCTTGTTCCAGTTTTGTATTTATACGACCGGGTATTATTTTCAAGAATAATTTGAGAACATGACATGAATGATATTGTTCTGTATTCATTGCAGTCTTAAACGTTTGTATTTTTTTGCGCCAGGGATAGCGCAAAAGGTGGAGAGTGCCTAACCATTATTTCGATATACAATGCGCTGGAATAAGTGTTACCCCCCCCCCCCTTACTAACTTATTTATTTTTAGCACATAAGCAAAACGCTCGGGCAGGTCGATTTTTAAAATAATTATAGTATATTATAGCATCAATATTTCGAACTACGCAGTCCCTCTTCAGGTGAGAGTGATAACTTTGATTTTTTTTTAAATGGGAAAGTACTCAAAGTACATCATGTGATAGCTCATTTAAAAGCTTTTGATAGACTGATTACAAAAAGTTATAACACTTTAGTCCTTTTTGAGACCGTATGCGCAGTATTTCGGTCGAATTATTTTGAAATGTATTCATCTTTTTCGAATTCTGAGAAAACTAATAAGTATTTTTGAAAAATTTAAACGCAGATTGAAATATTACAGTAATATCGTGGTTCAAAAGTCCCTGAGAACTTCTATAATGATTATTTTAATAAGTCACTGGGGCGAAAAAGAAAAAAGAAAATTTAATCGGATTTTTAATTTCAAATATATCATTCAAAAGAAATTTATGTTTATTCTAAGTGACTTTCAGCCCTCGGTAATAATGTAATCTTTTATTCTGCGTTTAAATTTTTCAAAATACTTATTAGTTTTCTCAGGATTAGAAAAAAATGAAAGCGTTTAAAAAAAATTCGATCGAAATTTTGCGCCTACGCTCTTAAAAAGGATTAAAGTATTATACATTTTTGTAATCAGTATTTCAAACGCTTTTAAATGAGCTATCACATGATGTACTTTCCCATTTAAAAAAATCAAAGTTTTGCCTGTCACCTGAAGAGGGATCGCGTAAAGTTCGAAACAGTGATGTTATAATATACTCTGATTATTTTAAAAATCGACTTGTCCGAGCGTTTTGCTTATATGCTAGAAATAAATAAGATATTAAGGGGGGGGGTAACACTTATTCCAGCGCACTGTATATACCACTTTTGCTGTTTTTAATGCCATTTTAATTTCCTCTTTTAATAACTTAAAAACCATACCATATTCTACCTCTATCTACTTCCATATAGGTATGTTCTGGTCTATTGTCTTTGAAAAACTTATTGTCCTATTCTTTCCATCTCTTTAATTTTTCATTAGCATTCAACACTACAGTGGAACCTCGATAACTCGGATTAATCGGGACCGCGGCCGATCCGGGTTATCGAAAATCCGAGATAGCCGGAGAATATGGTAAAAATTAATAAAATATGGTATACTTACAGATAAACTCCGTTAGAATTGAAATAACATGAAATATATTTATAAATATGCACAGTACCTACTCATCAAAATTACTAAAAAAAACACCAAACACAAACGTAAGCAATACAAGACACACAATACAGTCACAGCGATGTAATGTTATTTAAGAACAGTGAAAACTAAAGACCATTGTTTATAAAAGAATTTTTTAAATAGTCTTTCCTAAACAATGCTAAGACAGTTTGAAATAAAAAGGAATAGGTACTACAGACAGGTGCCTGTTGTTTCTGCGGCGTGTGCTATGAGTCATTTTTAAAATCGTATAGTTCAAATTACACACATACACATTATCTCTCAAATATTATGTTACATACATTTTTATTGTTGAAAGGTTTGTCTGATAATTAACTACTTTGATGGTAAATAAGCCACAATTAAATTGAAAAATAATTTTATTAACGTTTCGCGACGCCCAAATCGGGTCGTTGTCAAAATACAAAATATTTGAAAATCAAAATGTTTATCTGATGAAAATCGGTCCGGGTTAGCCGGACTTCCGGGTTATCGGGGGCCGACTTATCGGGGTTCCACTGTAGTTTCTTCTTTTCCTATTGTTGTGAGTGAATTCTTTAATTTTTTTTGTGTAGGTATTGTTGTGGTTTGCTCAAATGTAAGAAATTAATCTGATATCTCAGAGCTCTTTTACTAATCAAAAATAAACGTGGCTTCAAAGTATTTTTTGCTAGTTACCTTTGAGGAAAAGGGACAGACAATAGGAAAATAAATTTACAACAAATTTATGAAATTATAAAGCAAAAGTTATATTTTAAAATCAATCAAATATTAAACTTAAAAATATTGGATAAGCATAATAAAATTTCAAATATCCATCAAATCATACATCCAAAATTATCAATTCCAATTAATTAAACTTATATTTAAATTAAAGATATCTTAATTTTAGTGCTTCAAAATAAATTATCATTTATTTTAATTCTCAATAAAACCAACAAAATGAATAACTCTAATTTAATCTAAATAGGTGGTCGTGATTGATAGTCTTTGATTACTAAAATGACGAAACTAACCCTTGTCTCAAAAATTGATGACTTTCTCTCACTCTCCTTTGATTGTGTCATGTCCACCTTGCTCGTAGTTTTCAGTTTCCCCGAATACTCCTGCCAATTCCTCTGCTCCAAATCTTGACTACATGAATAAACCCCTTTCTCTCCAAACACAAGGATATCTCAACTAATCGACTTGCTCCAGTATAAAACGATACATCTGTTTATTACTTACAGCATGTCCGTTATTTTCTTCTATCTGCTACCACAGTTGGAACCCCTTCCACCACACACAAATACAACTTTTCACAACATATACTTTTTTTTCAAAACTTGGCAAGTTAGCACCGTCGTCTCCGCAGACCCTGCAGTATACTCCTCCGGTATTCAATTTACAATGATCTTTTCTCTCATGGCAAAACTCTATCAACCTCAAATTTCCCACTTCGTTCTTTCTCTCACCCCATCAGCAGGTATCTCTATCCACACCAATTTTACTGTCCTTTCAAAAAACCCAGCTTTCTACCATCAAATAATTCGTAAGCAATTCTTAATAAAGACAAATTAACATTTTCAATTTCTACGGAAAAAAGGATAATTACCTATTCTCCAACGACCATTTACTAAAACTATTCTTTTGTATAATCTTTTCATTGTTTCGTGTTATGCCGTACAATAGAAAGTTCAGCGTCGAATGTTTAAAAATGTCTATCTAACTAAGCGGTAGAAAAACCAATATATTGTTTCATTCTCTTCGGGGAATGTCTTTAAACCGAATACGATTCACTAATTCCGAAAAAAAGTTCCTAAATCTAATGCCTTAATAGTATAATATACAGGGTGTTGCGATTTCTGTTGGTAGGTGATTTGATTTTTGTCTTAATATTTTCTGTTTTATTTTTGAAAAATATGGAAACCTCAACAGTATATTAAAACTTTTGTCTTTTTCTGGCATTCTTCTATTTATGCGCAATTTTAACCAATCTTACACGAGCAAAAAGAGTAGAATGGACTTTTTCAAAATTTCTGGAATCTGGGGAAAAATTGTTTTTCTATATCTCTCTAACACATATGCTCTTATGGAAGAGACTGTTAGCAGAAGTTGTGAAATTCCCAGTTTTTCAAGCATAGTCAAGTATTTCAACTCAAATCAAAATTGTGATTTATTTCCATTACAAATGACACATAAATTTTTCGTATTTGCTAAAATTCATTTATTTTTTAGCTGGTGTCCTTTGTCTATCAGAACACAAAGAAGGAAAAGACAGAAGACTCGATGATGACTTCGAAACGTTCAAAAAATTCAACAAATCTTTGATGTACCACTGCGAAACTGGAGATCCGGGCGTTTTGGAGTTTACTCCCAACACTTCTTGGCCCGATATCGTATACTACAACTCCTTCACCCAAGCCAACATGGGCTGGAAAATTCGAATAGTAGACAGCTTCAATCAGAGGTCTTCTGCTCAATCATGGACAATGCTGTCGAGTAACTTTTATGTTCTGTATTTAGTTACTGGCGTATATGTTCTATTTACTATGTGATTAAAGTATTAAAATACAATTTATTTATAAAATATCACGTTTTTATTTTCTTTCCATTTTTATTTCTTAATACTCTAGACCAGTGATTCCCAACCTTTTATGTCTGGCAACCTACCTTCTGATGCCTTTTCATATGCACGACCCATCCCTCACAGTCTAAGAGCTAGTGAACCCTCCGTCTAACGGTCTTCCTGTAAGGCTAGAAATTTGCCTAGTGATAATTCATAGCACACCAAGGCTAAAAACCATAACCTGGCAGGCATCAGCGGTGCACGTGTATCTACCAGGTGAATCGAAAAGTGCACAGTTTAGGGGAAAAATAAACTTTCTCCTGTAAAGTTTAAATTTAAGTATGTGTTTGAGTAAGTCATTTAGAAGAAATGTGTACACTGCCAGGCCATTCTGAACAGCATAAGACCTTGCCAGGCGAGGGGAAAGGTTAGGGTTTTTTCCTAAAATTACTTTTTTGCAAGTTTTTTAGGTTTTTTGAATCATTCCAATCCGAAAAGGTCTTTAGTGACTTTTCTCTTAGGTTAATAGTTTTTGACATATAAGCGATTAAAAAATTTAAAAATCCCGAAATCGGCCATTTTTAATCCTGAATCGAACATTTTACTGAAAATTTCAATGTTGCCAAGGTAGGTAGATATTCTTTAAACGTCGATTGGTGAAATCCCGAAGAGTTTTTTGCAATACAGTATCGAAAACCCCTTTATTTTTTAATTGCTAATTAAGCGGGCGCGACAATGTAGTAAAGTGAGGACGTTTGAGTTTGCATAAATTCATTATCTCGAGAATGGGCAAATTTGAAGATAAATCCTCGGACAGGTCGATTCTTATTTTTAAATTGGGACTTTTTGACATATACAGGGTGCGCCAAACCTCTGGTTTTCTTTGATTACGGCTAAATTATGGGATATACAAAAAAATGATTTTAATAAAATTAACGTATATCGAAACCGTCTATAATTTAAAATTATTTTCGATTATACAGGGTGAGTCAGAACGACGGTACGAACCAAATTTGTGTTTTTTTAAATGGAACACCCTATATATTAAATCATTTTTGAATATATTTTTTAAAAATATTAAGAATTTGTATAAGGTATTATAGGCCTAAAGTTACAATTTTCGAAATATTTACACTTTTATTGAGAAAAATGGTAATATTCAAAGGGCTGTGAATTAGGCTTTCAAGGTAATAAAAATTTAAATGATATGCCAAAGTTTTTTTAGTATACTGTTATTTTTAAATAAATTAACATATTTGACATATAGCCATAGAGTATACAGTGTGATCACTATTTGCAAATACAAAATTTTCTCATATTTTTTTAAATAGGACACCCTGTATATGAGTATTGCCTTTTGTAGTAAATATTACAACCTTTCTTTTGGTATAAGGTTGTATGCACCTAGCATGTTTCGTTTTGTAGATATTAAAAAAAACTATAGATTTTACGTTTTTGCGGATTTTTTATTAAAAAAATTTTTTGCAAAAAAAATAATTATAATCTGGTTTTAGAAACATACATTAAAATATCAAATATGAAAATAAAAACGTAATTAAAGATTAAAATAAATCGCATACTAGTACAATTCAATTGAATTTAATAAATTAAAATTATTTTACAAAAAATATTTTACTATACCAATGAATGCATAAATTAGTTACTAAATTAAATAAACAACCAAATTTGATATCTACCCTAGAATTTTTTCTACCACAGAAACTTTCCTGCACCAAATTAATTGTTAGTTAGTATATTGTATTTACGAGTAAGATCAGTTAAACTTTTAATTTACCTACCTCTTAAATTTACTTACATCTTGAGAACATAATTATAAAGTATGCTTTGAAACAAATGAATGTTAAATGTATCAGCCAAATTATTTATTAATATAAATAGTATTAACTGGTGTCACAAAAGCTGGTAATACTTTTGTAGTTGAAATTTTTGTAACAATTTTTTATATTTTAAATTTCAATTTTTCAACCGAACAATTGGTGGATATGACATTTGTTTTGGGCGAAACCATTAGAAATTATTACCAACTTTTGTGACACAACTACATATTATTATGTAGATACTATTTACTTAATAACATACTTCTATAACGTTCATTTGTTTCAAAGCATACTTTATACGTTCTCAAGATGTAGGTAAATTAAAAAGTTAAAAACTGATATTCAATTTAACTAACAAAATTGGGTACAATAAAGTTACTAGGGTAGAAAAATTTCTAGGGTAGATATCAAATTTGGTTGTTTATTTAATTTAGTAACTAATTTATGCATTCATTAGTATGGTAAAATATTTTTTGTAAAATAATTTAAAGTTATTAAATTCAATTGAATTGTACTAGTATACGATTTATTTTAATCTTTAATTACGTTTTTATTATCATATTTGATATTTTAATGTATGTTTCTAAAACCAGATTATAATTATTTTTTTTGCAAAAAAATTTTTTAATAAAAAATCCGCAAAAACGTAAAATTTATAGTTTTTTTTAATATCTACAAAACGAAACATGCTAGGTGCATATAACCTTATACCAAAAGAAAGGTTGTAATATTTACTACAAAAGACAATACTCATATACAGGGTGTCCCATTTAAAAAAAATGAGAAAATTTTGTATTTGCAAATAATGATCACACTGTATACTCTATGGATATATGTCAAATATGTTAATTTATTTAAAAATAACAGTATACTAAAAAAACTTTGGCATATGATTTAAATTTTTATTACCTTAAAAGCCTAATTCACAGCCCTTTGAATATTACCATTTTTCTCAATAAAAGTGTACATATTTCGAAAATTGTTAACTTTAGGCCTATAATACCTTATATAAATTCTTAATATTTCTAAAAAATATATTTAAAAATGATTTAATATATAGGGTGTTCCATTTAAAAAAACACAACTTTGGTTCGTACCATCGTTCCGCCTCACCCTGTATAATCAAAAATAATTTTAAATTATAGACGGCTTCGATATACATTAATTTTGTTAAAAACATTTTTTTGTATATCCCGTAATTTAGATGTAATCAAAGAAAACCAGAGGTTTGGCGCACCCTGTATATAATACTAGTGACGTCATCCATCTGGGCGTGATGACGTAATCGATAATTTCTTGAATAGGAGTAGGGGCCGTGTGATAGCTCATTTCAAAGGTTATTTAATTCTCTATTCAGAAATAAGAACATTAACATAATTATTTATACACGATGTACAAAAAGATTTTTCTTATTAAATTAATTTACACAAAAAGAAGAACAATTTTTTGCACAACATTTGTATAAATAATTAGGTTAACGTTTATATTACTGAATAGAGAATTAAATAACCTTTCAAATGAGCTATCACACGACCCCTACTCCCATTCAAAAAATCATCGATTACGTCATCACGCCCAGATGGATGACGTCACTAGTATTATAAATATGGCAAAAAGTCCTAATTTAAAAATAAAAATCGACCTGTCCGAGGATCTCTCTTCAAATTTGCCCATTCTCGAGATAATGAATTTATGCAAACTCAAACGTTCTCACTTATACCACAGTGTCGCGCCCGTTTGGTTAGCAATTAAAAAATAAAGGGCTTTTCGATATTGTATTACAAAGAACTCTTCGGGATTTCATCAATCGACGCGACGTTTAAAGAATATCTACCTACCTTAGCAACATTGAAAATTTCAGTTAAATGTCCGATTCAGGGTTAAAAATGGTCGATTTAGCAATTTTTAAACTTTTTAATCGCTTATAATATATGTCAAAACCTATTAACCTAAGAGAAAAGTCACTAAAGACCTTTTCTGTTTGTAATGATTCAAAAAATCTAAAAAAAACTTTGTTCGATGCAAAAAAATAATTTTAGGAAAAAAGCCTAATCTTTCCCATTCCCTGCAAGGTTTTATGCTGTTCAGAATCGCCTGTCATTGTACACATTTCTTCTAAATGACTTCTGAAACATATACCTAAATTTAAACCTTACAGGAGAAAGTTTATTTTTCCCCTAAACTATGCACTTTTCTATTCACCTGGTAGATACACGTGCAGGGCTGATGCCTGCCAGGTCATGGTTTTTAGCCTTGGTGTACCATGAGTTATCGCTAGACAAATTTCTAGCCTTACAGGAAGACCGTTAGTCGGAGGGTTCACTAGCTCTTAGACTATCACCTCCATTGGTTGTAAGCCTGACACATTTTTGGACCAACTAGTTCCATTTTCGCGAATAAAACTATACAATGAATCGAAAATGTCTTGGGCCAGTTGTAGTGGTGTTTAGAGTGTGGCAAAATAACACTTCTTCAACTGATCCATTGAAACTAAACCTTACTAAGTATAACAAATTAACTTTGTCAGCAATATCTAAACTTTCGTCTAATTGTAAAGAATAACAGTCATTTTCTTTCATAGCAGATATTAAACAGACAATTTATGTTAGCAGACATTTCCTTGATTCGACGTTTCACTGTAGTGTTGTATAGGGGTATGGTTCTTTTCATGAGGATTTTTCAGTGCGTCACAAATGATAGAAAAAAAGTTAAGTCCGTGATAATATAAATTTATAACATTTATTCTAACATGACATTTTAATTAAATCTGACAGTTGTCAAATTTTATTTGCAATTGAGCATAAAAACTAATCAATTGTCTTTATTGCATTTTAGACAAGGCGGAAACGGCGGGTTCGTTGGGAAAAATATTCCCATGAGATATTTTTGCATAATCACATTCGTGAGACATCCCAGAATGAGGATCAAGAAGTCGCCCACGTGAAAAGTGGCCAATTTTTTTTAACAATTTTTTTAATCAAATTGCAGAAATCAATATTTTTGGCCCGGACTATTTTTTTTTTAGATTTTTTGGACCATTCTGGACAAAAATACTCTTATATTTTTTCTCTAAAGTTGATCTTTTTCGAGTTATAAGCAATTTAAAATTTGAAAAACGCGAAAATGGCAATTTTTAAGAGTTAATAACTCGGTTAAAAATTATTTTTATGAAAGTCAAAAAGTGACTAAATCAAAGTTTAAAGTCGCCGCTACATGATCCTGAAGAAATCTGTGTCATTAATTTACTACTAAGCTGTTATTTTTAATTAATAAAAAAGAGCGGTTAGATCATATTGACGCCGCTGTAAATGTGAGTGCGAGTAAGATGCACAATTGGACTGCAGGAATGGCTTCTCTCTCGCACTCAGAATTTACAGCGGCCGCACACGTGCATGGCGAGTATTATTATTACTTAAAAATAACAGCTTAGTAATAAAATAATGACAAAAATTTCTTCAGGATCTTGTAGGGGTGGCTTTAAACTTTGATTTAGTCATATATTGACTTTCATAGTAATAACTTTTAACCGAGTTATGAAGCTTTGAAAATCGCCATTTTTCGTTTTTTTCAATTTTAAATTGCTTTTAAGTCGAAAACGATCAACTTTAGAGAAAAATTATAAGAGACCCTTTTTGTCCAGAATGGTCCAAAAAATTAAAGAAAAAATTGTTCGGGCCAAAAATATTGATTCTTGCAATTTGATTAAAAAAATTGTTAAAAAAAAATTGGCCCACTTTTCACGTGGGCGACTTCTTGAACCTTATTCTGGGATATCTCACGAATGTGATTATGCAAAAAAAATATCATGGGAATATTTTTCCCTTCGAACCCGCCGTTTTCGCCTTGTCTATTTATAAAATGGTATTTTCTTTGATTTGTATAGTCATAAATTGTACAGATTATATTCGTAGATATATTATATAATTAGTAAATATATTTTTTTCTATTATAGCGCCATCTATCGACAACTAGAATAATCACCGAACTAGAGTAATTACCAAAGTAATCACCGACGTGCCGTTTTTTCTGTCATATACAATTTAATGCGTTAGAAAGAAATCGAAAAACTGTGACGCGCTGAAAAATGCTCATGAGAAAAACCATATATATAATATATATACTACAGTGAAACGTCGAATCAAGGAAATGTCTGCTAACATAAATTGTCTGTTTAATATCTGCTATGAAAGAAAATGACTTTTATTCTTTACAATTAGACGAAAGTTTAGATATTGCTAACAAAGTTAATTTTGTAGATTTTAAACAAGCCTATAATTCAATAGATAGAACAATTCTACCTAATATATTGGAAGAATTTGGCATACCATCAAAATTAATACGACTAGTGCAAATGACAATGACAGAAACAGAAGCACAAGTATGTATTCAAGGACAGATCACTGATGCGTTTACGATAACGCAAGGACTGAAACAAGGCGACGGACTGGCTCCAACGCTTTTTAATCTTGTTCTTGAATATGTAATTAGACGGTTGACGGTAAGCGGAAATAACATACTTACAAACAAATCTACCCAATTAGCAGCATACGCGGATGATATAAACATAATGAGCAGAACAATGAATGCAGCGGAAGAAACCTACGTTGAGTTGAAACAGAGTGCAGAAGCAGTAGGGCTAGCAATAAACACAAATAAAACAAAACTACTCATACAAACCAGATCAAATAGACCGGCGCAACAACACTTTATTGACGATATAGAACATGTGAATAGATTCACGTACCTAGGAATGGATCTGGTTGCAAGCAGTGAAGAAGAACCGAAAATAAATAGAAGGCTTGTGCTGGCAAATAAAGCCTATTTCGCGATGGGCCACATATTCAAATCGCGAGACGTACACCGGAAAACAAAACTCCGGGTATATAAAACAATAATCAGGCCCATAGTAAGTTATGGCTGCGAAACATGGGTGGTGACACAGAAATCTGCCAATGCATTACATCTGTTTGAAAGAAAAGTATTACGTAGGATACTGGGCCCAATAAGTGAAAATAACAACTGGCGAATTAGGTATAATAGAGAAATATACGAGCAATATAGAGAACCAACTCTAGCACAACACACTAAACTGCAGAGATTACGGTGGGCAGGGCACGTGGTCCGCATGCATGAGAATAGAATCCCCAGAAAATTGCTGAATGCAAGGAAGAAGACCGGTTGGAAGACCTAAAAAGAGATGGGAAGACGAGGTCGATGAGGATGCCAGGAACTTCCTGGGAACGCGTTCATGGAAAAGAACAGCGGTAAATCGAAATGATTGGAGAAGCTTATTGAAGGAGGCTAAGGCTCGATTTGGGCTGTAGTGCCATTGGATGGATGGATGGAACAAAGTTAATTTGTTATATTTAGTAAGGTTTAGTTTCAATGGATCAGTTAAAGAAGAAGTCTTATTTTGCCACACTCTAAACACCACTACAACTGGCCAAGACATTTTCGATTTATTGGATAGTTTGATTCGCGAAAATGGAACTAGTTGGTCCAAATGTGTCAGGCTTACAACCAATGGAGGTGATAGTCTAAGAGCTAGTGAAAATCTATAGGTGGGCAGGTGATTAATTGTACAGGTAATAAATACAAACAAATTAAACAAAAATATTTATTAGTAGAATAAAAATATATCCTATACAATCGAAAATAATATACGAGAAATGTAACATTCGAAAAGTCTGTCTGATCGGACTGACATGCTATTTGACAAAAATTAGTTACACCTTATATAAAATATAATTCAAGAACCGTTCTTCTACAAAACGTCACCAACTACAACAGTATATCATCATGCAACTATTAAAGAAGCTAAAGACACGTAATATTAACTTTTATGAACATATTTGTATGACCATCTTTAGTCCTTATTTAAATCGAGTGCGTTGGATACAATTACCAATTGCCAATAGAACTTCATTATAAAGTAAAAAGTGTAAAAAGAATTTTTTTAGTGGTAAAAAATATGGAAGTCGAATAGTGTCAGATCTGCACTATAGTTTGGATGTTCGGGAACATTTTTAGTAAAAATGATCAACTTTTTTTGTTACTTGAGCTGTAATATTGTAGAAACCGTGAATCTTTACCCATGAGTCATAAATACCTGACGAAATACAATACAGACGTTTTAATCTGGGATCATTATATTCCACATGTTAAAATAGAGACAAAAAGGCTACCGTATGCTGCAAAACTAAAGAAATTATCTTGTTTTAAGAAATGTTTGCATCCATCCAAAAGAGATGGCTTTATATAAAATACATAAATATATCGCTATGTATAAAATGGCTATACCGGGTGATGAATTGGAAAACGGGCCATAGGAAACTCAATGTAAAATTCTAAACTGTTGAATTCCTGCTTCCCTAATTATTTTACATCAAAAGACATTAGAAACTATTTGTAGAGGATTGAAATCTGTATTGAAAACAACTGTTAAAATTGTTCTACGAATTAAACATATTCCAAAATTTTGTAAAAATGTACTACATTTTTCAGTTTTTCAGCCCAAAATTAGGCCACACACAGTGCAATAATGTGTCACAATGAAGTTATTATTTTCACATATTTTTGAACTGCCAATATTTTTATTTTATCATTTATTGTTTAAAAACAATACACTTAATAATATACCCTTAGTTGCTGAGAAAGTATTTTACTAATAATAAAGATTTTTTATTCAGTCAATGGTGTGAGCACTGTCAGTTAAATAGTCACTTGTGGCCTAACTTTTACACACATACCCTACTGTGGCAAATGTATATTTTTCAAAATTTTGGAATGCGTTTAAATCGTAGAACAATTTTAACTTTTGATTGTAATACAGATTTCAATCCTCTACAAATATTCTCTCATGACTTTTGATGTAAAATAATTAGGGAAGCAGGAATTCAACAGTTTAGAATTTTACATTGAGTTTCCTATGGCCCGTTTTACGATTCACCACCGGTATATAAAAGACAGTCGAAGATAAAATTAAATTTTTTAGGTAGCTAATAATATTTCACATTTGTTTACACTCCATACATACTATTTCGTATTTATTAAAATACATCCATGTGCAGTTTTAAATGATTCACGAACTAAAAGGTATTAAAACAATATGGCTAACCCTAAGTATGTACAGAGTGTAACGAAAAGGCAGGTCATAAATCACATATTCTGGGACCAAAAATAGTTCGATTGAATCTAACTTACCTTAATACAAATGTGCACATAAAAAACGTTACAGCCCTTTGAAGTTACAAAATGAAAATCGATTTTTCCCAATATATCGAAAACTATTAGAGATTTTTTATTGAAAATGGACATGTGACATTCTGATGACAGGAACATCTTAAAATAACAGTGAAATTTGTGCACCACATAATAATTTATGGGCGTTTTGTTCCCTTAAACCCATCGAATATTTCTATACGTTCCAAATAAATCATTATTGTGGTAGCCTTAGTTAATCACAATGTTTTTAAAACTTTTTTGCCTCTTAGTACGTTTTCGATATGCCAGTTGTTGTTATCGAGATATTTTGAAATTCACCACATATTTTTAAATGGTAAGTAAGATTATACAATATTATTTTCATAATAATGTAGAATTGTAAATATTTTACCTTATATTTTTAAGTCTACTGTATATATTTTTTTTCTTAATTATTATTACGAGCACGAAAAAAGGGTCTCACACATACGAACACATATTATGCCACATATGTGCGAATCGTTTGGAATCGGAGTTTAAGATAAACATTAGCCGCCTTGACTAATTTTATTGGTTTTCGTTTATTGAAAAAAGTCGGTACATACTTTAAACCAATTTTAATAGGTTGGTTCTCAGGAAAAAACGGAAAAGGGAGATAAGATATAACAGATTTTTATTTAGCGTAGGGGTGCGAGCGTCAGTCGATTTTAACATCAGGATCTAGACGGACGTGTTCTTTGGGAGAATAGAAAAAGACGCTTTAAGACGTAAAGAGGCGCTTTAAGACGAATATTATGACAAGCCGGTTATAATATTGATTAGACGCAATTATTTCCCAATACATTTCTTTTTATAAGAGCACGTAAATTTTGGTCGCAATTACACAAACACTTTTACATTTCGTCAATTTAATAGTATCTATAATTTAGTTATCTATTTTATTAATTAAAACTGTTAAACATCACACGGACTTTTAATACGATTGTCTTTAACGAATCCTACAATAATATTATCAGATCTCTATCATCTTGCTTAACCATTTAAAAATATGTGGTGGCTTTTACAAATTTTCAAAATACATATCTCGATAAAACTGGCTTATCGAAAAAGTACTAAGGGGCAATAATAATTTAATTGGAACATTTACAAATATTTGGGGTGGTTTAAGGGAACAAAACCCCCATACAATTTTTATGGGTGCACAAATTTCACTGCTATTTTAAGATGCTCGATCGGATAGCTCAGTGCGACTAGCGGCTGATCCACACTTCACTTCGCTTTGAGGTTGTGAGTTCAAGCCCAGCCCAGGCCATCGGAAAGACAAAAAGGCTAACGTGCCAGTATAAAATTCTAAATATGAATCTGGCGCTTAGACTGGAATATGCGGGCATCTGATCGACCTATGAGGGAGCAGTACGGCAAGGGATAAGGGCTTGCGGCTCGGTGATACTCCCCCATAGATCCCTACCGAAGGGCGTTGACGCCTAAGAACGGTGTAATACATTTTAAGATGCTCCTGCCATAAGAATGCCACATGTTCACTTTCAATAAGAAATCTCTAAGAGATTTCGATATATTGGAAAAAAATCGATTTTCATTCTGTAACTTCAAAGGGCTGTAACTTTTTTTATGTGCAATTTTTTTGTACTAAGGTAAGTTAGGTTCAAGCGAACTATTTTTGATGTTGTTCTGAAGCTATTTCCTTGTGGCATTTTTATAATTACGTATTTTTTATGGGAAATAAGCCACAATTTTACTAAAAAATGAATTTATTAACGTTTCGAAGCCCAAATTGGGTTTCGTTGTCAAAATACAAAATACTATTTTTGGTCCCAGAATATGTGATTTAATTTATGACCTGCCTTTTTATTACACCCTGTATAAAACTTTATTAATTTAGGCTGTGGGGTGGGGGGCGGACTTTAACTCATAATTTAAGTTACTGCTTACATACTTTAGCTAACTGTTGCATGTGAGATACACTATTTTATATTCAGATCATGTTATACGTTGACTCTTTATAAGGACCTTATTCACTTGTAAATCCCTTTAATACTGTAATTTGTCCGATAACAATTTTAATTAATCGACAAAATAAAGTTTTCTTTATATATCTATGAAATAAACAGTCCAATCTTAATATTAACAAATAAGTCTGCCTGGTCAGGCGTTCTTTAAAATCGTGCATTTCACTCTATCCGAATCAAGCCACAGATCAATTTGTTCTTATCTTTACATTTAAATCTTCTTCTTCGTTTATCGCTTTTAAATTTTACATTTAAACATAATAGGTAAATTTATCTGCTACCTATATCCCAAGAAAATACCATATACATAACGGTTTTATAAATATAATTCAATTATCTGATTGGTTTGAAGTTAATACTTTTATGGAGGTTTGGAAATCTACGAAATAAATATAAAGCTGATAAATCTTGCAACATCGCAATTCAAACACACTATCAATAGTTCTGTTCCAACTCGATACAAAACCGTTCTTGAGTCGTTACGCGCATGCGTAATAACGAATAATTATGCGCTGTAACACATTTTTCGTTACTGCGCATACTCGTAACCGTTCAAGAACAGTGTTGTATCGAGTTGGAACAAACCTATAATATCCCACAGTTTATAGATCGGGAGTTGATAGACAATGTTTTACAAAATTTGTTTAAAAATAATATTTAAAATGTAAATGTGATATTTATACATAAAAAATGGAGTTCAAAAGAGTACAGAGAGATTTCGTAATACAATGAATATATTAAGGCCTTTACTTTACAAAAGCAAATGAATGAAAAATAAGGTTATCGTGCGTATTACAGTGACTAAGGATCTCTTTCACACTTCTAGCCCAAGAGGCAGCGCTGAAAAATCTCTTTGAATTTACTAAAGCTGAAGTTTTCACAGTTGATTATTGTGATTGTGTAGAGAAACATACTGCGGTCGATCAAGCGAAACGAAAAACAGGGGTTACTGAGAGGGTATCAAAGTTGCTTTCCTACGAAGGTAATTAAATCCATTTACCAAGGCTGAAAATCAGTACACATATTCTAAATTAAATATAAATAAAAGTTATAGTCGGTCAGCTGTATGACGGGACAGAGCCGGTCGGTCGGCCCCAATGAATGTACTGGGTTATTCACTATATTTTGACCCCCTTGTAAACTGCTTTATTTACAGTATTAGAAAAAAATATAAAATACAAAAGTTATTCAATTTTTTAATTATGATTTTTTGACATATATATCGTACTAGTGACGTCATCCATCTGGGCGTGATAACGTAATCGATGATTTTTTTAAATGAGAATACGAATCGTGTGCTAGCTCATTTGAAAGGTTATTCAATTCTCTATACAGTACTATAAACATTAAAATCATTATTTATACAGGGTGTCCAAATTTTTTTTTTAATTATTAATTAAACAATTAATTTAATTAAAACATTTTTTTGGACACCCTGTATAATTTATCATGTTAATGTTTATATTACTGAATAGGGAATTGAATAACCTTTCAAATGAGCTAGCACTCGACCCCTATTCCCATTTAAAAAAATAGTCGATTACGTCATCACGCCCAAATGGATGACGTCACTAGTACGATATATATGTCAAAAAATCATAATTTAAAAATAGAATAACTTTTGTATTTTACATTTTTTTCTAATTCTGTAAATAAAGCAGTTTACAAGGGGGTCAAAATATAGTGAATAACCCTGTACATTCACTGGGGCCAACCGACCGGCTCTGTCCCGTCATACAGCTGACCGACTATAATAACTTTTATTTATATTTAATTTAGAATGTGTGTACTGATTTTCAGCCTTAGTAAATGGATTTAATTATCTTCGTAGGAAAGCAGCTTTGATACCCTCTCAGTAACCCCTGTTCTACGTTTCGCTTGACCTACCGCAGTATATTTCTCTACACAACCACAGTAATCGACTGTAAAAAATCTAGCTTTAGTAAATTCAAAGAGATTTTTCAGCGCTGCCTCTTGGACTATATTTTCCACTCACAATTCCCCAAAAGATTTGTGGCTAGATTCGGAATATCACCGGTTAATAAAATCTAAATATCACAAAAAATATCGACCGGTATTAGTTCGGCTGTATGCTGCCCCTGTTAGGAAAATTATTCAGATTCGATTTTTTGCACAAACTTAATGAAAAAGAGGTCCTTATAACAAATCTACAGGGTGCCAGGCGGTACCGCGGTCGAAAAATGTTAATGTTGTCGAAACATTCTTTTTAAACAAATTCAAAAAATAATTTTTTTCATTTTTACCAATTTTTTTATGAGCCTTTCTGGCTTGTCTTGTAAAAAAAGGTCTTGTGATTTTTCTCTAAAACTGATTTTTGTCGCGATTTAAAATTTGAAAAACGCGAAAATGGCCATTTTTCAAGGCTTAATAACTTCGTTAAAAATTATTATTACGAAAGTCAGAAAGTGACCAAATCAAAGTTTAAAGCCCCCCTACAAGGTCTTGAAGAAATTTTTGTCCTTATTTTATTACAAAGCTGTTATTTCTAATTATTAACAATGAGCGCTAAGCGCGTATTGAGGCGGCCGCCCATTATGGTGCATCTCTCGCGGACGGCCACCTCAATATGGGCTTAGCGGTCATTGTTAATAATTAAAAATAACAGCTTTTTAACAAAATAATGACAAAAATTTCTTCAGGGTCTTTAAGCTTTGATTTAGTCACTTTCTGATTTTCATAATAATTTTAAACCGAGTTATTAAGCCTTAAAATGGTCATTTTCGCGTTTTTCAAATTTTAAATCGCGTACAACTCAACAAAAATCAGTTTTAGAGAAAATCACAAGAGGCCAGAATGGCCAAAACAATCTAAAAAAATTTATCTAAAATGAATAAAATTGATTTTTTGAATTGAGCACAAAAAGCCTCTTGTGATTTTTCTCTAAAACTGATTTTTGTCGAGTTATACGCGATTTAAAATTTGAAAAACACGAAAATGGCTATCTTCAAGGCTTAATAACTCGGTTTAAAATTATTATGAAAATAAGAAAGTGACTAAATCAAAGCTTCTTAAAAACCCTGAAGAAATTTTTGTCACTATTACAAAGCTGTTGTTTATAATTATTAACAATGAGCGCTAAGCCCGTATTGAGGTGGCCGTCCGCGAGAGATGCACCATAATGGGCGGCTGCCTCAATACGGGCTTAGCGCTCATTGTTAATAATTAAAAATAACAGCTTTGTAATAAAATGACAAAAATTTCTTCAGTCTTTAAGCTATGAATTAGTCACTTTCTGATTTTCATAATAATTTGTTATTAAGCCTTGAAAATAGCCACTTTAGCGTTTTTCAAATTTTAAATCGCGTATAACTCAACAAAAATCAGTTTTAGAGAAAAATCACAAGAGGCCTTTAGTGCTCAGAAGAATGGCCCAAGGATCTAAAAAAATTATCTAAAATGAAAAAATTTATTTTTTGAATTTATTAAAAAAAAAATTGTAACAATTTTCCGACCACGGTACCGCCAGGCACCTTGTGGATTTGTTATAAGGACCTCTTTTGAGTAAGTTTGTGCAAAAAAAACTAATCGGAATAATTTACCTAACGGGCGCCAGCATACATCCTGGACTAAATTTAGTAGCAAAAAGCAAATAGGCTAAGGTCCGTAAAATGGGGTCCAGATTTTAATCCGCTTAAATCCCGAAATGGTTGCGCATGGCCCGACCTCGGAACAGGTAGAAATGGTCGATATTTGAAGGCGCTGTTGCCAAATCTACGGAATGAACTAAATTTGTTTAAAAAATCCAAGAGGAAAATAAACTTCCTGTAGCTGGCTGTAAAAATTCCTGAGCCGCTAAAATGTGTTGGGTAAAAACCCTTTAAATGTAAATGATTATGTTGTGTTACATATTTATATAAAATTCAAATGATATTATAGATATGAATGGATGTTACCCAGGGCAACACAGGACTCTTCCCACGATGGTGATGCCTTGCATGCCTACCAGGCATGCAATTTTTGGCTTTTAGAACACTGATGATGGATTTCTTAATCCGAAAACGTTTTGTCTCATTGTGACCCTTATTTAGGGTATTTTAAAATATACCTTTTACAAAAAACATAGTATTTTTTTTAATTTGTTTCTTTCTATTATTAATTGAAAATTTATTTTAAATATCGTTTAATAATTATTACAAGACAAGTAAATAAAAAGTAAATCTAAATGTTTAATGTTTCTCAATGCAAACCACTGTTTACCCAACTTAAAAGTGGAAGAATATCCACACAATTGAACTGAGTATATTCGGGAATATTCCTCCCCCCGAATTTATATTTGTACTGTAATTTGATTTGAATATGACTTTTAACCCTCTGTTAACATGTCTTGTAACTATTATACGATATTTAAAATAGATTTACGATAATAAATTTTCAATTAATACTAGAAATAACTAAATTTAGTTTCATTCTGAAGATTTGGCAACAGCGCCTTCGAATATTGACCATTTCTACCTGTTCCGAAGTCGGGCCATGCAATCATTTCGGGTTTTAAGCGGAATAAAATCTGGACCCCATTTTACGTTAGCCAGCAAATATTATTATTAACACAAAAATCTACGGTTCGTGCAACTTTACGAACTGTTCCAGCGTCTTTGGTATTTGATTTGTATATGGGATTTTGTTCGTGGCGATGACCGTTGCGCAAACGCACTTTAGAGATAAATACTGTAACAAATTGATGTTGCTCTTTTGCTCGGGTTTGAGACATTCGATGGCTTCTATTGGTGCTTTGCCTTCGATATTTGGTATGTCTATGTGAGCGCCGTACTGGAGAAGGAGTTTGACTACCTGAAATTAAAAGATTAAATCAAATCATATATTACATCATTATAATATCTGAAATAATTCAAAATAAATTATTAGAAGTAAACTGTAACATAAACAGTACATCAAGTGTGTCAATCTGAAAAGGTATTGTACCCTCGGAGATCGGTGTAAAAAATTTACACCCAAAATAACAAAATTCAGTTTGGCAACACTGTGTGAATGTTGTTAGTAACATATCCCTTTTAAGATCAACATAACTGTAATTTAGTCCAGACAAATTACTATATTGTTGTGCCAACAAAAATGAGATTTTTCAACCAAATGTTTCAAATATGATGTGCAAAATAATTTTGAATTAGTTTCTGCTAATGAGCTTGGTTTTTTTGTCATTAAAGGAGAAAATTAAATGTATTCTTTATAATCATTATCGTCCAGTTCTCGTCTTATTATCTTCACTGTACTAATATCCGTCGACTAATTTACAATGATTAATGCGATGTTAAATTAGCTTATCGTTAGCGGCTTCTGGAATGTCTTACACATATCTAATTTCATTGATAAAATGCGCAGTCCCACCGATTTCCACTTGAACATACCACCCTCTATAATTTGGTCACTACAGAATATCTAAAAATATGCAAAAACACGTCAAAGAAAAGGGGGTTGAGTGATACCTCATGTTAAAGGAAGTTCAACTATCTTTTCAAAAATACCACATACATTATATTTCTCTAAATAATTGATGGATTCGACCGTTACTTGATGGAAGTTCATTTTATCTAACAATAAAACACTGAAAACGTTTGTTTTCTATACTTCCACAAAATTTATTACAACTATGTGACTACAGCTGTTTCGGCAGAGTGCCTTTCTCAAGTGATTTAGATTACTATGGGTTTGCCTTTTTAAAGTCTTTAACTGAAGAGGTTGAGGAGTGGGGAGCTGTTTGTCTCGAGTTGGTCATTCAGAATTATATCCGTATTTTTCAATTTATTAATTTCCATAGATTCTAATAAAGATAGCTTAAGGCCTTCTTTCTTAAGGATTATTTCAATGAACAGTTTGAAATTCTGCATATTCAAGGTTTTAGGTTTTAAACCACGCAGAACTTTTTATTAAGAATCACTTTTTTTCGTAAAATTAATAATAAAAGAGTTATCTGAATTGAAATAACTGAAAATACTGTTCAAAAAAATTTTCAATTAGAAGGATGTAATTGCATACTAGAATATAGTTTTTAATTCCAAACAACTTTTCATAATAGCAATATTGTGAAAAATAAAGCTACTTTACTCTTGAGTGAAATTTAAACTTTTGGATATACCTAGTATAATATTCAAAAAATTTGATATTTGATGGTTAAATCTTAGGTTTTGGACCATGCAAAGCTTTTATGAAGAATTTTCGTAAAATTAATAATAAAAAAGTTTTCCATATGGATACAACTTACAGGGACATACTGTACTAAATTGGTACATGATTGGTGATGATGGTGATTACAAAGAGATGCCTATCCTAAATAGCGACCAAATACCTAGTGCGTCCTGTCGCACTAGTCGCACAGTTTTAGATTGCAGCATGCAGTCTAGGTATTAATACATTTAAGGTTATGTTAGGTTAGGATAACGTTTTAACTTACCTCCTCTGAGTAGTTATACGTGAGCGTGCTGATGTGCAAAGGCGTCTGTCCTTGTTCATTTCTTTCGTTGACAGATGCTCCACATTCTAACAAAAAGTGGACTATACTGGCTTTCGGGAATATAATCTAAAAATACAACAAATAGCTTCTGGTAACATAAATAGTTGTAAAATACGGCTGGTAAAAAAAAAACGAGTCTAATAAAGTCCAGAATAATCTCTAGGAAGGTTAACAAAGATATAAAAGAAAAATTCATATGTATGATGGTGATGGCAACCTAAAAGTAGTTCATATACATCTACAGTTAGGAGCACATTAAGAAATTTAAAATATAATATACAGTGATGAGCGCGCTTATAACCGGCAAAATAGCACAAAAGATGGAAAACGTATTAACTTGTGAGATAAAAAGCAATGAAACTAGTCGAGCTGGGACATTTCGCGATGTTAACCTATACATTTACATTATATGGATTGTTTCCCACCTTTAGACGTATCGCACGAGTTTGGAAACTACCACTGTCACAGTGACAGTTTTAGTTGGCATACTCCTCTGACACGTATAAAGGTGGGAAACAGTCAAAATAATGTAAATTTATACGTTAATATCGTTAAATGTCCCAGCTCGACTAGTTTCATTTCTTTTTATCTCGCAACTTAATACGTCTTCCATCTTTTGTGCTATTTTGCCGGTTATTAGCGCGCTCATCACGTATACACAACCAACGTTATATGGAATTAACATGTATTTAAACCAATATTTATTTATTTTGAAAAAATTTAGTTATTGTTGAGAAGAATAAAGGTTTTTATTAAAAATAAACAAACCGATAAAACATTCAGATAACATAGCTCGGTACATTATAGATTATTTCCTTTAGTTGTAAATCGAACAGAAATAAAGAAACTAACTTTTGCGTTCAAAAACGAAAATATGTAAGGTTACTAGAAACGCATAGGGAAAAGATTAAAATCTTTCAATAATATTGGTCTTGTGGAGCAAGGAATGTATTCAGGGGTTGTGTCAAAAACCTATGCTAGGTATTAAACTGGACTTATAACAGTTGGCATTACGTAATGAGGCGATATAAGACTTACATTACGTTAGCGAAATAAATAAAATACTACAGTATGCGGCAAAATAAACAGTACTGTAATGAATATTGAAATGATTATGATTATTTACATACAGTGCGTCCATAAAGTAACGCATTAATTCATTATTTCGTAAACCGATAATTTTCAGTAAAAATCCCGAAATAGGTAGATTTTTATTTTTAAATTACGATTTTTTGACACCTATATCATACTAGTGACGTCATCCATCTGGGCTAAGTGATTGATGACGAAATCGATTATTTTTTTAAATGGGAATAGGGGTCATGTGATAGCTCATTTGAAAGGGTGTTCAATTCTCTATTCACTAATATAAACATTAACAATTATTTATACAGGGTGTCCAAAAAATATTTTTTGTTAAATTAAATTAATTGACACAATGTACAGTCGGAAAAATGAAAGAATACCCATGAACGATCACATCAATCACTTATTTTGTATTTGCTGTCTTTTTCTATAAATACCACACGTTTGTTATAGAAAAAAGAATGTGTGTGTACTATGTACGCACGTAAGAAGTTATACTTCTATTATATAATTTCAAAGAAATAAATATACTTAACAGGTTATTTGTATTTTATTTAATTATTAAACTAACTTTCCTACCCACCACTTAAAAAAAGGATATGAATCGTCCGGGATTTGAACCCGGATCTTGATCTCCGGTCACACGCCCTACCACTGAGCTACATTACTTTTGCTTTGACAGGTTACAAGATTTCTCATACATACTGACAAATTTAATAGACCAAAAGTGCAGTATACAAAAACACTTTAAACATATACTTACTATTATTATAAAATATGTATCTTATTCCCGCGGAAGACAAATCCAAAGACCCAAAAATTCTAATAAATAATACATTTACTAAAAACACTAATATATCCTTTTAATTACTTATTTGCGCTGACAGCGCTGATACATACATATCTTGAAAGATTAGCAACAAACTACATACTGTCTGTGTGCGCATACGCCCGGCATTATAAAATTTCACTCTCGATCGTAAAGAAGTATAACTTCAAAAAGATAGCAAATACAAAATAAGTGATTGATGTGATCGTTCATGGGTATTCTTTCATTTTTCCGACTGTATGTAATCTATTTAATTCTAAATACATTTTACTGTTGTCAGAAAACAGAAAAAAAACATTTTTCTATATTTGAAAAATAAACATTGATTTTCGCTTAAACGAAATGTTAAAACTGCCAAGAGGCAGGTGGGCAGGTTTAACATTGAATTTAAGCGAAAAACTATTTAAATGTAGTAATGAAACAAAAGTTATCAAATTCAATTGAATTATACTAGCATACGATTTATTTTAATCTTTAAGTAGGTTTTTATTTTCATATTTGATATTTTAGTGTATGTTTCTAAAACCAGATTATAATTATTTTTTTGCAAAAATTTTTTTAATAAAAAATACGCAAAAACGTAAGATCTATAGTTTTTTTAAAATATCTACAAAACGAAACATATTAGGTACATACAACCTTATACCAAAAGAATAGTTGTAATATTTACTACAAAATGCAAAACTAATATACTCATTTAAAAAAAAAATGAGAAAATTTTGTATTTGCAAATAGTGATCATACTGTATATTTTATGACTAAAAGTAAAAGATATTAAATTATTTAAAAATAACACTATATTATAAAAACTTTGACGTATCACCTAAATTTTTATTACCTTGAAAACATAATCCACAACCCTATAAATATTACCATTTTTCACAATAAAAATGTAAATATTTCGAAAATTATTAACTTTAGGCCTATAGACCTTATACAAATTTTTCATATTTTTAAATAATATATTCAAAAATGATTTAATATATAGGGTGTTCCATTTAAAAAATACAACTTTGGTTCATACCGTCGTTCTGATTCATCCTGTATAATCACAAATAATTTTAAATTATAGAGGTCTTTGATACACATTAGTTTTGTTATAAACATTTTTTTTGTATATCTCATAGTTTAGCCGTAATCAAAGAAAACCAGAGGTTTGGCGCACCCTGTATATTAAAAAAAAATACTTACAATAGGTTCCTCGTTCATAAAATAGTTAGATCTGATCGTATTCAATTTCGAAACGCACATATGCAATATCGTATCTCCTAACTGGACGCATCTAATGTTTTTCCTCACAAAGTTCGTTATAGCAGTTCTCACTGACGCAACTTCATCCTCAGTGGACATGGATTCTACCATTAGGTAGATCAGATGGGCGATACATTTCAACAGTTTGTCGAAGAAATCCAGTTGTCGCTTGTAAACGGGTCTTATGTTTAACAGTAGTCGAATTTCTGAAAAAAAAACAAAAATTGAGGACTGGATGGACACTATACTTCATCCGACTTCAAGATAAGCTCCAGGTTACCGTGATCGATGGGTATATCGCACCGTCACAGATTGTCATTGGTTAGAAATTAATTTTAACCAATCACAAGCTGCAACGTCACTACACACCCACCAATCAAGGTGGCCTCGAGCTTAGCTTGAAGTCGGATGAAGTATAGTAATGGTCGAAGTACAAAAATTAGAGTTCGAAAATGTAAGCAAAACTTACTGTAACGTTTTTGCTTAAGTTATTAATGACTTTAAATACTTAATTTATTTAGGTTTTTATTTTAATTTGTTTACATTTAATTTTACTTTATTTACACAACATTATTTACACTAAAATTATAATTAAAAAGCCACAGGACCTGGAATCATCCCCATTGAATTAATAAAATTCAGACCGTCAGTAGTACTAGAATTGTTGGCGGAGATCTTTAATAAATGTCAATTCAAACAAAAAAATATTCCAGAAGATTGGAGCTTAGCGTGTATAATCTTAGTTCGGATTTAGAAATGCTCAAGGAACCAGAGAAGCATTATTTGCAGTAAATGTGCTAATACAGAGATGTTTAGATGTAAACCAGGACATATATGTCTGCTTCCTAGATTATAACAAGGCATTCGATACGGTGAAACATAATCCGTTAATAAAACTACTGAGAACAAAGAACATCGGCACACGGGATATAAGAATAATAAATAATCTGTATTATGAACAAGAAGCTGTCATAAGAATAAATAATTTAAACACCAATAAAATAAAAATCAAAAGAGGCTTTAGACCGGGCTGTGTCTTGTCGCCATCACTGTTTAATGCATACTCAGAAGAAATATTCAAAAAAGCATTAGAAGATGAAGTAGCAGGCATAAAAATAAATGGCCTACCCATATGTGAAATTAGATACGCCGATGACACAATACTAATAGCAGAAACTATTACAGATCTACAAAGAATTTTAAATAAGGTTGTTGCAACAAGTGAAGAATTTGGTCTGTCACTAAACATAAAGAAAACGAAATTCATGGTTATATCAAAGAAAAATATTAGAAACATCAATCTACACGTAAATAATAAGACGATAGAACGAGTTCAGAATTATAACTATTTAGGGACGAACATTAGTGAAACAAACGATTATACCAAAGAAATCCGAATTAGACTAGAAAAGGCTAGAAGTGCATTCACTAATATGAAACAAAAATTGTGTAGTAGAGACCTCAGCCTAGATCTTAGAAAGCGAATACTAAAATGTTATGTATTTTCTGTTCTTTTGTATGGTGTGGAGACCTGGACCCTCAATAAACAATGCCTCAATAGATTGGAAGCATTTGAGATGTGGACGTATCGAAGAATGCCGAGAATCTCCTGGACAGACAGAATAACCAATGAGGAAGTACTAAGGAGGATACAGAACAGCAGGGAGATACTGGATTCCATCAAAATAAGAAAACTTCAATACTTGGGTCATATAACACGTGGTGACAGATATGAACTCCTAAAATTAATTATACAGGGAAAGATTCAAGGAAGGCGCAGCATAGGTAGGAGAAAAATGTCCTGGCTGAGAAATCTCAGAGAATGGTTTGGATGCAGCTCAACTGAACTCTTTCGGGCTGTAGTGTCGAAAGTGAGAATAGCAATGATGATTGCCAACCTTCGTCGCGGAGATGGCACGTAAAGAAGAAGAAGAAGAAGAAGTGTATAATCTCTATCCACAAAAAAGGAGATAAAAAGGAACTGTAAAAATTACGGAGGTATAAGTGTTATTAGATCATTGGTGAGGTTGTACGGTCGGTTGATAAAAGAACGAATATGAGGAAATAGAAGATCAGAGTGGATTACGTGATGGCAGATCTTGTGTTGATATTATATTTGAACTTCCAACAAATTATAGAGAAAAGAACAGCCAGAAATTTACCGACTCGTGTAGTGTTCGTTGACTTGAAAGAAGGCCTATGAAGGCTCCTTCTGTCACAAAAGGCATAAGACAGAGATGCTCTTTATCCCCAACTCTATTCAAAATCTATATTCAGGAAGCATTAAACAACTTGAAGTGAAAATGCACAGGAATGGGAATATAACTTGCAAACAAGTACAAAACAAATATTTTCTTCGCATACAATTAAGTGAATATAGCAAACGATGAGGAAGACATGGATTATGTGATTTGAAAATTAACTGAAGAATACGAAAATTGGAGACACAATTAACATAAACAAAACAGAATATCTTTAGAATAAAGGACGAAGAAAGAGACCCACAACTCTCGATTGGGGATATAAAAAAAAACGAAGAATTGAAATCCCTAGGAACAGTGATAGCGAAGGAAGGAATATCGAAACAGGACATCCAGCAGAAAATACAACAGGGCCGAAATGTGGTACAAACGCTAAATGCGTTACTTTGGTCTCCTAAAATTAGTTTACGAACAAAAATGACAATCTACAAGTCGGCTGTAAAAACAATTTTGACAAACGGATCTGAATGTTAGTAAATAACGATGAAAAAGAACAAAAAACTAGAAATAGAAGCGGACTATCTGAGACGAGCGTGTCGGATATCGAGACTTGATCACATCTAGGTCTGGATCCCGCGTATGAAAAAAAATTGATTAATAGCAAGCTGACAATTTGTTAATAGCTTAAGGGTATCTAGTCGGATAAACTTTGATATATGGGAACACTGGAACAGGGGCAGTTTTAATTGTGGAACAGGTTAAGAATTTGGAACGGTCAGACCACGAAAACGTCATATAAATTTTGTCCGACAGAACTTCCAATTGATTTGTTACCCTTTCAATAAACTCTCATGCAAAAATCAGACTGCTATTTATCACCTGTCATAATTCCTGTCATTTGAAATGTTCTACGTGTTCCACTCATTATAATTCCCATTTGGTGATAAATAGCAGCCTGATTTTTGCATGAGAGTTTAATGAAAGGGTAACAAATCAATTGGAAGTTCTCTCCGACAAAATACATGTGACGTTTTCGTGGTTTGACCATTCCAAATTTTTAACCTGTTCCACAATTGAAACTTCCCCTGTTCCAGTGTTCCTATATATCAAAGTTTGTCCGACTAGACACTCTTAAGCTATTAACAAATTTTCAGCTTGCTATTAATCTATTAATGAGCAAATAAGAAGAAGAATAGGAAGGATTTACAATACCGTAGATACAATAGAATCCACACAGCTTTTATGGTACGGACATGTAATGCGAATGAAAGACGAACTATGGCCAAAACAGGGCTACAACTATGCTCCATGGAATAGAAGAAGGAAAGGAAGACCAGCATTAGAATGGAGAGAAAGAATCAGAGGAATAATGAGAGATACAGCCATAAATAATAATAATAATAATAATAATAATAATAATCCCCTGTGGGATAATAATAATTCCCTGTGGGAGTTTTTTTGTCAGTTCTTCTATCAGGCGCGGCCCCCTGCGAATGGGGGATGCTTTCTGGGTATTCGTAGCGCCAATACCCAGAGAGTAGCAGGAATACTTGCCGTGGAACAAAAACTGACACCTGGCAGTAGGTATAAAATGCACACCCATGAGAATGGAGAATAATAATTTGTGTTTAGGATCGCTGCCTGGGGATCGCCAGGGCACGTCTGGAGCCGGCGCTGGACGTGACAGCATGCGGGACGTCGGTGGCAGGGTGTTGAGGAGGCGGGCCCCTGTCATACAATCAGCTACAGCCCAACCACAACCACAAGCGAGCCAAATAACAACAAGAGCTCCACCCGCCGAAGGTGCTGCGCTGGATCATCAGCCGGCGCTCACTCAAGCGGGACGACCGAGGCAGCGCATGAAATGGACTGTGTCCATCAATGAAAGCATTTTGCGCTTCTATTATAAGGTGACAAGCCTCGGTCAAGAAACGATCGGCTACAGACAACAGCTGTATGCCGAATTTTGCAGGGAGTACCCAGATATTCAAGTATCGGAGCAAAGAGTATCAGATCAATACCGGGTAATCATAAGAAATAATCTTATCCCAGAGACTAGACGCGATGCCATCAAAAGCGAAGTCGAACGGGAGATTAATAACCAAGACCTAGTTTTAGATCAAATCCCTAATGAGATCCTTGAGGAGCAGATTCCTGAGATTCCCATACCAGAAACTCAACCTGACAATACACAGCAGGAAAACAACGAGTTGCGCTATAGTCTAGAAAACGAAATGGCTGGTGCCGTACAAGAGTTTAATGGAACAAATCCACTTAGCAGACCACCGCTACCACGAATAAACTCTTGTAAGAAACTAGGTGCGCTGTTACAAATTGTGAACACTAAAGTCCTACCCAATTATGTCGTAGAAGCCCACACATTGGAATATCTGCATATGCTAATCTATTGTGCAGCAACAGCAATTGCCAATGTAATGGGCGTTAAGATCAGAACACGACGGGGTACTAATAACGGAAGGACTGGTAACAGAATTGCACCATGGGAAAAAAGACTTCTCGGAAAAATTGAATTACTGCGTAGGGATATTGGTCAAGTCACAGAATATATAAGAGGTGTAACAAGTAGAAAAGTCATTAAGAGAGCTGAAGAAATAATGCGGAGCACTGCAAGACACTCGAGATACGATCCAGAAAATAACACAGCCCAACAGTGTCTGGATACATTAAAACAAAAACTCTCCGTCTATTCAGGACGATTAAGAAGGTATAAAGTTAGTAACAACCGAAAATGTGACAATGCACTTTTTGAGAACTCTCAGAAGGCGTTTTACCGAAAACTCAATTCCACCGTAGAAAGTGTCGACAAGTCTTACCCAAGCCAAGAAGAAATTCATGAGTTTTGGGGAAATCAACTTTCCACGCCAGCTGCTTTTAACAACAATGCTGGCTGGATAGAAGATACGACGCACAACTGTCACCACTACGTCACTGCTAACTACGAACCATTCACGACTGAAGAAGTCTCAAATGTCATCAAAGAGCTTCATAACTGGAAATCTCCTGGACCAGACGGAGTTCAGAACTTCTGGCTTAAAAAGTTTTGGAGTATTCATGAGTGCTTATCAACGTTAATTAATCATGTTATTTCTAATCCGCAGGAATTACCATCATTTCTAACTCAGGGAACTACTTATTTAATACCCAAGGATCAAAATAACACCCAAGATCCATCCAAGTACCGCCCAATTACTTGTCTTCCAACTTTGTATAAATTGGTCACATCCTGTGTAACCCGGCGTATCTACCAACACTGTGCTCTAAACGATATCATAGAGCCTCAACAGAAAGGATGCGCTAAGGGTTCCATGGGTTGCAAAGAACAGCTTATCATCGATTCAGTCATTTCTAACCAGGCATTCACTAAAAAAAGGAACCTTTTTACTGCTTTTATTGACTATAAAAAGGCCTTTGATTCAGTACCGCATGAATGGCTAATAGATATTTTGAAAATATACAAAGTCGATGATAACATAGTGACCTTTTTAAGGCAGATAATGAGAGATTGGAAGACTAAAATTCACCTCCAAATACCTGGTGACAAAAATATTGAAACCGAAAATATCGCAATCAACCGGGGCCTGTTTCAAGGAGACTCGTTGAGTCCACTGTGGTTCTGTTTAGCTTTGAACCCCCTTTCCCAGCTATTAAACTCCACTGACTCAGGTTTTAGCATTAAAAGCAATAATACTGTAGTAGCGAAGCTCAATCATCTGTTGTATATGGATGATTTGAAATTAATGGCTTCCACTCGAGAACACCTAGAAGAGATGCTAAAAACTGTAGAAACATTCTCTAATGATATTAGTATGCAGTTCGGTCTAGACAAGTGCCGTGTTTTGAATATAGTCAGAGGAAAGGTACAGCCCGGTGGATTCGATATGCAAAATGGCCAGAACATCGAGGCCATGGGCGATAACGATATGTACAAATATCTTGGAGTAAAGCAGGCGCGGAAAATTGACCATAAGCAAATGAAAACTGAGATAACTACTGAGTTTATAAGAAGGGTAAAACAGCTACTTCGTTCACAGCTTAACAGTAAAAATTTGTTTAAGGCACTGAACACCTACGCTTGTTCCGCGCTTAGCTATTCATTTGGTATTGTTAAGTGGACAAAAACGGATATAGAAAATCTTCAGCGAAAAGTACGAACACACCTCACAAAGGCACAAAAACACCACCCTAAAAGTGCAGTAGAACGAACGACATTACCCCGGTATTTAGGAGGAAGAGGACTTATGGATATAGGTGAGCAATTAGATAAACAGATTGCTAATTTAAGAACTTATTTTCAGATGCAGGCTGAGACATCTACTCTACACCGCGCAATTTGCGCAGTAGATGAAACAACTCCGGTCAAATTGAGGGAACCAGAAATGCGCATAGACCACCTTACTAAGGACGAAAAACTGCGCACCTGGATGGGTAAACCTCTGCACGGGCGACATCCCAATGAGGTTAGCCAAGACTATGTCGACAATATAGCGTCGAACTATTGGTTGACATCAGGAAAGATGTTCCCTGAAACGGAGGGTTCATTACTGGCCATTCAGGATCAGGTTATACCAACCAGAAATTACCTGAAATATATCGTCAAAGACCCTCAGGTTCAAAACGACAGATGCCGATATGGATGTCAAGCCCAAGAAACCATCCAACATATTACAGGGGGCTGCCAGGCATTTGCTGCAACTGAATACAAGGAACGGCATGACGCAGTGGGAAAAATCCTTCATCAAGAGATAGCTAACAAGCTGGGACTTCTCCAAACGGACCATCTCCCATATTATCAATACGTTCCTGAGAGTATGCTTGAGGATGGCAACTACAAGCTATACTGGGACCGCAGTGTGCTCACAGACCAAACAGTGGCACATAATAGACCAGATCTCGTACTAGTTAATAAATTAACAAGACAAACAACACTAATTGATGTGGCGATACCTAACAACAATAATTTACGTAGTAAATTTACTGAAAAGATCGCCAAGTATAGAGATCTGGAAATTCAAATACGGAGACAGTGGAGAATGCAAAGTACGCAGACTATACCTATTGTTATGTCTACTACTGGAGTCATTCCGAAGACCCTCCTCGAAAGCATAAAAAAGCTGGGTCTCAATGAACATATTTATAAGACCATGCAGAAAGCTGTACTACTTGCGACGGCCAGAAGTGTAAGAAAATTTTTGGGAGATACACCTGCATTCCAAGTCACCTAGGGCTCGATAACACGGAAAGAGTCCCACCAGAGCTCAATCCTTTTGATACCGTAGGTATCTGGGATGAGTCAATTTTCCCCTCAAAGGGAGTGTGAGCCGTATGGCTAAATCTGGATAATAATCCTGTGTAACCCGGCGTATCTACCAACACTGTGCTCTAAACAATATCATAGAGCCTCAACAGAAAGGATGCGCTAAGGGTTCCATGGGTTGCAAAGAACAGCTTATCATCGACTCAGTCATTTCTAACCAGGCATTCACTAAAAAAAGGAACCTTTTTACTGCTTTTATTGACTATAAAAAGGCCTTTGATTCAGTACCGCATGAATGGCTAATAGATATATTGAAAATATACAAAGTCGATGATAACATAGTGACCTTTTTAGGGCATATAATGAGAGATTGGAAGACTAAAATTCACCTCCAAATACCTGGTGAAAACAATATCGAAACCGAAAATATCGCAATCAACCGGGGTCTGTTTCAAGGAGACTCGTTGAGTCCACTGTGGTTCTGTTTAGCTTTGAACCCCCTTTCCCAACTATTAAACTCCACTGACTCAGGTTTTAGCATTAAAAACAATAATACTGTAGTAGCGAAGCTCAATCATCTGTTGTATATGGATGATTTGAAATTAATGGCTTCCACTCGAGAACACCTAGAAGAGATGCTAAAAACTGTAGAAACATTCTCTAATGATATTAGTATGCAGTTCGGTCTAGACAAGTGCCGTGTTTTGAATATAGTCAGAGGAAAGGTACAGCCCGGTGGATTCGATATGCAAAATGGCCAGAACATCGAGGCCATGGGCGATAACGATATGTACAAATATCTTGGAGTAAAGCAGACGCGGAAAATTGACCATAAGCAAATGAAAACTGAGATAACAACTGAGTTTATAAGAAGGGTAAAACAACTGCTTCGTTCACAGCTTAACAGTAAAAATTTGTTTAAGGCACTGAACACCTACGCTTGTTCCGCGCTTAGCTATTCATTTGGTATTGTTAAGTGGACAAAAACGGATATAGAAAATCTTCAGCGAAAAGTACGAACACACCTCACAAAGGCACAAAAACACCACCCTAAAAGTGCAGTAGAACGAACGACATTACCCCGGTATTTAGGAGGAAGAGGACTTATGGATATAGGTGAGCAATTAGATAAACAGATTGCTAATTTAAGAACTTATTTTCAGATGCAGGCTGAGACATCTACTCTACACCGCGCAATCTGCGCAGTAGATGACACAACACCGATCAAACTGAGGTAACCAGAAATGCGCATAAACCACCTTACTAAGGACGAAAAACTGCGCACCTGGATGGGTAAACCTCTGCACGGGCGACATCCCAATGAGGTTAGCCAAGACTATGTCGACAATACAGCGTCGAACTATTGGTTGACATCAGGAAAGATGTTCCCTGAAACGGAGGGTTCATTACTGGCCATCCAGGATCAGGTTATACCAACCAGAAATTACCTGAAATATATCGTCAAAGACCCTCAGGTTCAAAACGACAGATGCCGATATGGATGTCAAGCCCAAGAAACCATCCAACATATTACAGGGGGCTGCCAGGCATTTGCTGCAACTTAATACAAGGAACGGCATGACGCAGTGGGAAAAATCCTTCATCAAGAGATAGCTAATAAGCTGGGACTTCTCCAAACGGACTATCTCCCATATTATCAATACGTTCCTGAGAGTATGCTTGAGGATGGCAACTACAAGCTATACTGGGACCGCAGTGTGCTCACAGACCAAACAGTGGCACATAATAGACCAGATCTCGTACTAGTTAATAAATTAACAAGACAAACAACACTAATTGATGTGGCGATACCTAACAACAATAATCTACGTAGTAAATTTACTGAAAAGATCGCCAAGTATAGAGATCTGGAAATTCAAATACGGAGACAATGGAGAATGCAAAGTACCCAGACGATACCTATTGTTATGTCTACTACTGGAGTCATTCCGAAGACCCTCCTCGAAAGCATAAAAAAGCTGGGTCTCAATGAACATATTTATAAGACCATGCAGAAAACTGTACTACTTGCGACGGCCAGAAGTGTAAGAAAATTTTTGGGAGATACACCTGCATTCCAAGTCACCTAGGGCTCGATAACACGGAAAGAGTCCCACCAGAGCTCAATCCTTTTGATACCGTAGGTATCTGGGATGAGTCAATTTTCCCCTCAGAGGGAGTGTGAGCCGTATGGCTAAATCTGGATAATAATAATAATAGCGTTTATTGTCCAACAGAATCCATTTACAGGACAAAATATTACATAAATAAAAAATTAAATAAAATATTAGTAATTCATAGGTATCGATAATAACAAAAATTTTACAAAACTAAATTTGAATCTAAAGAAATAAATTATTAATCACCTAGGTAGATCTTGGCCATAGAAATCAGTTGCTTTAAACTGCAGTTAAATATATCGCAGTAAATACTTAAGAGGCTACAGTAGCGAGCAACAGGTAGCAGCAAACGCGTTCCAATATTGCGGCTCTAATTTTGAATATTTTGTCGAGATATTTGGCACACATATTCGTAATATAATAAAGAATGGCGGTACAGAGCCCAATTTTAGAAATATGTTAGTACGTGGAAATTACTCTATAACTAAATAAGATATTGAAAAAAGGAGCCTGTACCGCCATTAAGAAGAAAAAAATAATAAACTTTCTTCAAATAAACTTTTTTATCGCATGCCTAGATTTTGTGTAATCTTGGAACTACTAAAATTTTTTATTTCTAACAAGAAATCGAACATATTATAACTAAATAACTAATTAGGCAACATAGAGAAATTATCAGTGTCATTTTGACAAACCTGCGTCGGATTTTCTCTAATTTGTTCTGTCATCTTTATTGATATCAGTCCAGTGCAGTAGTGTGTTAATTTAAGAATTCGTTATAGTTGTTTCATAGGAAAATAGTGTTTATTGATAGTTATTTATTATATTTTTGTTGTTGTATAAGTTGTTGGCCTGTTTGAAATAATAGATTGTTGTTAATTGTGTTTTAGTTCAGTTCTATGTAGGTAGGTAAGTATATTTTACGTAAAAACATTTCGAATTCTAATGCGAGTATAAAGATTTAGGAGGATATTTTATTTTTAACATATTATCAATAGTTTAACGAAATGGGAAAAGTTAATAAAACGACAAATAAAGCGAATAATTCCAAGAAAAAGTCCATTAAAAGCCGTGCCAAAATTCTGAGAACATCGAAATTGGAGCCACCACAAATTTTAACAATGTAAGTACCTATGAGAAGTAATCTACTGTTGTCATACATAAAAAAAAGTGTGAAAAGTTGTTTCCCATGAAAATGACATTCGTAATAAATCTATGTTTAGGTACAGAAATCCTGACTACAGTACAAATGCCAATTTTTTTTAGGTAGATATTCATAGTCCTGTCGCCAAGGGGGTACAACGGCCTCCTTTATTCAGATGGTCTTACCCAAGATTTTTTTATGTATCTTGACCCGTAGAACACGAATTTGTTGGGTAACAGTTGATCCGGATGTCGATAAGATTGTTATAAACAAAGAACTTGAGGAATTACATAACAGCGATTTCTCGCAAAACAAAACATTTTTTTTGTATTTTTTGGGTCATTCTAACCAAAAACTGTTCTGACAAGTTTTTTCGTAGGATGCATAGTTTTCGAGATAAACGCGGTTGAACTTAAAATCGAGAAATTGCACTTTTTGAACCCGAAAAAATTTATTTTTGCTAAAGGTGATACAGTAGCGATCAACAGGTAGCAAAAACGCGTTCCAAGATTGCGGCTGTAATTTTGAATATTTTTTCGAGATATTTGGCACACGTATTCGTAATAAAATAAAGAATGGCGGTACAGGGCCCAATTTGAAAAATATATTAATATGTGGAAATTACTCTGTAATTAAATATAATATTAAAAAAACGAGCCTCTACCGCCATTAAGAAGAACAAAAAAATACAATTTCTTCAAATAAACTTTTTTATCCGATGCCTAGATTTTGTGTAATTTTGGAACTACTAAAATTTTTTATTTCACTAGTAGTTCCAAAATGACACAAAATCTAGGCATCGGATAAAAAAATTGAAGAAAGTGTATTTTTATAAAAAGTGCAGGAGCTAACAATGCCGAGGAAGATCTATCAGGCTGCATCTCACTTCCCGCCTGTCCAGCACGGTAAAATTCCAACAAAGCTTAGTTCCGAATACTCAGATTACGAGTAGAACTAATCAAAATAATAAATAATCATTCCATGAAGTACGACTTAACCTGGTAGATTTCCCTCGGCCTTCTTAGCTCCGGCAATTCGTTGGCTTGCAAATTTTAGAAGCCACAAGCCACGATTGGTTTAACCAGAAGACTAGTTACAATAAGTTTTATTTTATTTTTGATATTGTTAATATTAGAAGTAAAACTTTCGTTCGTCTTTAGCAGATACCGCCACGGCATTCATGCCATCATTTCGTTGTGAACCGATAACGGTAGCCCGAATTTTAGTAGTTCAAAGAGAATGAAATATGCACCTCTGATGGGACCCTAAGAAGGGTTAAAGGGTGTTCTAGAGTGCCTTTGGCGCTCTATGATCTAAATAAAATAAGACTGCTCTCGTTTCGCTTCACAATGAAATTATTATTTATTATTATTTTTTTCGTACAAATACCTATGTTAACATAAAATTTTCACCCATTTGGGTTTATTTTTATAAATATTTATTTACTAATAACAAAATTATTTTCGGTTACTTCCATTTAGCGCGCCTATGAGTTAAATTGTCAATAATATTAATCTTACATAATGTCAAAGATTACCAATGTTGCCAAAGTTTATGATACTATCTCCCGAAGTTATATTTTATTGCTACCTGTTGATCGCTACTGTTTACTCTTAAGGCATTATAATAGCTGCACATGACGAATAGAGGAGAATTTAACATAAGGTTAGTTCTAGCTTGTGTATTTCTGAACGTAATCGAATTTCTTACTGGATAAGACGGAACGTTAAAATTTATTTGTCGAAGGATATCAGGGCTGTCAATGAGATTATGTAGTAGCTTGTACAGGAATACCAGGGAGGCATTAATTCGTCTAGATTCTAATGACACTACGTCCAAACCGCTACATAACTCATTATTGCTGATACCCCTCGTAGGATATATACCATTAATTTTATAAAACAAAAATTTTAAAAATTTACGCTGAACCCGTTCTATAATTTGGATGTGTACATCATAAAACGGTGACCAAATGATAGAGGCATATTCCAGTTTACAGCGTACAAAAGTGTAAAACAGTAATTTAATGGCCTTAGTATTAGTGAGATTTCGACTATTTCTAATTATAAATCCATAAGATTTAAGTGCTTCTCTAACCTTTACATTAACATGTTCAACAAAAGTGAGTTTGTGATCAAATATAACTCCAAGGTCTTTAATTTTAGTCAAACGTTCCAGTTCATTGCCATCAATAATATAAGGATGGTATATAGTAGACTGTTTCCTGGAATAACTAACCACCTTGCACTTATTGGCATTAAGATTCAGATGATTTTCCTTACACCATTCATGTACGAGATTCAGTTCACTCTGCAGAAAATGATAATCGTTAAGGTCGCTTATCAATGAATAAATCTTTAAGTCATCAGCATAACATAAACATGGTGCAGAAATAGATTCACACAGATCGTTAATAAATAACAAGAACAATAATGGACCTAGATTAGAACCTTGTGGAACCCCTGAAGAAGCAAGGTACTTTGCCGATTTGTAACCATTGTAAGAAACAAACTGCGTTCTATTTGATAAGTAAGACCTCATAAAAGTAACAGCATCCTCATAAAGACCAAAGTGGTATAATTTAGAAAGCAATACTCCGTGGTGAATTCTATCGAACGCCTTCGAAAAATCGGTATAGACGACGTCAACTTGACTTCTATTATCTAGGGCCTCTGAAATATATTGTGTGACCACTAATAAGTTTGTTACAGTGGACCGACTGGAGACAAAACCATGTTGGTATTGAGACAGCTGATTACGAGTTCTTGAATAAATACGATTATACAAAATTATTTCAAAAACCTTCGACAGATTGCAAATTATGGAAATTGGTCTATAGTTTTCTACCTGATCCCTTTCACCAGTTTTGAATACTGGGCACACTTTTGACTCCTTCCAGAGACTTGGATATTCTTTATTGAGAAGACATAAATTAAAAATTTTTAATAGTGGCACAGTTAAGGCACCTATGCAATCCTTAACCAGAAAAGATGGTATATTGTCAGGTCCACACGTCATTTTGTCTTTCAATTTCTTACTAGCAGAAATTATCTCAGATTCTACAATAGGATAAAAATTTAAGTAATCTGCGTTAACTGATGAAGAGTTAGTTAGCTTTATAATTAATATCAGATGACAGAAAAACACTATTGAAAAATTCTGCAAAAACATTCACAATATTTTGTGGTTCGGAGGTAGTAATGCCAATATATTTCATTACACCAGGAATTCTTGAACTATTATTTTTCGCATTAACATACGACCAAAACTTCTTGGGATTGATGGATAGAGATATTTGAATGTTATCGACATACACATTGTATGCCAAACTGATTTTTGATTTGACAAGGTGTCTTAACCGTTGAAACTCAAGCAAATCACAATGATTTTTGAATCTTTTAAATTTTTTTCGAAACTTTGCTTTTAATTTGATGTTCTGAATGATGTCAGCATCAAACCAGGGTGGATATTTATGACTAAAATTTTTATAAACTGGAATATACGTATTAAACAAAGAAAACATTTTATCATAAAAATTACTTAAAATTACGTTAACGTCACTAGTAGTATCTAGAAAATTCCAATCCGTTTCGTACAGTTCTCGATATAAAGCAGGAAAATTTGCTTTTTTAAAGTTGTAAGCTATTTGCTCAGAACCATACCTAAATATAGGCTCTTTCACAAATATATCCGTAAATGTAATTTGAAGAGCTGGGTGATGAGAGTCTTCATAGAGCAAAGGTGAGTCATCATGCTTCACTTCACAACTGAAATGCGATAAGACTAAATCTAGCAGTCTACCCAAATGATTAACAACATTGTTAAATTGTCTAAGTCCAGTAGAGCCCGTAAAACTTAAAACTACAGAAGTTTGGAAATCAGATATATCATTATCAATGAACTTTGGAACATTAAAATCGCCTAGTAATATGGAGTTATTATATAAATAATCAAGTTGCCCTAAGCAATCGAAAAAATATTCAAAGTCAACTAAACTTAACCTATCCGGTAAATAAACAACAACTGTATAAAAATGTTTGTAACCAATCTGGCACTTGACAATGATTAGATCAATTAATGGAAATTGAGCATCGAAAGCCGCAATATCCAATATTTCGGATTTTATGAAGTCTTTTACCGCAAGCACTACACCACCACCCTTCACCTTATCCACCACATGGAATTTTCGGTCCTTTCTATATACTACATAATTATTCGGAAAGAGTTCCATGCTCGAAACATCACCGTGCAACCACGTTTCACTTAATGCTATGATGTCGAATTCACAATCACTAATGTTAGCATTAAATAATGCAACTTTGCTATTTAGACCACGTACATTTTGATAGTAACATGTAAGTTCAACGTGTTGGGATTTACTTGATTTGGAACTGCTGGACACGTTTAGTTTAAAGAGCCATCAGTATTACTGACTAGAGTAGGTCTGCCCCTTACATACTTAATCGTCAAATTCTGTTCTCCATGATCTGTTCGCCGTTTCAGTTCTGTCCGAAGTTTATTCATGTATTCTCTCTGCCGAGGTGTTTTATCATCAGAGATTGAAATGGTAGAGAAAGTAGATGTGGCTAATTTATTCTTGGCACGCAAAAAGGACTTAGCCTGTGCGGGTGTGGAAAAGGTCACTTTGATTGGACGAGCCTTATTTGAACGTTTACCAATTCTGTGCACATGTCTTGAAGAAATCGGATTTACATTATCACCCTGTACTGTTATTAGAATCTCGTTTACTTTATTATTGTCTTCCACAGCAGAATTAGTTTCTGGGACGTTATACAAAATGATATTATGTGATCGATTAATACGGTCCATGGCTTCTTCAATTATATCTTCCTGATGTTCGGAAGGTATAGTAGTGTTAATATTAGCGATCTTTCTTTCCAACTCTTGCAATTTCGTTTCCACAAGATTGGTTAAAAATTGCTTCAATTGATCGAGCTTGTCCTCTCCATTACTACAAGTATTACATAGTACTTTTACATTTTTACTACGCATTCGTGTGATCCGACTAGCATCATCGCCCTGTAAGCCAATGCAAGAAGTATGCAAAGAATTCATACATCCCGAACATTTTATAAATTGTGTGTTATTGGTAGATTGTTTACAATTTATACACACAGGCATAATTAATTCTTCGTCTAATTTACAATTTACACCAAAATTAAAAATCAATTAAATGGCAATTATACTTTGTAGGTAGATATTCGATATTCGACAAATGATAAATTAGACCAGTTTTTTTGCTTGTGTGCTGATATAAACGGCAATATAATTAATTATTGCATATATCGGGATTCACATAGGATAACCAATAAAAATAGGTACTCACGGTTGTGTATCTTGTAATAATGAACACTTTGTGAAAATTTCACTAAAAACTGACTTGTATAACTCAAGTAACTGAATGATCAATGTGAGCCACAAATAATACGTGTTTACTGTTTGATTAACTATGAATTACGCATGTAATAAATGAGGAGGAACGGATCGACTTCTCTGAATAGAACTCCTCACATAAGAAACTTCAAAGTAAAAATAATTCTCGACTTAAACGAAAAAAAAAAAGGAAGAATGGACTAATTACATTCAATAAAATTGTGTTTTGACTAGGAAAGTTTTGGGGTAGTTCTGAGTTCTTCCGTTATACAGGGTGTTTCATTGGGAAACGGAAATACTTTAACGGTGAATAGAGGTCACCGAGCCGGTTCTAGATATAGTACATTTTTTGCCCTACCGACTTTTATAACCGAGTTACAGGGTGTTTTATCGATTTTGCCCATTTCTTTCCTAAGCCATAACTTTAGAACCACCCAGTATATTTTTTTGATATTTGGTACACATATGTCTCATTCAAAACCCAAACGACCGACGTACTAACCATAAGAAAAATCCAGGTCCGGATTAACAAAAAATTATAAAGTAATTGTGACCTTAAAACAACACCCTGTATATTGAAATTTTGAAAATCTGTTTGCATATTTGAAAAGACCACAAAAAAGTAAATTTAATGGTTCGCTTCAATTTTTCGGCCAGACAATTTTATGACTTTCATTTTGAAATTATATTGAATTTTTTAAGAACTTTGACATTAAAAAGCAGATATTATTAACTTTTAGTTATAAATTAATAAAGTTAATGAATAAATACTCATTTTAAAAATAATCAATACTTATTTACCACATTGGAACGACCCGATTACTAATGACAAGAAAAATCCAGGTCTGGATTAAGAAAAAAATAAAAAGTAATTGTGACCTTGAAACAACACCCTGTATATTGAAATTTTGAACATTTGTTTGTGTATTTTAAAAGAGCATAAAAAACTGCGTTAAAAGGGGCATGTCAAATTGTTGCGCAGATAATTTAATTACGGCAATTTTGAAATCATATTGATTAATTCTGTCAAGTTCACAAGAAGTTACCAGGAAAATGATGAATAATCCCAATGTAATTAGAAAATCGATTCGAAATCTTTTAAAACGAGCAAGGAAATGCATCGAACAAAATGGCGGACATTTTGAGCAACTGTTATATTTCAAATATTTTTAATTTATATTAAATTGTTGAATTGTAACAAATTTTTGTTTTAATTAGATATAGCAGTTTTTTTTAATTCTTTTTTTAACAATCATTAAAATATCCCAATTCTCGCAATTCTAATTTTTAATGATGTGCATATAGCTACAAATCCAGAGAATATATGAAGCTAGCGAAGTAAATAAGTATTAAGTATTTTTAAAATAAGTATTGATTCATTAACATTAAATTATTATTAAAAGTTAACAATACTTACCTGGTTTTTAATGTCAGAATTCTTTCAATATAATTTCAAATTGATGTAATTAAATCAACGGCGAAAAAATTAAAATAAGCCTTTAATCACAGTTTTTTATGTTCTTTTAAAATGCGCAGACAAATTTTTAAAATTTCAATATACAGGGTGTTGGTTTAAGGTCACAACTACTTTGTATTTTTTTCTTAATCCGGACCTGGATTTTTCTTGTCATTAGTAATTGGGTCGTTCCAATGTGGTAAATAAGTATTGATTATTTTTAAAATGAGTATTTATTCATTAACTTTAATAATTTATAACTAAAAGTTAATAATATCTGCTTTTTAATGTCAAAGTTCCTAAAAAATTTAATATAATTTCAAAATGAAAGTCATAAAATTGTCTGGCCGAAAAATTGAAGTGAACCATTAAACTTACTTTTTTGTGGTCTTTTCAAATATGCAAACAGATTTTCAAAATTTCAATATACAGGGTGTTGTTTTAAGGTCACAATTACTTTATAATTTTTTGTTAATCCGGACCTGGATTTTTCTTATGGTTAGTATGTCGGTCGTTTGGGTTTTGAATGAGACATATGTGTGCCAAATATCAAAATAATATACTGGGTGGTTCTAAAGTTATGGCTTAGGAAAGAAATGGGCAAAATCGATAAAACACCCTGTAACTCGGTTATAAAAGTAGGTAGGGCAAAAAATGTACTATATCTAGAACCGGCTCGGTGACCTCTATTCACCATTAAAGTATTTCCGTTTCCCAATGAAACACCCTGTATATGTATTATGGGCTGCTGAATCCGAATATGAGGTTTGCGGACAAAATTTCGTGCCGGAACATTGAAGAAATCGCGAAAAAGGCGTAAAATTTCTGCTTTTTCTCGCTTTTTTGCTTAAATCTTGAAAACTATTAACTTTCAATAAATGGTCTGTTAACAGAAATTAAAGTACTTAAAATTCTCTACAAATATCACTATCTACTTTTTTTTCAGACGAACGGTTTGGTCTAAAATGCAAGTTGAAAATTGCCAATTTTTAACGGTCTCGGCAAAACCCACTTTTTACATTCCAAAACTTTATTTTTTATTAGAATACATTCATTTGATAAATTTCTTCTAGTTTTCTGCACAAATAATAAATGTTAGTTCATATGGTATGTCTCTTGTGACAGCTTCCATGAATTCATTTCATCCTAAGAGGCCGAGAATGTCTCTGCTTTTCCCTTAGAGCCACAGAAGATCAGGCACAGATGGAGTCACAGTTTCAGTTGGTGTGAACATTCCCTTCGGATCTGTTATCTTGATTTCTGATAAACCTTGAGGTTTTGTCCTTTTAAAATGAATTAGTTGAACAGCTCCCTGACTTCCATAAACCTGAGGCGCGGGTTTAGTTTTTAACCGAGGAATGGATTGGTTAGGAGCTACTGCATGTTTTGGTGCAATACAAGAAATGCCACCTATGACGTGAAAAGTGTGGTATCCGTCGATTGTATGTACGTTAAAATCAGCGTTATCGTACACCTGCTGTGTAAAGCACTGCAGGCCAATTTTCTGCGGATCGTCTGCGAATGCTGACACTTCCAGGCGAACAGTGTGTGTATGTGTATAGGATGAACAAAACCCCAAAGAGGAAACTACATCAACCTATTTTCTTGAGCCGTACTTTTTGTAGAGAAAACGGCCAACCCTGCAAGGAATAGTGAGACGAATTATCTAGGCCTTACTGCCACTACGAGACTTTGAGCAAGCGCGTTGCTTGTTTGGAAGTGTCAGCAATCGCAGGCGATCAGCAGAAAATTGACCAGCCGTGATTTACACAACAGGTGTACGATAATGCTGATTTAAACGTACATACAATCGACGGGTACCATATTTTTCACGTTATGGGTGGCATTTCTTGTATTGCACCAAAACATGCAGTAGCTCCTAACCAATCCATTCCTCGGTTAAAAACGAAACCCGCGCCTGAGGTTTATGGAAGTCAGGGAGCTGTTCAATTAATTCATTTTAAAAGGACAAAACCTCAAGGTTTATCAGAAATCAAGATAACAGATCCGAAGGGAATGTTCACACCAACTGAAACTTTGACTCCATCTGCGCCTGATCTTCTGTGGCTCTAAGGGAAAAGCAGAGACATTCCCGGCCTTTTAGGATGGAATGGATTCATGGAAGCTGTCACAAGAGACATATCATATGAACTAACATTTATTATTTGTGCAGAAAACTAGGAGAAATTTATCAAATGACAGCATTATAATAAAAAATAAAGTTTTGGAATGTAAAAAGTGGGTTTTGCCGAGACCGTTAAAAATTGGCAATTTTCAAATTGCATTTCAGAGCAAACGGTTCGTCTGAAAAAAAAGTAAATAGTGATATTTGTAGATAATTTTAAGTACTTTAATTTCTGTTAACAGACCATTTAATAAAAGTAAATAGTTTTTGAGATTTGAGAAAAAAAAAAAGAATGTGTGTGTACTTTGTACGCACGTAAGAAGTTATACTTCTATTATAATATAATTTCAACGAAATAAATATACCTACTTAACAGTTACAATACAAAAAATTAACAATAATTACCAAAATTTAACCAAAACTTAACAATGCCAAATATTAAAAAAAAAACGAAAAAGGTATGAATCGTCCGGGAATTGAACCCGCAACCTCGCGAATTCTCAATCTCTGGTCCAATGCTCTACCAACAATACCATCAAGGCACATACTATTAACGTGTCAGATATACATATTTACACATCACGGTGACAAGTGAAATATAAAAATAGATGTTTTATTATTTTACGCCCAAGGAAGACAAATCCAAAGACACAAAATTATAATAAAAAACCTTTTAAACCACATTTTTCAAATTGCGCAAGTTGTATTATTAATATTAATGTTAATAAATGAAATATAAATATTTTGACGTTTCACAATTTGACAATATCATAACAAAATTTGATCTACTATTTTTAAAACACTTACCAGTGTAAGATTCTTTAGCTTTGAATAAGCGAGATCGTAGATCGTCCCGGTTGATTGTTGTTATCCACAGTTTTCTACGCCTTCGAGCTCATAGGTTTTTTATCAGTAATTTTGCGGCACACATACTAGTCACAGTTTGATGGGCTTTCAGATTGACATGCAACAATCATCTCTTCTATGTTAATAAGTCCAAAAATATAATATGAAAACTATTTAAAAAGACAGTATAACCATTAACTAACTTTTTGTTTGTTGTTTCTCTTCCTACAAATTTTAAAACGCAACAACCATACACCATACATAACCAAACCACAGTTCCACAGCTGTGATACAGCTGCCATATTGGATCATTTTTGTCATGTCATTTGAACATCCAATCAGAGCAAAGTTGTAATGCGACTGCGCCGGGATCAAAGGTTTTAATCCTATTAAAATTCACCCTCATATGCGCGTAAAGAAGTATAACTTCAAAAAACGGAAAAAGCAGAAATTTTTCGCTTTTCTCGCGATTTTTTCAATGTTCCGTTAAGAAATTTTGTCCGCAAACCTTTCAGCAGCCCAAAATACATATATATGAAAGAAATCAGAACTACCCCAAAACTTTCCCACTAGGGACTGAAATAATAAAGGAACTCTACCTGGATACGATACCACCACTTAAGGTTAAGGCGAAGGTGACTTGACAAAAATGATAAAAAAGAGAAAACTTTAATATATGGGGCATATAAACAAGGATCTACAGTTCGAGCGAGTCTCGTAAATTCCACGATTTCGCGCAATCGTACTTGAGACATTGTGTCAGCTGAGGTGTTTGAACAATAGATAACAAAACAACATGCTTTGTTACGTATTTAAAAAAACTCTCCATCATGCATGCTCCATGAGAAAAGAAAATATAAAACTAATTTCATCCTTATCGTGTCTCAGATGGCGTAGCTACTTTTGCTATAACTACTCAACGCTTTGCTACTCTACCTACCTACATACAATTTGTATTATTTTATCAAAAAACAAGCATTTACAAACTCTGCAAATTGTATTATTTTGCTTTGCATTTTCATATGGAAAAACCGCGGTATGTATTTATCTTGAACTTTTTTTGAACAAGGTGCAATACTTAGGTAATATTATTATTAATAAAACAAAGTATATTAAAATACAATGTTAAAAACTTTAATAATATTTAAAAACTTTAATATATTTATTACATCGTTGATTGAGGTATTGGGTATCTCCCAATACCTCAATCAACGATTATATTATTATAGTATACATTTTATGAATCAGTAGAAACGATTAGGTATATTTAAATTTGGTAAATTATAACTCCACTCGACAGAGCACGACCACACAACTCAAAACATATTAAAATACAATGTTAAAAATTTTAACAATATTTAAAAACTTTAATATAATATATTATAGTATACATATTATGAATCAGTAGAAACGATTATATTTAAATTTGGTAAATTAAACTCCGCACGACCACGCAACTTGAAACACAAGTACGCAAATACGGTTGCGTGAAGCGTGGCTCGAAATCGTGGAATTTACGAGACTCGCTCGAACTGTAGATCCTTGTGGCATATAATAGGAGGTAGCAGATACTGGATTCAGCAGTTAATACTCAACGGAAAGATCGAGGGAAAAAGAGGAATTGTTAAGAAGAAATATTCACGTCAATGGACTGGCTTATCAGCAGATGAATTGTTACATGCCACCCAAGATCTAGAACAATATCGGTAAATTGTCATGGAAGCTACCCACGAGTCAAATGTGGGCACGGTAATCAAAGAAGAAGAAATATTAAATGATACACTTACCGGAGATGTTGTGTGTGAGAAGATTGAACACGGACATAATATCATAAAATCTACGAGGCCTGTCTTTATCGTCACCATTTTTCACACATTTAATATGATAGTCCATCATTAATCTCACTAACGCCTGCGCGGCAAAACATGTATCTGTATACAGGACAGTATCCTTTTCTATCCTAATTATTAACGCCCTTTTCCATATGTCTATAGATCGCTGATAGCGCAATACGTCTGCGTACGCGGCTCCCCTATACATCAACCTGAAAATAATGATTAACTTTAAATCAAAATAAATAATAACCATAGACAAAAATGATAGTGAAGGTACAATCGCCATCTTGAAGCCAAATAATGAAAATAAATTTTCCTTTATTTGTTTTTCTTTATTTCCGTATTTTTCCGTCAACTGCCTGATAAAGAAAATTGCATCTGTTGTTGGTCTGTCCTGTATAAAGCCAAATTTATTATCGGATGTTTTGGTTTTTCCACGTATCCGCCTATCAATTACTCTCTCCCATATTTTCATGGTGTGACTGTTCTCAAATAGTTTTATGGCCCTGTAGTTTGTACATTGTTTTATATCTCCCTTGTTTTTGTAAATAGATACTACTATACTGCTTCTCCATTCGTCTGGTATTTTTCCAACTTCCATTCCTTCTATTAAATAAACTTGTTAGCCAATTTGCTCCTGTCTCTCCTAATGCTCTCCACACTTCCCCCGTAATATCATCTGGTTCAACTGCTTTTCCTTGGTTTTTTGGAGTGCTTGAACCATTTTCTCATTGGTTATTTTGGTGACCATTACTGTTACTGTCTCCGTTAAATCACCTGGGTTTCTTTAAAATTGTTCATTTAATAAACTGTCAAAGTACTTTTTCCATCTCTTATCTCTGTTTGACTTCTTTTTCGTGAATTAGTATTTTATTATTTTCATTTCGGATACATCTAATCTGATTAAAATCTTGTACTTTCATGCTGTCTGACTATTTTATACAGGGTGTCCCCGAAAATAGTGCGTTCCTTAGAGGTATAGCTATAAGGCAAAATGTAGAGCAAAAAAGTCTTATAACATTTTTTTTCTAAATTCATCCGTTTGACCAAAAAACGAAAATACATTTTGATATGCAAATTGAAGTCTGGCAACAACGCGCAACTCAAAATCTAAAGATTAAAAAAGTAGGTTTGTAGGTCAGTTGCATCTGGTAAGTAAAATAATGTAAATATCAACCAAACCCATAAATATCCATTATTTTGCAGGTACGTACCTACGCTGCCAACAACCCCCAAAAATCACACCTCAAATAGTAAATAAACAAGTGGTTATTAGGTTAAATTTCCACAGTCACAGCTAGTTCTTCTAGGTTACGTTGCCATGTCATAATTTATGAAAATAAAAATTCACTTATATGAAGAACAATGTAATTTTTTTCTTGGAAACGGTTAGTTTTAGAAAAAAATGTTACTTATAGGATTTTTTTGTTCTAAATTGTGTATTATATCCATACCTTAAAGGAACGCACTATTTTCGGGGACACCCTGTATATCTTATTTTGTCTTCCACCGTGTCAAGCTGATCGTATAGATTTATATACGTTTCTGCTTTAGCTTTTGCTACTGCTACTTTCGCTTCCTTTTTGGCGAGCGCATAGTTTTGAAGATCTGTGTCAGACCTATTTTCATGCAACTTTTTATAAAATTTCTTTATTTTTTTCTTGTACTTCGTTTGACTACCACCAATTTGTACCTCTTTATTCTTAAACTTTTTTCCTGACCTTTTTCTATGTATTTCAATAATGATTCTGGCCATCTTCCTCCAAATTGTATTAGGGCTTCCTTTCGTGTTCCAACATATTTTCTCTGCTATTCCTTCCCTGAGCAGACCTTGTTTCTCATCTTTTAACATCCACAACTTGATTTTTTGTGGTCCTCGCCGATATGTTGGTTTATTTTCGCTTTTTTACTTCGATGTCCAGCACAAGCAACTGAAGCAACCTATGTTGTTGGCTTACTGTCTCACTATTACCTTGCATTCTTTACATTCATGTATAACTTATTCTCTTATCATGAAATTATTTATTTGGGTGTGGTTTTGTCTACGTTTGTAAGCAATAAGTTGAGTTTTCCCTCTTTTGAAGCAATGTGTTAACAATTGCCATATCTAATGCTGTTACAATTCAAGCTTATCATCTCCAGCTTCATTTCTAGTTCCAAAGCCTAGTCCTGCATGTACTGCTTCACTAAAAACGCAAAATGTCTTATTATACACTTACCTGAATATGGTATCTTTGTGATATGTTCCTAGGATTCGTTCGGCAATGATTAAACTCTGCATTCGCATTGAATCCTCATCTGCCATAATATTTTCTAAATCTTCGAACGTTTCGAACTCTTTTTGGAACCTATAGCCTTCTTGAGGTTCCATTACTGGTTGTTTTGGGAACAAATCTGCAAAATTCATATAAATAAATTACTACATATTTGTTAAAAAAACCTACATTGAAATAAAAACTCCTAATCTCCGTTTCAAACGTTAGAGTCAGTATGGTTGTATATTGCAAGCTGGATTGCCATTCTGTGAATTATCATAAATAAATCCTCCTTTAGTATTTCACAGCAGTTAACAGCGATAATACTCTAAAAGTATCTGCCTAAAGCTTGTCGCTCACTTATGCGCTGCACTGCGAAGCGAAGCGCGGAGAAAAAGGTTGCTATGAATTCTCTTCATGTAGTTAAATATACCCGCGCGTATCTGTGCGAAGCACACTCCTTTTATGAACCTTCTTCTCCACGCTTCGCTTCGCCGTGTAGCGCATAAGTGAGCGAAAAGCTTAATACTAATTTTACAGCCGGTGTCGTTGAGAGCGGCAACATTGCCAAGAAAAGTCTCATTTAGTTTGTATTGGCCCTATCCTCCGTACACTGACTCTAATATCTGACATGTGGTATAGTGGAATTTGTATATTATTTGTAAAATTACCAAAATGACTGCGTGTACATCAGTAGCGGATCAAGGGATGATAGGGGAAATACCCCTCCCCATAGAAGAATTCCTTATAACCAGGAAGAAGAAAGAGAATAAAATTTTTTTTTATTGACTATTCGTCTATTGTTCCCTCTAATGCATATGTCTGCAAATTTTCATTCATTTGCATTGAAGAAAAGGCTGTAAAATTAACGTCTAAAGATTTGACCCAAACGATTGAACTAAAGAAAAGCGTCTAAAAATTGAGATCATAAAAATTATACTCTGATGGTTTAATTAGCAATAGATCAGCGGTTCTCAATCATTTTGGGCCATGTACCACCAAATACTTTTATTATTTTTAGTGTACCACCTAACTAAAATCCCTATCTAGCTAGGTGATCTAATTAACTATAATAGTGGTGCTGATTTTAGCTGTTTTTGCGTTTTATGTACCACCTCAAATAACGATATGTACCACCAGTGGTACATGTACCACAGATTGAGAACCGCTGCAATAGATTATACAATATGTTTTGTTTATGTTTGATGACATTGGATTCAAAATTCTGTTGATAAAAATGTTAGTTTTTTTATAAAATAATATTATATATTTTCAATAGGGAGCTGCATATTTTTTTTATTGCATAATAATATTCAGTTTTGTATAAAAATAAGATTTACCTACAAAAAAAACGCTTCCAAAACTCATAATAACTTAGAAGTACAAATTTAAAGTCTTCTGTATTTTAAAATGGTTTAAACGACCCGTGACGTCACATAGTTTAACTATACGCTGTGAGCTCGTACGTAGAGGGGATATTTAAACATTCGCGAGAGCCAATAGTGACAAGTCTGCAAACGTTTACTGGAAATTTGACATAAATGTCAAAGTGATTAATTTAAAATTAAAATTAAAAACATTAATTATAAAAAATATTAGTTGGTCAAAGCTGTGGTATATATTTTTACCTTTTATATATATACTTGCGTTTTAATTACTGAATTTAAGTTTTTTTAATGTTCCGTAATATTGAATTATAAATTAATCTATTAATCTTAGCGCCATCTACACGATAATTGTAAGAAATTAATATTTCATCAATAGAACGTCAAAATGATTAGCAAAATCTTAAAAAAATCGATTACAATTGAATTACTTTTTTGCGTTGTAAATATTAAGCGATAACAATTAAATAATAAATTTAAAAATTACCGGTGAAAGTTGCATTAGTAATCCGCTAGGAGCGACACCAGCGAAGCTCAGAGCGTATATGGTTCCGTTTATGGCTATATTTAGGTATATTATTCTTCTTCTTCTTTAGTTTATTGGCCTCCACCTACTTGGGTATTTGGCCAGCTCGTCGTCGCGGAATAAAGGAAAAATATTTATATTCTAATGACATTTATCGTATGTAATTGTAATAATATATACCAGTTTGTTGAGATTGGACTTTGATATAGTTATTGAAGGAAAGGAAAGAAGGTGTACTATGGAAAATAAAACCATTTCGTAAAAGTACAAATTTTCTATGAATAGTTCAAACGATCACAAACACTTTAACCACACATAACTGTATTTTCTACTGACGTCTATAATGTCTAATTTAAAATTATATGCAATTTTGTTTACTTTGTTGGTGCAAAATGTAAACATATAACCCGATGACGTCACGACGCGTTTTGGGCTGGCTGGTATAATCTGAATTTTTAATCGTCTTTAGGGGCCAACCGAAAGACAAACAAAACTTTTTTATCTTTGATACATGTTTTAAATTATGTTATTTTGTGATTTATAACATTTTTTTCGAATTTAAAATTTTATGCAAGTTCCCTATTACGCAGATTGTTTGTTTACATTTAAAACAATTAAAATAATAATGAATGTAAAAAATACGTCTCATATGTCTACCAGGAAAATTATATTGTTCAAGAAGATCTTATCACTTGAACAGAGTTCAAGTGATAAGAATACCCAGTAAATATTTTTAAGAAGGACAACAACCGGAATTATTATTCAGACTGTAGACTTGAGATTAGAAGTAACGTAATAATGGAGATAATTATTTCGCGGATTGTCAAAAATTCTAATATCGTAAACAACCATTGACGTCACTGATAAGTCTTAAATAAAAAGAAAACTACATGGACAGTATTAATCAAGCTTTTAAACAAAAACAGCAAGAACGACTAAAGAGAACTTATTAAAAAAATACAATAATTTAGGAAGAGAAATAAAAATAGACTAAGGGCCGGTTGTTCGAACGCTAATCAAACATTTAATCAACTGATCATTATCAAATATTTAATTACTATCAACTTTGATTGGGTTTGGGTTGCTGAATTGTCACTACTTGATTAGTTATAATTTGATTTATTATATTATATTAGGGGCCGGTTGTTCGAACGCCAATCAAGAAGTTGATTATAATTAAGTCCCCTTAACAACCATCAAATAACAAAATCCGTTGATTGTAATCAATTATGTTAATTATCATTATGATAATTAACATAATTGATTGACTACTTAATTAATAATTATTAATTAACATAACAATTATTAACATAATTGATTAATTAATCAATTAATCTCATAATTGTAATCAATTAGGTTTTCAGCAACCCAATAAAAGTTGACATTGACAGTTATATAAATATTTGATAATGATCAGTTGATTCCATTTTTGATTAGCGTTCGAACAACCGGCCCCTATTGTATTATATTAGTTATTGATTGATTTTGTTGCATAAACGTCAATTTGATTGACGTTTATGCAACGCATCACAATAAATGATTAGTGTTTTACGTGTATTTGATATCTCGATTTGATTCTCATCAAGAAAATTGATTACAATCAACTGATTGGAGTACGAACAACGGATTTTGCTATTTGATGGTTGTTAAGGGGACTCCGATATGCAGACGATACAATACTTGCGGAAAAAATCTACTAAAGGAAAATCTTTAGAGAAAGTACCCAGATACAATTATTTGCGATGTGAGCTAAATGAACAATGGGAACGCACATTTGAAATAAAACGACGCTTGAGATGGCCACAAGCGTTTTCAATAAGCTGAAAGCAATATTATGCAATGAAAAACTGGGAATTGAAATTAGAAGTAGAGTAATCAGATGCTACGTATCATCTGTCCTTTTATATGGAGTTTAAGTCTGGACAATTACGGACGCAACTGAAAGAAAACTTGCCAGCTTTGAGACGTGGTGTTATGTTATCGAAGAATGTAGAAAATGTCATGGACACAACACGTAACAAACATGGAAATATTAAGAAAGATGAAAAGAGAAATAACACCAAGAATGAAAGAAAAATGAGCTACTTTGGTCACATGTTTAGAAATGAAAAATATGACTTAATGCTATGATTTGAGGTTATACAAGGGAAAATGGAAGGAAAAAGGGGACCGGGAAGACGCCGCACGTCCTGATTAAAAATTTTAAAGCAGTGAAGTGAAAAAATAACAATTGAACTTAGCAAAGAAGACCCCAAAAATTATAGAGGTATAAATCTACTGAACACCACACTTAAGCTAACCACAAAAGTTCTAAGCAACAAAATCAATAAACGAACAGCTTTATCAGATGAACAACAAGGATTCAGATCCGGAAGATCCTGCGTAGACGACGTATGTGTACTAAGACAAATCACAGAAAAGGCCATTGAGTACATTAAACCAGCATATCTATGTTTTATAGACCTGACAAACGCTTTCAATCGCATCCAAGTCGAAGACGTCTTACATTTACTGTATGGAAGAAACATACCAATCAATATTATTAGGTTTGTTCGTAGTACGATCCAATCGATCAGCAACCGTTGCCAACCATCAGACGCATGCGCAGTGAACAGTTAGCGTTGCGCAGTTAACAGTTAGCGTTCGTAGACTACGAACGCGCATGCGTCTGATGGTTGGCAACGGTTGCTGATCGTTCTACGAACAAACCTATTATACAAACCATCGAAAACATTTACTTTCATAATCGAATACAGGCAAAGATAAATGGAAAACTAACGCAGTTTATACCAGTACAAAGCGGAGTCAGATAAGGTGACTCATTAAACCCACTGCTCTTTAATATAATAATGGACGAAATAATAGAAGCAGTACGTAAAGATCATGGTTACAGAATGGAGAACAAAGAAATCCAAATATTATGTTAAGCAGACGACGCCGCATTAATCGCCGAGACAGAAGACGATCTCCAAAGATTAACACACATCTTCAATACAACAGCCAAGAAATACAATAATATGATAATATCAGCAGAAAAAACCAAATGTATAACAACATCTAAATACCCACTACGATGTAAAATCGAAATTTATGGGAAAATAATAAAGCAAGAAGCAAAGTTTAGATATCTGGGAATAGAGATAACCAGTTACATAGATGTTGAAGAGGAAGTACGACAACAAAGCTTAAAAGCAAGTGAAGGGGGCGGGATCTCTTAATGACACAATCTGGAAGAACAAACATCTAAGACAAGACACCAAAGCAAGAATCTATAAAGCAGCAATTAGACCTATATTGACATACACGGCGGAGACAAGACCTGACACATCTAAAACGAGACGACTATTAGAAACAACAGAGATGAAAATACTCCTACGAATATCAGGGAATAGTCTGTTTAATAGAGAGAGAAGCGAAAACATAAGAAGATCATGCAATATAGAAGACATAAACGGATGGGTGACAAAACGGAAACATGAGTGGAACGAACACATGGCAGAGGATAGGATAGTACGAATAACACAAGATAAGTCACCAAATGGACGAAGAAGTATTGGCAAACCAAGAAAAAGATGGTGCGATAACTTAAACAATTTAGGAGGCTAATATTGAAGAAGAAACGGGCTTTAAAGCCTACATACAAGAAGGAAGAAAAAGAACAGCAAAACTGCAGCAGACAGAGTAAAAAGAACCGTGATGATCGCTAATGTCCCTAAAGGATGAGGCACACGAAAAGACGAATTGACGAGTTTATAGAATTAAAAGTGGAAAAAGGAAATATAACTAATCAATCTGTGTATATTTGTTAATTATCTTTATTTAATTTTGGTACAGGTATGTACATTATTATTTTCCTTTTTTTTTTCTTTGAATCCGATAAATAAATAGAACTACATAGTACATACTATTGTTTTCAAACTATGGAGAAATCTCACGACTAGGTCGAAGCGCGTGTTAATGCGAGCTTCAGGTATTTAAAAATTTAGACGTCGGCAAAGAGAGATAATAATATATGTATATAATAGTGAGAACGACAGAGAGCACAGTACAACTCTGGTACAACTCCACAGGACTGTAAAATTAGTAATATTTACTTTGTGATAATGGAGAAATCTCACGACTAGGTCGAAGCGCGTGTTGATGCGAGCTTCAGGTATTTAAAAATTTAGACGTCGGCAAAGAGAGATAATCAAGCCTATTCTGTAACTCATTTCGATGATAGAAGTCAGTAAAATCGAATAGAAGTGGCTAAGTCGAATAGAAATAGTCCAAATCCGTATTCCATAACTACTTCGGAATCTCTACAATCGTAATAGTGAATAGAAATCACTTCGACAGCATTTACCCTGTCGAGGTGAGATTTCGATTATCGGAATTGTGGTTGACGCAAGCGCATTTTATTTTGTTTTGGCGTTTATATTTTATATATAAAAATAATTGATTACTACTTATTTATAATTATTTATAGTATTTCTACCTTTTTTTTAGCTGCTTCATTTTTAGTCTGTGGTTTTATTTGTTTAAATAATTATATATTTAATTTAGACATGTTGTAGGACCTAACCTTATTTATTTGCTATGTGACATCTGAATGTTTGCCACTCGCAGTGTTGCCATACTGTTTTTGCTTTTATTTCTTGTACAATTTCAATCAATGGTATAATTTACGAGAATAGCATACAATCATGGACGTTCTTTATTTATACGTCCATGCATACAATAGACTTCTTATGCGTTGATTGATAAATATATATATTTGTATATTATACTAGTATACCTACTTGTATATTTATCAGTCAACGCTCATAGTCTGAACCAGGGCCGGCGATAACGGGCCTGCAAGGGATGCACTGCAGGCGGGCGCCCCTGTTTGGGGAGCGCCAAATTGAGCTTTTTTCTGCTGGTGCTATACAAAATACTAATTTGAAAGAAACCGAAAGGCGCCTTTGCTACTTTTGCAGGCGGGCGCCTTATACCCTAGCGCCGGTACTGGTCTGAACAAATTATAGAAAAGTTGCCATTTTTGGGAAAAGTTGTTTAGCAGTTATTTCAGCTGGAGTCGAATCTTAAAGATTGCATATTATTAGTAATATCAATTTTAAATAATTTATTTAAACAAAATTCGTTCCAACAAAATATGATCGTCATCGGATCGTCCTTCCCACTGTTCCAACAAGAATTGTGATCTTGTAGTGACAGTTTCGTGATGACCATTTCAGTAATCATTTTTTTTTTCATAAGTTTTTCATTGATTGTCATTTGTTTCGAGCTTCTGTCATGTGTCACATAATAATTAATATATCTACGGCATACGTCTTTGGTTTTTATCATTGGATATACCAACAACAATATACATATTGACAGATAAATCAGTTATGAGTCAGGTAACCGTTCCAACATCAGTTTCCAAATTACCGTCATAGGACGATAACTGGGCGACACAATTACGAACATGCGCACAACAAACGGTACAAGTAGTTTCGTGACGGTTACTGGACCGTCCAAAAGTTCATGTTGAAACAAACCTAATAACATCAACTTAAATATCTTTGATTTAAAACGCCCGGTTTCATAATCAACTTCAAGTGAACATTAACTAAAGTTCACTTTAAAGTTGACATTTACCCGTATGAATTGCATTGATAAAGGTACCAGTGGCGGCTCGTCAGAGGAGGCAAGGGAGGCTCAGCCTCCCCATAAATTTTTTACACACTCTATACTGTTTTGTTTATCATGAATCGCGAAAACAACAATTACTCTCACTATTATACAACGTGTAAATTCCATATTATCACTAATTATCCATACGTACGGAGCATTAGCATTAGAACGCATGATCGCGTCTCAGTTTTATTACATATTATTGTAGGCAGGACCCTGGGTTATCCCGAGATGCATGAACGGAGCACGGAGCCGAGAAGCCCAACAGTCTCCCTTGCTAATGCTCCGTGCAGCGCAGCAGGCGTTTAAGGAGACCCGGTCTCCTAACAGTGGCATCTACGGCGGCATCACACGCTGCCCGGAGATATACCAAGGGAGGCAGAGTACTTTCTCAGCTCCGTTGGGTGGTTGGATGCGTCTCGGGACAACGAATTTTAGGGTCCTGACTAAAAATAATGAAAAATCTAAAAGTGCGAATTTTGTTATGAAATTTGGTATGTGGGGTTATAATAATATTTGGAACAACTTGCTCAAATAACTTTTTCCGATATCTCTAACTCAAAGCAAAATATCGGTAATTTATCGTGTTTTTGAATTCGCAGTAGGCCGCGTTTAGAATTAAAAAAATTCAGTTGAGTATCTTAAAAAATTTTAAGCTTCATTATGTATGGACGGCAAAACTTCAAATCTGTATTTATTTTGATATGCATAGATATCTATTTACAAATAGATGGAATTGTTAACAAATAAACTACACAAACTTTGGTATTAAACTTTTACTATTAGACTAACTATTTTTAAAATGATATGATATCATGAAATTATGAATTAGGATGATATTATGAAATGTAAATAAAAAATGGTCAAAAGATTGGGCCTTAAATTACATTTTTTGGCGCATTTTTTTGCTAGTGCAAATTTATCTAGATATTTTACAGTTAGGTATAGCCTCCCCTATTGTAAAAATCACGAGCCGCCACTGAAAGGTACCAACTTAAAATTTAAAGTCCACTTTAACTGATTATAAAACCGAGCGTTAAAAGCATTTATACTTCTTATATTCACTTTCACTTATCTTTTTATTTATCAGTTTATCTTCTTTTTTATATCAATTTTAATTAACTCTAATTTAAAACCATTTATTCTCTTTTGAGCTTTTTGCATCCAGTATTTACACTAATATTTTATTTACTTTTCAAAACTTGAGGGTAGTATGAAGAAAGTATGAAAACATTGAGGATATGGCAACGGTGGCACATTTCGAGTAATAACCAGGTCACAGAACACTGGTCAATGCGCGGTTGCCGCCTCCTCAGAACCGCGTGAAATAGAAGTCAGAGATTTCGATTACGATATGAGTTACAGAATACCAATCCAAACACAAAAATGACGCGATAGATATCAAACATTCCGATTTTGGGTAATTACGATTCGACTTGGTCATTTCTATTCGATTTGTTAAAAGTTACAGAATAGGGCTGAATAATATATATGATAGTGAGAACGACAGAGAGCACAGTACAACTCCACAGGACTGTAAAATTAGTAATATTTACTTTGTGATAAGATGGGTCAGACACATGGTTGGACATCCTACCTTCAAGAATATTTATTACACCGCGCCAGTGGGGCCGTTAAAAATATTAGTAGTTGGTTAATTCACACAATGATAAAAATTAAAACCCAACGTAATTAGACCACAAAATTACGACGACACTGATGTATTCCCTGGTTTGCCCAACTGAAAGGGTTTTTGAAATGTATACCTGTACCACCAACCCATGTCACTCAACGCTCACCATAAATAACCATTTGTATTTGTTTAAGGATCGTAAATCACAAAATTTTGAGAGAAATTTCTCTATTTCAAATTGCGTTTAATGTATTTCACGTAGGGTTGAATCCCGTCTTCAGTTTTTATCTTTTTCTGTTACATTTTTTTATTTCACTCAGAATGTCGCTTCACGCGCTTCGACCTAGTCGTGAGTATATGCAAAGTATATGTTATGATTGAAAAATAGGTCCGGAACTATGGTGTTGCCTAGGGCCCGCTTAGCATTAGCCTGAGTCCTCCATTTGCATGGCTACGTAGAAGAGCCCGATAATTATTATTATTTCCGTATTTAAGCTTCGTTTAAACACAACGACAAGTCACAGCAACTAGTTGTGATGACAAGTTGAAACGCTGTTTAGACGCTGCGATTCAATGCGATACCACCTTCAACCCAACTCCAACTTTGATAAGTTGTGCGATGCACCGTTTAAGCGTCGTTTAAACACAACGACAAGTCACAGCAACTAGTTGTGATGACAAGTTGAAACGCTGTTTAGACGCTGCGATTCAATGCGATACCACCTTCAACCCAACTCCAACTTTGATAAGTTGTGCGATGCACCGTTTAAGGATCGTTTAAACACAGCGATATATCAAACAACTTATCAAGGTCAATCGGGTTGTTGCAACTTATCACTGTGTGTAAACGGTGCATCGCACAACTTATCAAAGTTGGAGTTGGGTTGAAGGTGGTATCGCATTGAATCGCAGCGTCTAAACAGCGTTTCAACTTGTCATCACAACTAGTTGCTGTGACTTATCGTTGTGTTTAAACGACGCTTTACACACAATGATAAGTTGCAACAACTCGATTGACCTTGATAAGTTGTTTGATTTATCGCTGTGTTTAAACGATCCTTTACACACAATGATAAGTTGCAACAACTCGATTGACCTTGATAAGTTGTTTCATTTATCGCTGTGTTTAAACGATCCTTTTTTAATAATTAAATAATCATTATTCCTAAGCTTTTATTTAATTTTGTACCTGCTAACAAACAGTCTGACCGTAATTATGAAAAAATTCTTAGAAATGGTATGGGAAAGTTTACAAGAGGATTTACGATATTGTGGGTGGGAATTCTAGTTAATTTTGACAAAAATGTTGACATTGACCACTGACCATTTTCTATGGATCCGTTATTAACAATTTATTTATTATACTTATGTTTTATGATTTAGACATGGTACAAAATACGTTCCGGTGAAGTTAGCTACAAATTATATCCACAGGACGAAATATTTGTGTTAGCAGTGTTGCCATGTCCTTATAATGTGTATGCTATGTACCATGATACTATAAATAACGGAAAAGATGGAAAACATAATACATTGCGAAACAAAAAGAGACGAAAATAGTGGAGGTAGAAATTGTCGTTATAAACGTATAAATTAACATTATATCACATAGTTTCCCACCTTTAGACGTATCAAAGGAGTACCTATGACAACTATCACTGTGACAGTAGAATTTTATAAAATACTCCTGTCACAGACGTATAAAGGTGGGACACTATGTAATGTCATGTTAATTTATACGTTTATACCGATAATTTCAACCTCCACTAGTTTCATATCTTTTTATTTCGCAATGTATTATGTTTTCCATCTTTTGCGTTATTTTGATGGAAAATCTAAGAAAAATATAAGATGGAAAATAGATTAAGTTGTGAGATAAAAAGACATGAAACTAGTGAAGGTGGGAGATTTAGCGATAAAAACCTATATATCTACATTCTACTTATTCCCACCTTTAGACTTATTGGACGAGTTTGACAACTGCAACTATGACAGTGACAGTTTTAGTTGACATACTCCTCTGATACATCTAAAGGTGGGAACAATAAATATAATGTACAGTCGGAAAAATGAAAGAATACCCATGAACGAACATATAAAACACGCTGTATTTTCCTGTCACCGTGTCACACAAAAAATTGGCCAGCGCAAGTACATGTAATAATTATTATTACATGTACTTGCGCTGGGCAATTTACTTTGTGACACGGTGACAGGAAAATACAGCGTGCTTTATATGTTCGTTCATGGGTATTCTTTCATTTTTCCGACTATAAGTTTATAGGTTTTTGTCGCTAAATCTCCCACCTCCACTATTTTCATTTATTTGTATCTCACAACTTAGTATGTTTTTCATCTTTATAATGTACATTAACAAAAACGGTAGGTACTTACTATATGCTTGTCGGATACGCAACGCGGTTTTCCAATGCTGTACAGCTATATCCCACTCGCTATGCTCATCCAAAAACGTTGCTCCCATGAGCTCGTGAGCATCAACTATTTTTTCGGTAGGATACAAGAATGTGGTAAGAAGATGTTTGAAAATTCTCGTAGAGCCTTTCAAGCATGCCATCTGTAGAGCATCGTCTCCGTATCTTGATTTTGCATTGTAGTCTGCTCCGTATTGTAACAGTAACTGAGTAGTTTCTAACCTAAAAACATACGGCAAAATGAAAAGTGTGTCACAATTCATATACTTTTTCTCAGAGGCTTCTTTCTGTGCGTCACAGTTTTTCGATTTCTTTCTAACGCATTAAGTTGGAAGTGACAGAAAAAAAGGTACTTCCTTGATAATACGCATTTATTCTGCGATTCTGTGACATCCAACATTTATTCTGGTTGTTGAAAGATGGCGCTATAATAAAAAAATGATTTACATTTATATTATCTATACGACTGTATATTATGTACAATTTATACGACTATACAAATGAAAGAACATACCTTTTAATAATAGTAAATGCAATAAACACAACTGATTTGTTTTTATACCAAATTGCAAATAAAAAGGTTATACTGCAATAACCTTTTCATATTTGGCTGATTACAATTCTGACAACTGTCAGATTTAACTAAAATGTCATGCAATGATTCTCTACATTCTTAAAATCATATATGACGTCAAAATGAATAACACACTGAAAGACTGAGAAGAACTTTAGATTTTAGTCGTATCGTATAGGTATGTAATAGGTAAATATTTTTTTCCGATTATAGCACCATCTATCAACAACTAGAATAAATGTTATAAAGGTGTATAATCACGGACGTACCTACCTTTTTTCTGTCACTTGTGACGCACTGAAAAAGGCCTCTAAGAAGCACCATACAGTAAGTTGCATAAAATACAGTATTAAGTGACAACATTACTAGGGCGACTTAATGGCACCGAAAGAAAAAGATTATATTTAATGATATTTATATTTCGTTGTAAATATTTTTTACCACTTCAACATTGTAAACAAAAAAAAATGATTGCAGTTGTTATTCTACAACTTTACAATAAGTATATCTCTTAATTGATTACAGGTTACAAAAACAATGTGGTATTTTGATGAAAATGAATCACACTTTCGGTAATGAGTAAAAATTATATGAGTTGATTTTTTTATTATACTTTATCTCTTGTGCAAGTATGTGTTTTTATATGACTATTATTATAAGAATTAGACGAAACATTACAGATTCACGGTGAGATATTTCAACAAAAATTTTGTTCTCGTTTATAAATTTGCAAAGTCCGTTCGTTGGTTTGTGCGTCGCCTCTTTTGCAATACTTCGATCTACCAATGGACTCGTAGTCCAGGGCGCATCTGTTTTGAGATGGACGTTGAGAGGTGACTCATATTTTTTGCAGACATTTCTTGGAATTAACTCCTATAATAATAATCGAGTTATCCTCCCACTCAAAAAGGTCCGGAACATTGTTTAAATAATCAAAATGTCAAAAAATGAAGGAAAAATTCGATTTTTTTCTTCGTTTTTTGATTATAACTTTAAAAGTTTTCACTTCCGAGAAAAGTTGTACTGATATAAAAGTTGCGTAATTAAATTTCCTACAATATAGGATGGGTTAAAAATTTTAAAAATTGTCACTCCTGTTGCAAAATAGCAATACTTGCGAAAAATACAATAAAAAACAAGTACAGTGGAACTTCGATAACTCGGATTAATCGGGACCGCGGCCGATCCGGGTTATCGAAAATCCGGGTTAGCCGGAGAGCATGGTAAAAATTAATAAAATACGGTATAATTATAGATAAAGTCCCTTATAAGCCAAATAATATGAAATATATATGTACAGTTACCTATAGTTGTATAGAGTTTAGTATAGACAATATAGAGTATTATTCATTTCTAGGTAAAAAAACTCAGTCAGTTTGGTTTTGTCAATTTCGTCTGGTCTGCCATCGGAACGATGTTATGTCATTTAAGAACAGTGACTCTTTCATTGTTTAAAAGACCATTGTTTAAAAAACAATTTTTTAAAAGACAGTTGAAAATAAATAATGGAATAACAGGTGCCTGTTGTTTGCGATAATGAACGTCGCTCTACCGCCGCCGTGTGCATGAGTCATTTTTACTATCATATATTTCAAATTACACAGATACCCATTATCTCTCAAATATTATATTATGATTGAAGGGAAGTTTTATCAATGAAATTCGATATTTTTAAGACATTGCAGAAGCGGCTGCAGATAAAATGTTTTAAAATAATACATACATTTTTATTGTTGAAATGTTTGGCCGATGAAAATCGGTCCGGGTTAGCCGGACTTCCGGGTTATCGGGGGCCGACTTATCGAGGTTCCACTGTATTTGCATTTTACGTTATTAAACCATTTATGCTACACTTAGAACCTTCATATTTTACCCAGAAAAACTTTATGATATAGTAAAACAATACAGTAAATTTCATTAAGATCGGTTTAATAGATTTTGCAAAATAAATGTTGCAATCCAGCTTTCGCAAAAAAAATTCATTTTTTCAAAATGTTGCAGGACTGAAAATAAAGCAGATAGCAACTTGAATTTTTTTATATATAGAAGATATATATTTTTTACATATAGAAGAATACTGTACCTTTCATTTGAAATTTTTAAAATTAAAATCCATTAACTACCACGGCGTCAGGAATTTTTTTAAATAAACATTAATTTTTGGTGCTACGGGCAGGACAGCGGTGTTCGATTCACACAAGTTGATTTTCACCAAAATTTCTTCCAATCTTTATCTAATATTATTTTCTTACTCTATATTTTGTTGTATTTTAATATTTTAATTCCACAAAAATCAAACTAATTTGATTATTGTTTGTGAAATATTGTTTAAACAATTGCATATGTTTAAAAATAATAAAGATTTATTCTCTAACTTAAAATATATGAGCAAAGAAAGCTTTTGCCAAAAAAGTGTTATTTCAAAGGACAGAATATGTGTTTCTATTTTGCAATAAACAAATTTATTTATTTATATCGAAATGTACTAAAAATTAGAATTGATCAATAATTATCAAAGGTCATTGTAATGTCCAGTCAGAGCAAACTATCCGCTGTCCTGCGCGTAGCACCAAAAAATAACGTTTATTTAAAAAAATTCCTGACGCCGTAGTGGTTAACCGATTTTAATTTTGCAAATTGGAAATGAAAGGTACAGTATTCTTCTATAAGTAAAAAATAACTCAACTTGCTGTCTGTTTTATTTTCAGTCCTGCATCATTTTGAAAAAAAAAAAAGATTTTTTTTTGCGAAAGCTGGATTGCAAAATTTATTTTGCAGAATCTGTTGAACCAGTCTTAATGAAATTCACAGTATTGTTTTTTTTATATCATAAGGTTTTTCTGGGTAAAATATGAAGGTCCTAGTCCTAAGTGTAGCATAAATGGTTGAAAAACGTAAAAAGCGAATACTTGTTTTTTTATCGTTTTTTCGCAATTATTGCTATTTTGCAACAAGGGTGACAATTTTTAAAATTTTTAGCGAATCCTATATTGTAGAACATTTAATTACGCAACTTTTATGTCAGTGCAACTTTTCTCGGAAATGAATACTTTTAAAGTTATAATAAAAAAACGAAGAAAAATATAATTTCATTTTGATTATTTAAACAATGTTCCGGACCATTTTGAGTGGGATAACTCAAATATTATTATATGAAGTATTTTCAAGCAATTTCTGCAAAAAAATATGAGTCACCTCTTAACGTCCAAATGTACTAATATTTTTACAGATGCGCCCTGGTCTATCGGTAAATTTGGGACAGAACGTAGAACAGACCTCAGGAAAAGCTGTAATAGAAAGAACATAAATGACTAGACACTGAAAAGAAAAAAGAATGGTATAGTCATATAAGCAGAATGGGAGAGGGAAGACTGGTAAAGATAGCACGAGACAGATCACCAATGGGCCGAAGGAGTATCGGAAGGTCAGGGAAGAGATGGAGTGACAACCTGGATATCTGATGAGGAGGCATCCGAAGATGGAACTGGCGCGATCCTATTAAGGAATCAGGAAGAAGCTAAAATCCATGAATTAAAGTTCGAATTGTTGGAGCATCCACCGTGTTCACCAGATTTGGCCCCTAGCGACTTACTGAACAGTCTTAAAAATAATAACTCACCTGTGTTCCTGTATGGCGTAATGAAGAGCGCTCCATTTATTAAAAGAAACGCGCACGGCGGCGCACTCTGTACGGTTTATCAAACACGTCCCCCCATTGAAATTGGCCCTATTAATGTCTGCGCCTTGAGTCACTAAATATTTGACGATTTCGAAATGAATCATGTAACAGGCCAAACGCAGAGCTGTCGAGCCCGTGTCTGAGACGGCATTTAAAATAACAATATATTCGTCACGAACTGGTCAGAAACGGCCACAAAACGTTTGAATATCGCTGTACTAAGGTCTAACGTGTAAGATACGGGCAAGTCCCGAATTTGCCGTCAAGCCGCTCCGTGTTACACACGGGATAACGCATTATTAATAACTCACCTGTGTTCCTGTATAGCGTAATGCCGAGCGCTTTTGTTCTGTATATCCCTCGCGTTGACGTTGGCTCCATTTTTTAAAAGAAACGCGCACAGCGGCGTACTCTGTACGGAGTTTATCAAACACGTCCCCCCATTGAAATTGGCCCTATTAATGTGTGCGCCGTGAGTCACTAAATATTTGACGATTTCGAAATGTGTCATGTAACAGGCCGAACGCACAGCGGTCGAACCCGTGTCTGAGACGGCATTTAAAATAACAGTAAATTGGTCACGAATTGGTCAAAAAGGCTGTAAAACGTTTAAATAGCGCTTGTATTAAGGTTGAACGTGTGAGACACGGGCAAGTCCAGAATTTGCCGTTAAGCTGCTCCGTGTTACACACGGGATAATGCATTATGTAAGTAGTTGAATATAAAAATTAATAACTCACCTGTGTTCTTGTATGGCATAATGAAGAGCGCTTCTGTCCTGTATATCCCTCGCATTGACGTTCGCTCCATTTTTTAAAAGAAACGCGCACAGCGGCGTACTCTGTACGGAATTTATCAAACACGTCCCCCCATTGAAATTGGTCCTATTAATGTCTGCGCCGTAAGTAATTAAATATTTGACGATTTCGAAATGAGTCATGTAACAGGCCGAACGCACAGCGGTCGAACCCGTGTCTGAGACGGCATTTAAAATAACAGTAAATTGGTCACTAATTGGTCAAAAACGGTCGTAAAACGTTTAAATAGCGCTTGTATTAAGGTCGAACGTGTGAGACACGTGCAAGTCCAGAATTTGTTATCAAGCTGCTCCGTGTTACACACGGGATAATGCATTATGTAAGTAGTTGACTATAAAAATTAATAACTCACCTGTGTTCCTGTATGGCGTAATGAAGAGCGCTTTTGTTCTGTATATCCCTCGCGTTGACGTTGGCTCCATTTTTTAAAAGAAACGCGCACAGCGGCGTACTCTGTACGGAGTTTATCAAACACGTCCCCCCATTGAAATTGGCCCTATTAATGTGTGCGCCGTGAGTCACTAAATATTTGACGATTTCGAAATGTGTCATGTAACAGGCCGAACGCACAGCGGTCGAACCCGTGTCTGAGACGGCATTTAAAATAACAGTAAATTGGTCACGAATTGGTCAAAAAGGCTGTAAAACGTTTAAATAGCGCTTGTATTAAGGTTGAACGTGTGAGACACGGGCAAGTCCAGAATTTGCCGTTAAGCTGCTCCGTGTTACACACGGGATAATGCATTATGTAAGTAGTTGAATATAAAAATTAATAACTCACCTGTGTTCTTGTATGGCGTAATGAAGAGCGCTTCTGTCCTGTATATCCCTCGCATTGACGTTCGCTCCATTTTTTAAAAGAAACGCGCACAGCGGCGTACTCTGTACGGAATTTATCAAACACGTCCCCCCATTGAAATTGGTCCTATTAATGTCTGCGCCGTAAGTAATTAAATATTTGACGATTTCGAAATGAGTCATGTAACAGGCCGAACGCACAGCGGTCGAACCCGTGTCTGAGACGGCATTTAAAATAACAGTAAATTGGTCACTAATTGGTCAAAAACGGTCGTAAAACGTTTAAATAGCGCTTGTATTAAGGTCGAACGTGTGAGACACGGGCAAGTCCAGAATTTGTTATCAAGCTGCTCCGTGTTACACACGGGATAATGCATTATGTAAGTAGTTGACTATAAAAATTAATAACTCACCTGTGTTCCTGTATGGCGTAATGAAGAGCGCTTTTGTTCTGTATATCCCTCGCGTTGACGTTGGCTCCATTTTTTAAAAGAAACGCGCACAGCGGCGTACTCTGTACGGAGTTTATCAAACACGTCCCCCCATTGAAATTGGCCCTATTAATGTGTGCGCCGTGAGTCACTAAATATTTGACGATTTCGAAATGTGTCATGTAACAGGCCGAACGCACAGCGGTCGAACCCGTGTCTGAGACGGCATTTAAAATAACAGTAAATTGGTCACTAATTGGTCAAAAACGGTCGTAAAACGTTTAAATAGCGTTTGTATTAAGGTCGAACGTGTGAGACACGGGCAAGTCCAGAATTTGTTATCAAGCTGCTCCGTGTTACACACGGGATAATGCATTATGTAAGTAGTTGACTATAAAAATTAATAACTCACCTGTGTTCCTGTATGGCGTAATGAAGAGCGCTTTTGTTCTGTATATCCCTCGCGTTGACGTTGGCTCCATTTTTTAAAAGAAACGCGCACAGCGGCGTACTCTGTACGGAGTTTATTAAACACGTCCCCCCATTGAAATTGGCCCTATTAATGTCTGCGCCGTGAGTCACTAAATATTTGACGATTTCGAAATGAGTCATGTAACAGGCCGAACGCACAGCGGTCGAGCCCGTGTCTGAGACGGCGTTTATGTTTGCTCCGTTGGATATCAACGCCTGGACCACTTCTAGTTTGCCCGATACGGCGGCACACCATAGTGGAGTTACGACGTGGGTGGATCTGAAAATTAAAAAAAAGCCACTCAAATTAGGTTTTTACTCGACACAATAGGGAACTTGCATAAATTTTTAAATATTAAAATGATATTAAAAAACATAAGGTAACATGATCTTAAAACGCTTGCATGCGAAAAAAACAAAAATTTTTAACCCGTACGCTAATTACGACGCTTTGAAAATGCTATAAAATTCAAATATCTTAGGAGGCTCTTGAACGTCGTTCTATTGGTTCGACGTCACGGGCCACGGTCAACCGGGCTAGCAGTCGGAAACAACGCGATTAGGGTAGGTATCACGGGTATATTACATTTTAATCGTCTTCAATGGAAAATTCCTATGTATTATTTATGTTCATCTTATATATTGTAATAAGTAGTTCCCCAATCAGCTTAGTTTTAAACTGAAATTGATAAAGTTGAGTGCTACTTTGTAAAGAGTTTAAAACGCATAATATGACGGACGAGGGTTTTTCAAAAGGTCAATCTGACTAACTTACCTACCGTTGATGTCTTCATGGTGGCAACTTTTATAAAAAGTAGTGAAAGCTATTATATTGGAGAAATGCGAGGTATCAAGGCAAATAAGTAAGAGTTATTAATAAGCATGTTTAAACCGTTTATACAATAGTTTGGTATCCATTATATTATAGTATTATACGGTTTACCCCGTGGGTTTGATCTACCTACTTCTAATCGAAGGATTTCGTATATCCTAAAAAAGATTACGGTGTAATTTGCATTATAATAAAGATTATATTTTATTGTAATGTTTATTAGTACCTATCTGGAGCCTTTCATTATTGTGTTCAAAGCCTTCTGAGAAAAGATTATGGTGATTAGCAGACGTACCGATAGAACGTGTACATAGCCAACAAAATCCTTCTTTACAAAGTTAATAATACGCATAAATAAGAAGAATCATTATTGTAATTTTACAAGTTAATATCTTTATCATCTCAGCTTATACTTACACCGCATCCCTCGGTAGATCGCAAGCTATAGTAGAAACCCGACTGTAGACCGCATACTATAGTAGCACCAATACTTTTTAGTTACTCTTACTTTTATTACCAAAAGTTTTGTTTATTTTTAAGTTACTTGTTTCTTCTTTGTTCTTCAACACAAGAAACGACAAAAGTAATTTCATAAAAAAGAACTTTTTGATACATGTCAACAGAGATAAAATGGTAATATTTTGCCTGTCACAGAAAAAATCATTTTTGCCACAGAGTAAAACAAGATATTTCAAATATATTATTTATCTATTGGCAAACTGCATTAAATGCAATAGCCCACCGAACGGGCAAACGATACGAGTGGCCTGTGACGTCAGACCCCAGCTCTCGCTTTTGAAGTTGTTTGAAACGGAAATTTTAGGCGCGGAACTTTGATCAGATGTTGTACGTACACTATTCATTGTTAAGACGTAATATTTTGAATATAACATTTTAAAACATAAATTAACAATTTTATGCAAAAAAATTTTTTAGTGCAAGTTCCCTATTGTACTGGCGGGTTTGACAGTTGAAATGAGTAGTCAGAGAACGAAATAGTTGTCTGTAATTCATTTCGAAGTTCGATGATCATTACAGAATTTGAGGAGAAAGAGGAGTAATTTCAGTGTCGTGTAAAATTATACTATAATTTTACGTGTATAATTCTAGAATTTTATAATTATACCATTATTTTATGCCTTGTTTTCAAGCCAGGATTAAACTAAAAAGACAGATTCACACCGAAGAAAGTCACTAGAAAAATTACCAAACACATCTTCTTTTTTAGTTGATCATGTCTGCCTTCGAGGGTAATCCATAAATATTATATTATACTAATACGTCGCTAAAGAGTTCTATATAAATAAAAACAACAGTTGTTTGTTACTGTTACTGTTTTTATACAAAAACAGACTAAAAATAAAGGAATAGCGCAGAAAACATAAAAAATCGCCGATATAACTTAATTAACCTACGAAATGCCAGTAGTGTCAAAATTTCATAAATGTCATTAGTGTCAAAACTTGATAACAGTGGAGTAAACTTGCCTGAGGTTGGACCAATTACAAACAAGCATTATGACGCGGTAAATTTGAATTACTCCTTATTACTCCTTAAATTATTCTATACAGCTGCGAAGCATGGCCAGTGAAAAAAAGACACTGGCAACGTTGAGAGCATTACAGGGTGTAACAAAAATACAGGTCATAAATTTAATCACATATTTTGAGACCAAAAATAGTTCGATTAAACCTAACTTACCTTAGTACAAATTTGTACGTAAAAAAGGTTATAGCCTCTTGAAGTTACAAAATGAAAATCAATTTTTTTTCAATATATCGAAAACTATTAGAGATTTTTTATTGAAAATGGACATGTGGCATTCTTATGGCAGTAGCATCTTAAGAAAAAATTATAGTGAAATTTGGACACCCATAAAAATTTTATGTGGGTTTTGTTCCTTTAAACCCACCAAACTTTTGTGTACGTTCCAATTAAATTATTATTGTAGTACCATTAGTTAAACACAATGTTTTTAAAACTTTTTTTGCTCTTAGTACTTTTTCGAAAAGTCAGTTTTTATCGAGATATTTTGAATATTTATCAAATCCACCACATATTTGTATATAGTTAAGTACGATTATGGAGACTTGGTAGTATGTAATATGAAAATTTATACAGTACGAAAAATGAAAGAATACCCATGAACGAACATATAAAACACGCTGTATTTTCCTGTCACCATGTCACATAAAAAATTGGTCAGCGCAAGTACATGTAATAATTATTATTACATGTACTTGCGCTGGGCAATTTTCTTTGTGACACGGTGACAGGAAAATACAGCGTGTTTTATATGTTCTTTCATGGGTATTCTTTCATTTTTCCTACTGTATATGACTTACATTTTTAGGTATATTTTAAACCTTATTAAAAAAGAAGCCACATCTCGATAAAAGGTGCCTTCTCGAAAAAATACAAAGAGGCAAAAAAGTTTTAAAAACACTGTGTTTAACTAATGGTACCGCAGTAATATTTTAATTGGAACGTACAAAAACATTTGGGGGGTTTAAAAGAACAAAACCCCCATAAAATGTTTATGTAAACATATTAAAAAATAGGCATCAACTCGATGAAAACTGCCTTATCGAAAAATACTAAGAGGCAAAAAAGTTTTAAGAATATTGAATTTAACTAATGGTACCACAATAATAATTTAATTGAGACGTACACAAAAGTTTCGGTGGGTTTAAGGGAACAAAGCCCCCATAAAATTTTTATGAGGTGCACAAATTTCACTATAATTTTTCTTTAAGATGCTCCTGCCATAAGAATGCCACATGTCCATTTTCAATAAAAAATCTCTAATAGTTTTCGATATATTCGAAAAAATCGATTTTCATTTTGTAACTTCAAAGGGCTGTAACTTTTTTTATGTGCATATTTGTACTAAGGTAAGTTAGGTTCATTCGAACTATTTTTGGTCCCAGAATATGTGATTTAATTTATGACCTGTATTTTTGTTACACCCTAAATGGAATTTTGGAAAAGAGCAGCAGGAAGAGAATTACCAATGAATGCATTAAAGAAATAATGGGAATCAAACGAACAATCACAGATGACTTTTCAACAACAGCCACTTTTCTGGTTCGGACACATACAAAAAATGGATGAACAAAGATTCTTCTTTATGTGCCGTCTTCTACCGAAGGTTGGCGACCATCAAACGATAGGTTTCTCTGTTTTGTGCCGCATGTATTATGTTCGCAGCTTCTGGTATTTGAAACCATTCTCTCAAGTTTCTCAGCCAGGATTTCTTCTTCCTGCCCAAACCTCTTCTACCTTCAATCTTGCCTTCGACGATAAGCTGTAGCAGACTGTACTTATCATTACGGAACACATGGCCCAGGTATGACGCTTTCCTCCTTTTAACAGTTGTTAATAATTCCAACTCTTTACCCATTCGTCTCAATACCTCTGTGTTGGTCACTCTGTCTGTCCAAGGAATTCTCAGTATGCGTCGATACAGCCACATTTCTAGAGCCGCTAACTTCTTTATAGTTGCTGTTGTTAACGTCCACCCTTCTACTCCGTAAAGTAGCGTAGAGAGTACATAGCATTTTGTGGCGCGCCATCGGAGGTTAACGCTTAGGTTGCGGTTGCTTAAGAGCTTTCTCATTTTTATGAATTTGGATCTTGCTATTTCAATTCGGATCCTAATCTCTACGTCTGGGTCCCACTTATCATTTACTGTATATCCCAGATATTTAAATCGGTGTACTCTTTCAATACGTTCGGCTTCAATATTCAGGTCGATATGTTGAATGTTCTTTTTACTGATCACCATAAATTTAGTTTTCTTTCTATTGATCTTGAGTCCAAATTGGTTGCCAGTTGTATTTACTCTATTTAGCATCATCTGTAAATCTTCGATGTTATCGGCTAGTATAACAGTATCATCTGCATATCGAAAATTACTTATTGGTACGCCATTAATCTTGATGCCCTCATTGTACTCTTCTAGTGCCTCTAGAAATATTTGTTCCGTGTACACGTTGAAAAGCAGTGGCGAAAGAATACAGCCCTGTCTAACCCCTCTAGAAATGGTTATGTTTTCACTCACCATATGTCCATTCTTTATGTGGGCTGTTTGATTCCAATATAGATTTTTTATAATCTGGATGTCCTTAGTGTCAAGTCCTGAAAGATGTAATAGTTCTATGAGTTTGTCATGTTTGATAGTATCAAATGCTTTCTCATAGTCGATAAAACAGGCGTAAACATCTTTCTGTTGATCCGGGCATTTTTGAATCAAGACTTGTATTGCAAATAGGGGCTCTCGAGTTCCAAAACCGCATCTAAAACCGAACTGTGTTTTACTTATGCTGTGTTCTAATTTTGCTCGTATTCTGGAATGGATAATACGCAAGAATACTTTAAGGGTATGACTCATTAAACTTATAAGGCGATATTCGCTACACGTCTTAGAATTGGATTTCTTGGGAAGGGGCACAAATGTAGATTTCAGCCAGTCCGATGGAATTTGACCAGTATCGTATATCTTATTGAACAGTTTCAATACTACATTCATGTTGTTCTCGTTAAAAACTTTTAAAAATTCGACTGGTATTTCATCGCATCCTGTTGCTTTCCCATCTTTCGTTTGATCTATAGCTTTTATCACCTCACTTTTCAATATTTTTGGTCCATTCAGATCAAGAGAGTTCGTAGAAATATGACGATAATCCGTAAACAAATCTTTTATGTAAATTGCCCAAGTCTGTAACTGTTCTTCTTTATCTACAATAAGTTTGTTGTTCTCGTCTATTAACTTACCAAACTGTTTTTTCTTGTAAGTATAAGAAAACTCCTTAATTTTTTATGCATGTTAAAACTATCGTGTCTTCGTTCTAGCTCTTCTATCTCTTGACATTTTTCTTGTAACCATTTCTCTTTGGATTCTTTTATCTTTCTGCTGACAGTTCTATCCAGTTCTTTATATTGTTCGGGATTATTCTTATTTTCCCTCCTTCTGTCCATGAGGTGTAATATTTCATCTGTCATCCATTCGTTCTTCTTCTTCCGCTCGTAGTCACCAATTACTTCTTTCGCACCGTTGCATATAGCGTCCCTTAAGTTGATCCAGTCTCTTTCAATATCATCCGTATTTGTTGTTAAAGCAACATTACTATTAATGCTATTTGTAAGCTTGACTTTTATCTCGGGATTTCTAAGTTGATCCATATCTAATCTTTTGTTATTCTGTTTCTGGATTAAGGTTTTTAGTCTGACTCGTAATTGGGCTACAAGAGGATTATGGTCAGAGTTTATATCAGCTCCAGGATATGTTTTGGCTGATATTATTGCGTTACGGAATCGTTTGTTGATTGTTATAAAGTCTATCTGATTTCTAACGATGTACCCAGACTTGTCCTGTGGTGACCTCCAAGTGTACAATCTTCACAAACAAAGATTACCAAAGGAAATACTAAAATCGCAACCAGAAGGAAACGAGAAAACTAGCCAGACCGAGAAAAAGTTGAAGCGAAAGAATAGACAAAAAGCCGAGAGAAAGAAACATTGAACAACAGGACGAAGTGGCGATTGGAAGTCGGAAAACGGCGGAGAACGTTATAAACCGACATGCAGGACCGCCGAGAGGGATGAGCGGTCCCCGGTAAGAAGTGAAGAGCGGGCCCCCGGCAAAAAGTGAAGATCAAAAACATTGTTTAATTTTTATGGAAATACAATTATCAATAATAAATAATAAGAAACATTTCAAATATAACTTTTATTAAATTTTGATTATATTTTTATTTGTAGCGAAAATATTTACAATACCGGTGCTTTTTGAGCTTTTGGATTGGCAAAGATGTCTATAATTTTCGAAAAATCGCATGATTTTACCAAATCATTCTCAATACACAAAGTTGCTAGGCCAGTTAACTGATCCTGTTTCATTTTAGATCTCATAGCATTTTTTATGGTAGAAAGAAAACTAAAGGATATTTTCGCCTTTTGCGACTTCCACCGGTAATGTGCAAAATATTCTTGACGCTATAACGACGTTAGGAAATAATGATTCCAATTTGGGATGTTTAATTTTATTAAGTAAATCTATTGGAGAAAGTTGAGATTCACAAATATTCTCCTTGTATATCGCTCTATCGTCTTCTTTATAAACTCACGCAATATATCAATTTTTTCTTTATATTGTCGTTATCTTCATCTCAGAATGTCCATAAAATGTTAAATAGCGAATTAATTTCAATTGCTGCGTTAAATCTTCTGGTTAAGTTGGGCTCAAAATAATTATCTGTCACCTCAATACTAGGCCCTATATTTCAAAATAGAGGTAAAGGTCATATTAAATATAGCTGACTATTAACTAAACGCATTATGCACATAAAGTGAGTAGCAAAAAAAAACAAGAAAAATTACGTCTTTGGTTTGGTCGACGCCGGGCCCCTTACATCGCCGGGCCCCCGTAAAATGTACCGGCTGTATCCCCCTCTCGGCAGGCCTGCCGACATGTATTATTATTTGTTCTTTTTTAAGATATAACTCAACACCATAACAGTCAAATGTCATTTTTGTCGTCATTGCATCATTTTTTCTGTCTTGTTTTGAATTGTATGTAACATGTATGTACTTTTAAATTTTCACGTTAGTTTTAACTGTCTAATCATTAACAAATGTGCACATATTAACTGCATGCAATTTGTTATCAAAGAGAAAAGTAGAACTTTTAAGATGATTATCAAGGTAGTGCACAAATAAGCCAATTCTGAAATTCCCCATAGAAAGATACGATTTTTGAAACAGTAGATATCTTTTAGAGGTCAAAGATAAGCATGTAGTACCAGTACCAGATGTAAATAAAAAAATCTGAGTTTGCAAATGTTCAAAGATTAGCTTTATTGAGTAATATAATCAAAATTAGGTCAAATTAAAAAAAAAGAATGTGTGTACTTTGTACGCACGTAAGAAGTTATACTTCTTTTATATGATTTCAACGAAATCAATATACTTTAAACAGTTTCTCTACTACTTTCCAAACATTTTTATTAAAACAATACCAAAAATTAAAAAAATAAAAGAATAAAACACACACAAACACATTGAAAAATGCCACAAAAGATTTCTGAACAATAATTGTTGCCAAAAATTTTAATTAAATACGTATTTTCTGAAAAAAATTATATAATAATATACTTACAATCATAAAATCTATAAAAAAAAATAAAAAAATGATATAACTTGCATTGGGCTTGAACCTACTTCCCGTGTATCCCGCCGTACGAGAGTCGAAGCGATTTCAAACTGCACCACCTTCGCGTATACGTCATGTGGGAATATACACAAACTGAACAACTTTTTGACATTTTGTTTATATGAATTTTTATTAGTTTGATTTTTGCCGAATTAAAATACAACAATATATAGAGTAAGAAAACGATACATTAGATGAAAATTTGTAGAAAGTTTGTTCGTAATCAGATTATGTAAATTAAAGCATTGCCTACTAGGGGTATAGCATAGCAAGTACTAGGTAAGTACATTATTTTTTTTACATTTTCCAAATAGGTATCAAGATAATTCTTTATTGGAATACAACTGAAACATTTAGAATTACGTACCTGTGACTTTTCAAAACTATTTAAAAAGTCACTATAAGTATAAATTTGATTTTATTTCTGTCCTCACAACAATAAAAACTAATATATTATTCAACATTTTTGTTTACCGATAACCTCCATATTGAACCATTATTGACAGATCATTTCAACACCCAATCAGAGCCCGTATAAAGACTAATACCAAACTGTCGGTGTGCGCATGCGCGCAGATCAATATAAATTCACCCTCAATCTCAATCGCGCCTAAAGAAGTATAACTTCAAAAATAAAAATTGCTAAATATATTTGGAATATATCTCGTTGGAACTTTGCCGCGCTGAGCAGATGGGACGTGAATTATAAATTGTAAAATTCCCTCATCTTCCTTAGTCTCAGCATCCGTATGGCTTGCAAATTGTAGAAGTCTCGGAGGTGCAACCAGAGAAGGTTCCCATTGTTTTCAGTCTGGTGGGATGTAGAGTAACATTACGTTGTTCTATATGCCATTAGAGTGAAAACTTACGTCTTTTGCTAGCAGTTGCCGCTCGTGCATCTATGCCATGTCGTTCGTTGCAATCCGTGACTGCACTCCGGGGTTTGTTTTGATTGGATCAGAGAGAGCAGCATATGTGCCTCCTGATGAGAGACTAATAAGTTTAGAAATCGGTAGAGGTGCTTGCTGTACTCTCTGATTGGACTAGAATATGATGCGGCTGTATTTTCGGTTTGCAACGAAATTGAAAATGGTTATTCATTTTTGATTTATATGTTTACTCTGATTCGAGTACAAAGGGAACCATTCTCGTTGGAACTTTACCGCGCTGAGCAGATGGGACGTAAATTATAAATTGTAAAATTCCCTCATCTTCCTTAGTCTCAGCATCCGTTATGGCTTGCAAATTGTAGAAGCCTCGAAGGTGTAACCAGAGAAGGTTCCCATTGTTTTCAGTCTGGTGGGATGTACAGTAACATTACATTGTTCTATATGCCATTAGAGTGAAAACTTAGTCTTTTGCTAACAGTTGCCGCTAGGGTATCTATGCCATTTCGTTCGTTGCAATCCGTGACTTCACGCCGGGGTTAATTTTGGTTGGATCAGAGAGAGCAGCATATGTGCCTCCTGATGAGAGACTAATAAGTTTCGAAACCGGTAGAGGTGCTTGCTGCACTCTCTGATTGGACTAGAATATGGTGCGGCTGTATTTTCGTTTTGCAACGAAATTGAAAATGGTTATTCATTTTTGGTTTTAATTGTTATCCCGAGGTCCTGATATATATCCCGAGGCACAGTGCCTCTACACAGGTGCTCCTAGGAGACTACGATAAGGCCGAAATACGTATAACCACATAGTAGTAGACACCCTGTCCTGTAATCAAATCTGAATCATCTTTACTTTCATTTTATTTGTATTCACTTTTGTGAGTCTAGTTCGCTAAAGATTGTTATCACGGCGATTGTTATCTTAAAGGGCCTAGCCGGGTAAGATGATGAAAAGTGCCCCCAACTCGATTCGAATTTCATATAGATAGGTCACCGTTTAGCATATGGGGTATTCCCATCTCGGCTCACTATAATCCTTTAGTCCGTTATGATACTCCAGGTACATTTTCAAAAACCCCCAAGTCGGCTCGCAGATTAACAGGTAGGTATTAGTACCCCATTAGTACGTATAATAATAATTTTATCTTATAATTATACATTTGGGAAAATTTCTTATTAACATAGAAAAACATCCTACCCTCAATACCCCTTCCTTGAATAGTGTACAGAAATTTTGGGTCCGTTTTATCTTGAAATTATACCTAACTTAGCTTCTATGTATTATGGTAAAAGTTCAGCTTTGACCAAAACCAATGACACTGTTTTTGCACTGTTTTACAAAGCACGACAAAATACAGAACAATGTTACTCGCTCGACACCTCATAGTGGAATTAATTTCTTTCAATTAACTACTAGGTCAGTATCCAGACAGAATAGAGTATAATGACATCTTTAAAGCCCAGTATAAGTGAAATGTTTAGTCAAAGAGGAAAATTATTATTAGTGTGTGAACGTTATAAATTTAAAGAACAAAAACGAAAATTAGCTTCAGGTTGAAACAAACTGGAGATGTGTAAAGGATAATTGCAAAGCTTTCATCAAAACAATTGGAGAAAATGAGAATCGAATTACAACTAGTATAAACAATAATCCTAATCATGATCCAGAATCAGAAATCCTATTAGAAAAAAAGTCTTAAGTCACGGGATAAAACGAAAGGCTGAAGATGACTTATTTGAAAAACTTTCAATATTTAAATTTTTTTAAAAAGGCAGTTTTAAATATACTGCTATTAAGCTGAAGTTCACGTTAAGTGTAACAGTATAAATACACCCCTAAAATTTATAAATATACATTCAAAAACGCGCCATGATTTTATTGATACAAAAGTTAATGAATACAACAATATGTTATAATATGTAATATTCTATGAATGTATTTTTTTCAATTGAGATGTAAAATTATTTGGTAGTAACAATTAATATATCATGAGCCGAGCTGGTATATTTTTATATCGGGCAGTTTTAATCTTTGCGCCGACTTGGGACATTTTTTAAAAGACCTACCTGTTTCTTGGGCCGAGATAGGCACTGTCCTAGCATATATAGTGAAACTAACTTTCTGAAATTTTTAGCCCCCTAGGTGGTCATGTGACCCACCTAGAGCCTAATTAGGGTTTTATGCTTTTATTTTTTATCTCAGCCGCATCGAAAACTAGCGAAAAACTTGAAATAAAAAAGTTGTAAGCTTTAAAAAGTTCTGTCCGAAATTTTTTTTTAATTTTTGGCGGGAAATTTAAATTTTAGAACGATTTTAAAATTTTAAATGAGTATAAAAAATAACTAAGACATTCGTTTTCACGAAAAAAATATATAACGTGTATTTTTGCACAATGTTTTAACCTGAATTTTTTCAAATTTTTAAAATTGGTGAAACGCACCTTTAAAAATAAAAAACCGCATATTTTCGGTTTTTTTTTCGTTTTTTGATACAATTTTATACATATTTTTCAAAAAAGGTAACACCGTCACTAGAATAGGTAAAAAACTGAAAAATAATTGGGGTTTGCTTAATAAAAATTTTTTGTAACGCATTGTAATAAAACTTAGCGGGTTTTAAGAGGTAGTTATTGTGCATGTTTTAACATGCAATTAAGTATTTGATATTCATCATTGGCGCACATAGGGGTAATGGTCTGAACTTTTCAAAGAAAAAAAGATAGTACGCCACTGACATTTTCAAATTAACAGTCATTTTTCCTGAATTCCTCGTTCAATTTGCGATAAAAAAACTATCTTCTCATTTTTTCATACGACGCGCCGTTTTGCTGCAAAAAATAAAATATCTTAACGCTTCCAAAGTATTCGAATTACATAGTAATGGATGTACGAGTTTATGTAGATGTAGAAACTACTAAATAGAAGTTCGAATACTTTGTAAGGGTTAAGATGTTTTATTTTTTGAATAAAAATGGCTCGTCTTATGGAAAAATAGGAAGATAGATTTTTTGTCAAAAATTGAATGAGGAATTCAAAAACGATTGTTATTTTGAAATATGTCAGTGGCGTACTATCTTTTTTCTTTGAAAAGTTCAGACCATTACCCCTATGCGCGCCAATGATGAATATCAAATCCTTAATTGTATGTCAAAACATGCACAATAACTACCTCTTAAAACCCGCCAAGTTTTATTACAATGTTGCCAGTAGTTTCGGCAAAATCGTAAAAAATGTGTAAAATATTGTTTTCTTCAACGCCCTGTATCTTGAAAATGGATGGCGTTACAAAAAATTTTATTGAGCAAACCCCAATTATTTTTCAGTTTTTTACCTATTCTAGTGACGGTGTTACATTTTTTGAAAAATACGTATAAAATTGTATCAAAAAACGAAAAAAAAAAACCGAAAAAATGCGGTTTTTTATTTTTAAAGGTGCGTTTCACCAATTTTAAAAATTTGAAAAAATTCAGGGTGAAACATTGTGCAAAAATACACGTTATATATTTTTTTCGTTAAAACGAATGTGTTAGTTATTTTTTATACTCATTTAAAATTTTAAAATCGTTCTAAAATTTAAATTTCCCGCCAAAAATTAAAAAAAAAATTTCGGACAGACCTTTTTAAAGTTTACAACTTTTTTATTTAAAGTTTTTCGCTTGTTCTCGATGCGGCTGAGATGAAAAAATAAAAACATAAAAACCCTAGTTGGGCTCTAGGTGGGTCACATGACCACCTAGGGGGCTAAAAATTTCAGAAAGTTAGTTTCACTATATATGCTAAACGGTGACCTATATGGAATTCAAATCGAGTTGGGGGCACTTTTCATCATCTTACCCGGCTAGGCCCTTTTAGTTCCTGACCTACGATATAATACACTAAAATTTGATAAAAATCGACGGGGGCCTACAAGAGTGCTCGAAAAATTGACTTACTTACACAGACATGGTATTTATAAAAATAGCTCACAAACTCAATTCTTCCAGTTATTTAGAAAGAAGTTGTTAATTATTTTTATCATAATAAATAGTTCTAAAATGTTTACTTTCTCCAAAACAATTAGTTTTTCATAAACAAAATATTTCCCAAAATCATTACAAATATTAATGATGTATTTCCGAAATGAAAAATAGAAAGTAGCATTTTTCTAGAAGAATGAGAATATTCCAATACTTAGAAAATAATCAATAATTTGTTTACGGTTTTTAACAACGTTTGAAAAATTATATAAAATTATTATTTGGATCGAAAAACGATACTCATTTTTTAAATAAGTTTATACAGTGTGAATAATAAGTTTTTAGTGCAAAAAATTACCAGAGAATGACAGTTCTCGCCAGTGGCGCACACCAACACCCCCTACACGCGACACTTATATACACGAAATTTTCGATTTTCTAAATCTGACTGATAAGATGGGACAAGTCCCATCTTAAAGTTCAGGAAAAGACTCACCCATTCATATGTCAACCATCCATTTTGGTCCAAGGGTGTGGATTTTACGGCCCTTTCTATTTAGGGTCTGTTTTTAGTTCTCCTCCCCAAAACTCCCAAAAACTTCAAAAATTTAAGTCCGACCTTTGCGGCTTCTAATAGTACTGCATGCTACCTTTCCAACGCATGTCTAATTTTGAAAATCGGTTATACCATTCAAAAGTTACCGAGCTCAGAAGTATGACTCAATTTTTATTTAAAAAAGGGAAAATGTTTGTGGATATGTATGTATGTGTATTTAAAAGTTAAACAGATTTGAATTTTTTTTCTGTGTTTGAAGAGGGGATCTGGGCCGATTCATAACCGGTGTAGTTTGTGACTTTTGACCACCCATAAGCCAGCTAGAGGACTTGGTAGGTACAAAACGGCATATTTTTTGGGGGTATATATCTTCGGATCAAGAAGAGACAGGAGAACCGCAAATACACCAAATCAATAGTGTTGAGTTAAGCTTTCAAATGGTGTCTAAGCCGTCAGGATCAGACATACACACGGCTCAGTATAGCCGAAAAACTGAAAAACTATACTTTGAAAATTTTGTTTTTTCGACAATTACTCAAAATTTCAACCTACGAATTACGCCAATAACTGAGCGTTTGTAGAAGGACTCTAGACGAATCTAACGGTGTATATGTCATATCCGGGAAAATTCGAATTTTTAAGTTATAGGCTTCATAAGTATGATCACTTCTATTTCCTACGGGAAAAACGGTTTCTCAAGCTCAATAATTCCTGTAATAGCTTCAGTTATCATACTTGACCTTAGATCCATCAGATACTACTGGTAAATACGTTTCAAACTCATGTTTACTGATCAAAATCGGTCAAGCCTTTTAGAAGTTATTAAGCTACAAATGTATAATCCAGTTAACGATTATTCCCGAAATGGTTTATGTAGTTGTAGTGATTACGACGCTAAATTTGATCTGGCAACGGGCAATTCGACTTCATTTACCGGTCATCTCAATTTTTTTTTAATCTATTTCGAATAGAAAAAAATCTAGTGTACATTCGATGGACACTAGATTATTTGGGAGATAATGCAACAAAGGTGACCATTTATAAAGCTTAACGAGTAATAGAGGAACATTGCATTCAACTTCATACATTTAATTTATAAATAACTTTGAAAAACTCCTGACACAAAAATAAAAAACCGCTAAACGCCTTAAAAATGAGTGGTGCATACAATATTCCAGCTACAAAAGATCTGATATGAATATTACGTTGCGCGAAAACGTATTTTCATTTTGATGTAAAACAAAATTCTAGTTTTATTTTAAAAGATTTTTCCATAATATTTGCTAAATTTGAAGTAAACGCGCCACAAAAGAGTTTCAAAATTAAAACTGTATCAAAGTTAGTCTTTTGTGGCGCGTTTACTTCAAATTTAGCAAATATGTATTATGGAAAATCTTTTAAAATAAAACTAGAATTTTGTTTTACATCAAAATGAAAATACATTTTCGCGCCACGTAATATTCATAGCAGATCTTTTGTAGCTGGAATATTGTATGCGCCACTCATTTTCAAGGCGTTTAGCGGTTTTTGAAGTTATACTTCTTTAGGCGCGATTGAGATTGAGGGTGATTATTTATTATTAATCTGCGCGCATGCGCACACCGACAGTATGGTATTAGTCGTTATACGGGCTCTGATTAGCAATATGGAGGTAAACAAATGTTGTATAATATTAGTTTTATTGTTGTGAGGACAGAAACAAAAAAGTTTATAATTGTAGTGACTTTTTAAATAGTTTTTAAAAGCAACAGGTACGTAATAATTGTAAATATTTCAATATCCTAATAAAAAATTTCATAGGTACCTACCTATTTGAACCTACCAAAATACATAGTATGTAATACTTTTATTTACATAATTTGATTACCATCAAAATTTCTATCAATATTCACCTAATATATTGTTTTCTTACTCTATGTTTTGTTGTATTTTTTCAATTCTAAATTATTTCAATTCAAAATCAAAATAATTTGATTTAATTCAAAACTGTCAAAAGTTTAATCCGTTTAGTTAGTCGATCTTCGCACATAATGACGCATTGTCTCCGTGGCGAAGCGTTTAAGGCGAATGAACCCCAATACCAACCGCGCTGATAAGCGGGCTCGAACCCCAATAGAAACTTTTATTTTTTTATTTTTTTTATACATTTTATGGTTGTAAGTATATTTATTATATAATTTTATTTTCAGAAAATACGTATTTAGTTAAAAAAAATTCCGACAATTAGTGTTCAGAAATCATATGTGGCATTTTTTAATGTGTTTGTGTGTGTTTTATTATTTTATTATTTTAATTTTTGGCACTGTTTTAATTAAAATGTTTGAGAAGTAGTAAGTATAAATTAGTTTATTATTTAAATAAAATATAAATAAAAGTATATTAATTTCGTTTAAATCATATAATAGAAGTATAACTTCTTACGTGCGTACAAAGTACACACACATTCTTTTTTATTCTTGTATTAGGTATAGAACAATTTATTTATGTATGAGTAGAAAAATATCTTTCGATATCTACAAAAGTTGTTGGTGCCTATTTAAATTTTGGTAGATATGGAATGACTAGAATATTTCTGATTTCTATGAAATGTGTGAGTAGAGGATCCGATATAAGGTCGACCTGTACGGATCTGTTTAATGGATAAAAAATATTGGATATGTTAATTTAATATGTTAAAAATTATAAAAAACAAGAGGTGTCCGATATAATTTTGTCCTGACTATAATTAATTAACAATTAAAAATAACTTTTTTATAAACTTAAAAAAATCAACCTGAGCAGATAATTGTAGATTTTTTGTTGATCGTTTTCGACTTATAAACAATTCGAAACTGAAAAAGAATGAAAGATAACGATTTTCAAAGCTCAAAAACATAAGTAAAAAATATAATTTTTGAAATTACGAAATATCTAAATTCAATTTCAAACCTTATTCTTAGTTCTTGATAAGTATTTTGGACTTATTTCATTTTAAAACATTGTTTTTTAGTTGTTAATGTAGCTCATTCGCCAGTCTTCCCGTAAGGGAAGTGAGCAGTCTTCCTCATTAACAATTATTAAAAAAATATATTTTAGAATAAAATATGGCAAAAATTATTATCGGGAGATGATAGAAGGTTTGAACTTGAATTTAGGTACTTGATAATTACAAAAATAATATTTTTTACTTGCGTTTTTGAGTCTTGAAAATCGACATTTTTCGTTTCGTTTTCGCTTAAAATGGTTTATAACTCAAAAACGATCAGTTTAAGAGAAAAATTACAAAAGATCTTTTTTGTTTCGAACGATTCAGAAAATCTAAAATAATATCTGCCGGGCCGAATTTTTTTATTTTGTAAAAAAGTCATTTTTTAATTATTAATTGTATTTACACATTTATACCAAATGTGGATTTTATTATAGTTTGCCGCTAAAAATGTGAATTTAAGACTTTTACCTGTGCCCATTGGTGTTGTAGCCGTACCTATAACAATAAAGCCGATTCTTATTTTAATTCCTTTACCTTTGCTACCTACTAATCCCTTTATCTTACTAACTACTAATCCCTTTATCTTACTAACTACTAATCCCTTTACCTTACTAACTACTAATCCCTTTACCTTACCAACTACTATAACCATTATTATTAACAATAGCGATTCCTATTTTAGTCCCTTTTGAGACTCTAATGGGTTACTTTTGGAAAAGTTCTGGGGTTTGGCATGAATTATTAATTTTTGTTGCAACAATTTTAATTTCTGAAAATCCGAAGACAAATTGATTTATTATACACATTTTATATTTTGTATACAAAAATATTTGCTGGCTACAATGTAAAAAACTTTTAAAACAATTAAAACACATTATAATGCAGACAAAGAAATAAAAATATGCATAGAAAAGGCCAGAGCCTCCTAACAACCAAAGAAATTTCTCATGAATAGAGATATTACATTAAACCTTAAAATCAGGTTAATAGCACAATAAATGACCGTTTTGGAGTGTAATTTCCAGGGGCAACTCCGAATTGCATGAAAATTTGGATTTAGGTTCTATTAAGCGAGGCCGCAGACTGCAGACTTTTTAGTCGGCCGATAGTTTAGTTGGGTTCTTAATCAGTACAGAGAGGTATGCAGGTGCGCACATTACACCGATTTTGTCTCGGCCGACAATTAACGCTAATAGGAGATAGGAACAGCCAGTGTTGCCAATCGGCGGATAATTATCCGATTTGCGTACCTTTTTGAGAGTTGTCGTATCTTCTTCGTATCTTTAAATAAATCGGATATTTGCGGATATTTTTCAGTGTATCTACGATCGACTAAAACTTTCTCATCCATATATTCCCAACACCAACAACACATTAATTTTATTTGGTTCCACCCAAACTTTTATAAATAGCCTCTACTGGATGAATGTTAGTGACATCCGATACTTTTCATCTTTTGACAAAAGGGACATGTGCCGATTCTTTTGTTTAGAATTTAAATGCACAAGCGCATCCACTTAAGGCATACTAATCCAATTCAAATTTCAAAAACTGTCTGCCGTCGGATGATATTTATGAGTTTTTAGTTTTTAGTCTTTAAACTTATGAAAGCTAATTCACGCACGATTTAGTTTTAATTTCATTTTATGTAGTGCAGTGCTTAAGTAAACGTTTCCAGATTTCTCGGACATGAGATGTAGTTAAATCTAGTTCTTTTTTGTAAAGTTCTATCAAATCTAATATCTTAAACAAAACCATTTCATCAAAACATGTTATACTTACCTAATTATATTTATGATTTTTTTGAGGAATGTAATGTTACTAGCAGAAAAGAACTTTCCGGCACAGAAGCGTCATTTTCTCCACACTACTTTCAGTTATTCTGTGAGAAAATATTAATTTTGTTAACATAAAATTGTACAGAAAAATGCATTTGGAATAGTGTTTGTAGAAAAATCTACTTATTTCAAACTAGTAATATCTAGATATCTACTAATTAACTCAAAAATCCTTCAAATTTTTTGCCTATAAAAATTATTTAGTCGGGCAATAACGTTGAACGCACCACGGGTATTATGAATAATAACTTTGATACCTTAATAACTACAAGACTGTCAAATTTGTTTCTAGTGTTTTAGTTGTAATAAATATTTAGTTGTTAAAAGAGCGTAGGCGCATAATTTCGGACCAATCTTTAAACGTATTAATTTTTTTCGAATCCTGAGAAAACTAATAAATATTTTTGAAAAATTTGGACGCAGAATGGAAGATTATATTATTACCGAGGGCTGAAAGTTCCTTAGAATAAACAAAATGTTTCTTTTGAATGATATATTTGAAATTAAAAATCACTCTTAATATTCTCTTTCCCTTTTACCCCTGTAACATATTAGAATAAAAATTATAGAAGTCTTCAGGGACTTTCGGCCCTCGGTAATAATGTAATCTTCCATTATGCGTTTAAATTTTTAAATAATACTTTTTAGCTTTCTCAGGACTCGAAAAAAATAATGCATTTTAAAAGCATTGACCAGAAATTTTGCGCCTATGCTATTAATGTAGCTGTAGTTTATTTTGTATTGATTTATTTATTATTTATTTTTCCAGTACCTAGTTTTAGGTAGTTATTACGTTTTAATAAAATAATATTTAGAAGTGTTTTTTTTTTACTTAAATAATTATAATAAATTAATATAACCATCCAAATAATGAAATATTTAGATTTATTTATTTATTTAGAATTTAACACTTACGATAATACAAAATACGAATAATATAATAATAGTAAGTAAATAGTATTTACATACATGAATTAGGTAATAATCAGCTAGGATACGAGATTTTCATCTATAAACGAAAATTTTTAAACTGTGAAATAGAGAATCCAGTAGATTAAAGGGCCGGTTGTTCGAACGCTAATCAGAAATGGAATCAACTGATCATTATCAAATATTTACTTACTGTCAATGTCAACTTTGATTGGGTTGCTGAAAACATAATTGATTACAATTATGAGATTAATTGATTAATTAATCAATTATGTTAATAATTATTACGTTAATTGATAATTAATAATTAATTAATCAATAAATTATGTTAATTACCCTAATGATAATTGATAACAATCAACTGATTGGCGTACGAACAACGGATTTTGTTATTTGATGGTTGTTAAGGGGACTAAAAGAATAACATTGGCAACATTTATTTTATAACAGAATAATTTTTGACCTAGCGTACCTTTTCGTGACAAATCGGATATTTTTCGAGCGATCATCGGATAATCTAGAGAAATGCGATTGGCAACACTGGGAACAGCCCAACCCGACTAAACTATCGGCCGACTAAAAAGTCTGCAGTCTGCGGCATCGCTTACCCTCCACTTCAAAGTTGAATTTGTGCCGTTGGTTGCTTTTACTTGGGGGGTGATATTTACCCCTTCTCGGGGGGTGAAACACGCGTGTTTAAAATAAGGCCGGAAATGGATAAACTGACTTATTTTAAGCACCTTTTGTTTTATAAAGTTTTTTACGTAAGAAAATACTTTTCGAGTTATTCGCGATTTAAAATGTTGATTTTTCGACAAAAAAAACTACGTTTTCAGACCGTTTTTCTCAAATAACTCAAAAAGTAAATATTTTATCGAAAAAAATATTTTTAGCAAAAGTGTAGCCTATAAAAAAAACGAAAAAAATGGTGTACCAGTAAAGTCTACAAATTGAGTAGAAGCAAAGTTGTAGCTCATGAAAAATACGTTCTTATTCGTCTAATTCCAAATCGAATAATTCAACGCGAAATCACCGAAGAAAGAAGCGTTTTTCGGGAAAACCTTATTAACATTTTTAAAGTATCGAAAAAAGCTTATTATTTGTTTTTTACAAAGGTTTACAGCATCAAAAATAAACGAGTTACACTGAAAAAAAAATTGGCCCCTTTTTTTTGGTAAAAAAATAGTGAAAACCTCCCTCTATTTAGCACCCTAAATGAAATTAATCGTTTGGCTTTACCATTTATTTTAACTGTATGTGTATTGTTTATATGATCTGTAAGTTTGATTGGTTTAAAGTGCTTATTTTTGAAAACATTTGGTTTTATAGTAAAAAAAAATTTTCTAAAAATTTTTGAAAAATTTCATTTTTTCAAAATAACTTAAAAAGTATTAGTGATAAGAAAAATCTTAAAGAGTAAAAAAATGTAGGTTTTGCTATTATAAATATGCTAGTTTTATTTTGTTTCTCCGTAAGACAAAAATTGGTTAAGATATGGCTGTTCAAAATTTGCATACACTCGTGATTAGTGACCCATTCAAGCTTTCTCAATTATAACCCTTTCAAAAATAAACACTTTAAACCGGTGAGACTGACAGATCATATAAAAAATAGATAGGTAAGTAAATTGTTTGTAATGCGGTAGCGATTAATTTCATTTGGGGAGCTAAACACGGCGAGATTTTCATGATGTTTTACAAAAAAAAATAGCAAAGCTTTTTAAAACACTTTAAAAAAGTTTAAATGTGTTTTTCCCGAAAAGTGCTTAATTTTTCAGTCATTTTACCTTGAAATATTCGATTTGGAATTAGACGAATAAAAACGTATTTTTCATGAGCTACAACTTTGTTTTTATTTAATTGATAGACTTTACTGATACACCATTTTTTATGGTTTTTTATAAGCTACACTTTTGCTAAGGATATTTTTTTCGATAAAATATTTACTTTTTGAGTTATTTGCGAAAAACCGTCTGAAAACGTAGTTTTTTTGTCGAAAAATCAACATTTTCAATGGCAAATAACTCGAAAAGTATTGACTTAAGCAGGGGTGGGCAAAAGCCGGCCCGCGGGCCGGATGCGGCCCTTTTGCTTATTTTATCTGGCCCGTTGAAAATTTTTTTTTAAACTTTTTTTAATTTCTTTTGTGCGATTTTGTTGAATCAACAATATTAGTGTGCGTAGTGTTCATATACATAATGAAATATAAAAATAATAAACAGTATTGTAATTTCGAACAGCCGTAACCATATTCCTACTTTAAAGTATGCAACATACTTTCGTAAAGCGGGGGTTGGCTGACTACATAGAATTGATCGTGCAAGGGGCACTTCTCTCCGAAAGAAATTACGAATAACCGAGGACTAATCATCCCGAACGAACCGAAAGAACTAATTAAGGAAATAAACAGCACCAGAAGGAAATTCCAAAGAATAAGTAGAGAAGAATTCAAGACATACGGGGACAAACTCTCTGAAGAAATAAGGATAAGACTCAGCAGCCTCACCGAGGGCAAATGGCACAACATCAGGAAAGAAGAAGAAAATCATGGACATGTTTGGAAAATGCTGAGAGCCAAAAAAAGAAGAAAACAAAACATGCCCCAAATAATCGACGAGGAAGAAACCCCTTCGAAACACAAGGAAAAGTGGGTGCAATCGCAAGAAGAATGGCAGAAGTACATAGTCAAAATCAGAATATGCCAGATCAACAAACCATCGAAGAAGTTAACAACGAATACGACAGGATAACAAGAAGAAACCAATTTTTAGTAGAGGAAGAAGACGTCCTAAATCCAACAGAAGTTGCTAAAATCATAAGACGATTAAAGGAATCAGAGCTCCAGGAGTGGAAGACATCCATAATATAGTACTCAAGGAACTACCGAAGAAAATGATAGTAGAATTGTACTACATTTTTAGATTTTGCCTAGAAAATGGGTATTTGCCGAACAAGTGGAAACACGAAAAGATTGTCCCTCTACTAAACCCAAGGAAGGACGGGAGAAAACCAGAAAGCTACAGGCCATTATCCCTACTGGAATGTGTAGGAAAAATATTAGAGTTCATCTACAGAAGACTGATGTAACATACGGAAAGAAGAAGAATCATAGAGGAGGGCTAATTTGAATTCATAAAAGGAAGAAACTGTAAACTACAACTAGCAAGAGTTATCCACAAAAGTATTATATACACAAAAACCTGGTTCAACAGGAAACAGAAGACAGGAATGGGCATCCTCGACATAGAGGAAGGAAGGCCTACTGCACGAAAGAAAGTCCTAATCTATATATGTATCAATATAAATTATTTATATCGCTAAGATATAAATAAATCACAAAATAAAATCTTTCATTAAATTATTTATTTAATGACCATTACTTTTAATGATCAAATGGATCATATTTCTTTAAAAATTGCGTGACATAATTTACTGGGCACAAATTGTTCGCATGTAGGTACACCCAAGTACTATTTAAGACAATTTATTATTACTATTATCTCTTATTAACAGTCCAAATGCTTTAAAATGATACTTATAGTATTTATGTCAAAAAAAAATTTTAATCAAGGAAAAAACGGTATATTCTGGCCCGGCAGAAATTTTGAAAATTTCATTTTGGCCCGCGCTTAAAAGTATTTGCCCACCCCTGGACTTAAGTAAAAAACTCTATATAACAAAAGTTGCTTAAAATCAGTCAATTTATCCATTTCCGGTCTTATCTTGAACATATGTTTTTTCACCCCCAAGAAGGGGTGACTGTCACCCCCCAAGTAAAAGCAACCAACGACACAATTTCAACTTCGAAGTGGAGGGTAAGTAGAACCTAAATCCAAATTTTCATGCAATTCGGAGTTGCCCCTGAAAATTACACGGTATCGCCGAATTTCCCGTTCATTTACTGGGCTATAATACGCTGCTACATAGTCTCCACGTTGCTGTATGGCATGAAGAGCTGGACCCTTACAGAAAAAGGTGTATGTGGTGTACCTCGAAGTTGCGATCTCAATGAAGGATTTGCATAATAATAAAATGCACGAAAACTCTTGTACGAGTATTTCAGAAAACTCTTGTAGAGTATTTCACTCTACAATTTCTCTCTATAGGTATATTGCAAAATATTTATTCACAAGTAATAAACATTTGGAGCAAAATAAAGGCTTAACTAATTTTTGTAAATCTACCAGGCCATTTTATTTGAAAAGAGGGGTTGATATTTGCACTTACCCTGGCAAAAGATTACAGTGCTATTTGCATAATAGTAAAGAAAGTAAATTTGCATAAAGTTTATGGTACATTCCTAAATAGTAGTAGTATAAATGTTTATTAGTACTTAGCAATAAACATTTCGCCTACAAAGGTGTCTTTCATTATTGTGTGCAAACCCTTCTGAGAAAAGATTATGGTGATTAGCCTCACATGTAGACAGTTCCGACAAAAACAATATTTACAAAGTGAATAAAACATAAGTCAGAAGAATCATTATTTCAATTTTACAAATTAATACTTTGTCATATCAATTTATTATTTTAATTGGGGATAAGCAAAACAATTGGCTTATTCCCAACTAAAATAGCAAATTGATATGACAAATTAAATATTATTTCATATTAATTTGTAAAATTAAAATAATAATTCTTATGATTTATGCGTTTTATTCACTTTGTAAAGATTTTTTATCGGCATTGTACTATAACACAGCTTATACACCGCATCCCCCGGAAGACCACAAACTATAGTAGAAACTCGACGGTAGACCGCATACTATAGTAGCACCAAGAAAACATATAACAAAATCAGAATAAATCACTCGAGGCAAGTTTTTTAAGCGAAAAAAAAAATACCCGATATTCTGTTTGATTAAAAGCCAAATTTTAATGAGTTAAAATTCGCACATGCTTCAAATTGGAACAGAGCCAGAACTTGTAAAGTTTCATTGAAATATTCGGAAGAAGATTTAGCAGATTTTAAAAAGAAAATACTTAATTTAGACGTATTTGTTGTCCTATTGGTTCTCCTTATAATAAATTATCAAAATAGTTATTAGATATGCAAACATTTATAAATAAAGCTGATGATATAATCATAAATAATACGGAAAAATTTTCTAAAAAAATGATCAAGATCACAGGTCAGTAGTAGTAATCGTTTAATAATTTTTGATATGATTAATTTGTTTCCAAACATGCCGTTAGATAAAACGTCGAAATCAATAAAAAATAAGATTAGAGTATTATAACAAATTGACAACTAGAATATTAGACCGGTCTAGTTAGACTCAAAAATAGGAGTGAGGTTACAATAATTACCATTAAGCTGAAAATTGGCATTATTGTTCAAAATACCATCATAAATGAAATCTAAAAGTCCTCATAAATTCGACCGGAGCTAAAAAATTTACGCGGGGTCACAGGTCACCAAATATGGTTTTTAGCGATTTTCAGCGAAATGGTAAGTTTTATCATAAAATTAGTTCTAACAAAAAATGTATATTAGATGATTATCTATAAAAAATATCTTAACACTTTTTTTCCTAAGAGCCACCGTTTTTGAGATACAACGATTCAAAGAGTTGAAGAGTTCTAATCGTCATCAACACCAATCGTACACCACGTATATTAGACTAAGAGCCGCTATAGGTGAAATTTCTTAATCATTTTAGGCACGATTGGACCCTATAACTTAAATAGTAGAACCTAAAAGAAAACGTTTGAACACTGTGCCGTCACTTTTCAGTGGCACATGCGTCGACAGTGGTGCATCAAACTTTCCACTTATGGAAGGGATAAATAAATTAAAAATTAACAGAACTTACTAACAGAATTAAATTTTTTTTATTTTTTTAAGTTCTATGTGATTAACACATAGGATTCATCGTGATTTTAACCCACCACCCCCCTTCCCCCTGCCCCCACCATCAAAAACTTCATTTTTCGTTTTTATTTTTTTTTTTTTGGTGGGATGCAATCAGTTTTAAATTTCAAAAAACTCACACGCATAGTTAAGGCTTTTATAAAACATGCCTATTTTTTATAGACCCATAGGTAGAGTGTACATAACCTAAAAAAATTAAAAGAAATTTTTTTTTTCAAAAAAGCGTATAACTTTTTTTGAGGAATAGCTGCCGGTCTAATTTTTTCTTAATTTTGTGTGTTTTATCAAACACTATATTTTAAATTTTTTTCAGATTTTTCCGTAAGTCTCCCCACCTTCAAAAATCCGAAAAACTGTTTTTTTGGGGGGTTTTAGGGGATTTTCCCTATTTTATAGACTTCATAATATATCAAATCAATTTTGTTTTTATAGGTTATATGTAACTTGAAGTAACTGAGTTCTTTAGAATATTTAAAAATCAGAAAAACACGTTCAAACCCCCCAAAACCCCCTTAAAAAAACAGTTTTTTGGATTTTTGAAGGTGACCAACGTTACAGAAAAATCTGAAAAAAATTAGAAATATAGTGTTTGATAAAATACACAAGACTAAGAAAAAATTAGATCTGCAGCTATCCCCAAAAAAAAGTTATATACTTTTTTTCAAAAAAAAAATTTTAAAATTTCTTTGAGGTTATGTACACTCAACCTACAGGTCTATAAAAAATAGACGTGTTTTATAAAATCCTTAACTATGCGTGTAAATTTTTTAAAATTTTAAAATTGATTGCATCCCACCAAAAAAAAATAAAATCGAAAAATAAACTTTTTGATGGTGGGGGCAGGGAGAAGGGGGTGGTGGGTTAAAATTACGATGAATCTTATGTCTTAATCACATAAAACTTAAAAAAATGAAAAAAATTAAATTCTGGTAATTAGGGAGGGTATTTTTTAATTTATGTATCCCGTCCATAAGTGGAAAGTTTGATGCGCCACTGTAGACGCATGTGCCACTGAAAAGTGACGGCACAGTGTTTAAACGTTTTCTTTTAGGTTCTACTATTTAAGTTATAGGGTCCCGTCGTGCCTAAAATGATTAAGAATTTTCACTTATAGCGGCTCTTAGTCTATATACATCACTGAAGCTGTAATACAAGTAAACATAATATTCTATCGGTTAACTTAACTTATATTACACATAAAAATATAAGATATTATAAATATGATGTTTCTACTATACAGCTTGCGGTCTACCGAGGGATGCAATATATAAGCTGTATTATATTACAGTGCCAACAAAAAAATCTTTACAAAGTGAATGTAACGCGAAAATAATAATAATTATTATTCCAATTTTACGGCTTATTCTTAACAAAAATAGTAAATTGATATTACAAAGTATTAACTTAATAATAATTCTTCTTACTTATGCGTCTTATTCAATTTGTAAAGATGGGTTTTGTCGGAATAAACACGTTCTATCGGTACGTCGGCTAATCTAATCACCCTACCTATTCTTTTCTCAGAAGGGTTTGAACATTATAATGAAAGCCAACTTTCTAGGAAAAACGTTGAAAATATGCTGTTGAAAAAAAAATTACTGCTGAAAATATATCGGTAAATATATCAGTAAATAATGATGCTAACGTAATGATAATTGAAACAGTCATAGAGCAATTTAATTTAACAAATATCTAAAACTATTGTTGTAGGTGAAGATGTAGACTTGCTCGTATTACTCACTGCTCGAACTCCAATCGGAAATATATTCATTGAAAAGTTTATCTACTTTTGTAAAGTGTCAAAATCATATACTATTTTTACACGCAATAACTGGCTGTGATACATCTGCATTTTTCAGGAGCGGTAAAACGACTGTTTTTAAAATGTTTGAAAAACAAGGTTTACTTGAATGTGCTGAAGTTTTAAAAAAAACTAATTATTCAACTCCACAAGAAGCTATTTCCAACGGAATTAGCTTTCTTCTCTCTATGTATGGAGCGCCTAAAAAAACTGTGTGCTTAAATAAGTTTCGTTATGCATGTTTCTTTTAAAATACTAGAAATAAAAAACTAGTGCAGTTATCTTGTCTTCCTCCAACCTCAGCGGCTGCTCATCAACATCTTTTTCGGGTATATTACCAAGACCAAGTGTGGTTTGGTTATCAGCTAAATCCAAAAGACTGGGGATGAAAATTAGTCGACAGTTCATTAGAACCAATTCAAACTTTACTCCCACCTGCGCCGGAAAAACTCCTGAACACAATTTTTTGCAACTGTAAAAAGAGATGTAGCGCTAAATGTGGTTGCAAAAAAGTTGTGACTGTTTTGTTCGGTGGCATGCACTAATTGTCAAAACTGGTAGTGCTCCAATGTTGAATCACGAATTGAGGATTCATTTGATTCTATCGAGGAGCCATGCGATTTGTCATTATTGGGACAATTTACTTGCACCCAGGATGAAGAAGAAGAACAAGAAGAAGAAGAAGAAAAACTAGAAGGTGAGGAAGAAGAACAAGGAGAGGAGGAAGCAGAAGTATTAGAAAATTATGAACCAGTTGGATAAATTTCCCTTTTTTTTTAATTTATACCGCTTTTTATAACTTTTATCATTTTTAACCCTTGCCAACATCAATTATTCAATAGCTTCAAATTAAACAAAATCATAAAAGATCCGTGGAATAGGCCTACTGGGGAAACCACGTTAAAAAAATACACTACGGTGTTGGTGGAACACTGTGCACTAAGGTGGTGTGGAAACATGTGCGCATATTATGACGATTACAACTTTTTGTATCGTTGTATCTCAAAAATTCTCGACAATTATCTAATCTAAATTTTTTGTTAGAACAAATTTTATGATAAAACTTACCGTTTCGCTGAAAATCGCTAAAAACTATATTTGGTGACCTTTGACCCCGTGTAAATTTTTTAGCTCGGGTCGGAATTATGAGGACTTTTTAGATTTCATTTATAATGGTATTTTGAACAATCCTGCCAATTTTCAGCTTGATGGTAATTTTTGTAACCTCGGATGTGTAAGTTGACCGGAGTATATCCCGGCTTAAAACTGGGATACAACGACGCGTGGAGTGCCATTCTATGCTCCAATATTGCCAGTCCATGCGCTGTTAAATAGGGCAGAATTGGCAATCTACGCTCGACGGGGAAAATAATCTAACTCATTTCGAAAGAGAAAATATAGAGACTGAAGGCATCCAGGCAGTATAAGTGCCAAATGAAAAAAATATGACATAACAATAGCAGCTACATATTTGCCACCAAATGTAGCCCCTAGCTTTATAGGAGGATCTTGAATTATCTTGGCAAAATTATTTACTAAAATCACTAGCCAGTGGTGTCTGAGTTTAGCGAACCGACTATACCTGGGCTGGGACACAGTATAAAGAGGGACAGTAGAACCACTCTCCGAAAAATTAGAAGTAAAATCTGTAGTCGCGCATGGCGACCGCGCAATGTTCTTAGTCGCTTTTGCCCCACTCTCGCATTGCTAGTCGCATTGAAACGTACGGATTTTAACAGGGAAAACCCGCATCCACCACTGGTGAATTACCAATTGCGTACTGTCGGTATTACTTCTTGAGATCAAAGCGCCGACAGAGGAGTGGTTTTACTGTGGAACCTCTATATACTGTGCCTGGGACACATAATGATAAACGAAAAGTACTGTCTCAGTCAACTGATCATCCATGGGAAAACGGGGTCTTGGTAGGTGACAGATATCATTGCTTAAAAATATATGGGACTGTACCGGCCCTAATTCAACATCCTTGTTTAGGGCCGCATTGGACAGAGACAGAAACTATTGTTGGCTACATAAGAGCAATATGCAATATAATATAAAAGTTGTAACAGTATTTCAGTGACAAAAGTTAATAAAAATCTACACAAACTTATCAAAACCTAAAAATTGATTTTTCTGAATTAACTATACTTATCGTCTCATACTAAAAGATATTCAACATCAATCATTTATTTGTCTTTCAGTTATTTAAGTTACATGCAGTTAACACATGACACATGATTTGATAGATAGAAAATTACACAGTGCACATGCAAAAAGATTTTATTAAGTATTTCCACTCATAAAACAAATCCATCTAATCCTATAATGTTATGATCAAACACTATTAAGTATACAACAGCAACTTTATTAAAAGTTGTTTTAAAGTATTTACAATGAAATAGCATAGAATATAAATGATTGGTCTATTTTAGGAGAAAATATATGTACTTACAAAGATGTAGAGGTTCCATCATTTCAGAAGGCACTAATTTGCATATTAAGGGCGCACCCAAAAATGGTCTAACAACCTTAAAGTTGGTGATTGGTTGCTAATATTGAAATTTGTCTACTGATTGATTTACTGATGATTTAATGAAATTGTAGGTATAGAATAATCTGTCCTTTACAAAATATAACATTAATATGTCTACATCTAGATGCTTCAAATCTAAAGGTGAACATTTAGCCTCCAAATGCATAGAAAGCTCAATTAATAAACCCACATTCAACCACAAATTTACAACTGTGCACTGAATACCTGAAGCAAAAAACTAACAAAGATATCATGTCTCAAGAGAATTAACATTATAATGAATCAATTAAACTAACCCCTGATAGATCTTATACAAATGGAACAAATCATTATCTTGAATTATCCATAGAATTAGCACCTCGAAAGTCAAGCCCTTCCGAGTCAAGCATTTCCATATTCTCAGTGTTTTTCACAGTCTACTGCCATGGATTCACATAAGTACATACACTAATCGTCCAACTAAAAGACCCAGACCTCGACCTCAATCACATGATCTTAGTATTAAGAGCAAACAGTAGCGATCAACAGGTAGCAACAAACGCGTTCCAAGATTGTGGCTCTAATTTTGAATATTTTGTCGAGATATTTGGCACACATATTTGTAATACCGGGTGTCCACTTATATTTTCCCCCATTTTAACTGCCTATAACTTCTAAACGGCTTAAGATAGAAAAATCCGGTTTTCGCTGAAATGTTTTATTTTAGTAAAGGTTTTGTCTGAATGTATTGAATTTTTTATATCACTTTCAAATACGAAAAAAAATGGCGGATTTTTGGAAAAAAAACGTTGTTGACTTTTTTTAATGGAACACCCAGTATATTTTTTTGTAAATTGAAAGAAAAGTCATTCACCTATCCAGCGATATAAAGATTGCTTTTTGCCGCAAAAAGATCCCATTTCCTATCTCCCTAATTCAAGAAAGGTCTCGAATTCATTCTTTTTAAAACCAGTCGATAACTCTGAACTGACCCAAACAATCAATATGTAGTATCAAAAGCAAATCATCCTGTAGTACTGATGGACTATCTATAAAAATTTTCTCTAATCTCACAGAAAATGTGTTGGAAATCCTCGTCTCACTAATTAATGATTCCTTCGAAAAAGGTCAATTTCCAGAGTGCCTAAAGACAGCCATTATTATTCCTCTTCATAAGAATGGCGAAAAATCTAATGCCTGCAACTATAGACCTATTGCCTTACTACCGGTACTCTCCAAAATTATTGAGAGACTCATTAAAACTCGACTTATGTCTTTTATCGTTGATAACAACATTTTATCTCAAAATCAATTCGGCTTTTTAACTAATAAATGTACCACTGATGCCATGTTTTCTGTACTACATGAGGTTTATCCAGCACTAAACAATAATTTTTATACTGCCACTGTTTGCTGTGACTATGCCAAAGCTTTTGATTGTGTAAATCACGACATCTTGATTAAAAAACTAAATTTCTATGGAATTAGAGGTATTTCTTTGAATTGGTTCCAATCCTACTTGAATAATAGGAAACAACTAGTTAGAGCAAATGATACTGACTCTAGTCTCAAAAACATTGTATGTGGAGTACCGCAAGGTTCAGTATTGGGTCCTCTTCTGTTCCTTATCTTTATAAATGACATCACTAATTTAAAAATCGATGGGAAAATTTTTCTTTTTGCTGATGATACCAGTATCACTTGGAGCAACTCAACTATAGCATCTCTTCATGAAACTATAACTTCGGATCTACTGACGATAAAGACCTGGTCTGACTCTAATTTACTCTCTTTTAATGTAGATAAAACAGTAGCATTATCCTATAAAGGAGCTCTTCAACATTTGCCTCTTAATAACAGTCAGATCAGTACCGTTGATTCTGTAAAATTTCTTGGTATTTTTTTAGACAGCAACCTCAAATGGTCCCTTCATATCGATTCGTTAAGTAAGAAACTCGCCTCAACTTGCTTTGCAATAAGATCTGTCTCAAGGGAACTCAATTTAGCATCTTCTAAAATAACATATTTTTCATTATTCGAGTCTCATCTTCGATATGGTCTTCCTTTTTGGGGTTCTAGTACAGCTGCTCAATTTGAGGTTATTTTTAAATTGCAAAAAAGAGCAATAAGGTATCTGTTTGGCCTCAGAAGATCTACACATTGCAGAAGTTACTTCAGGAATCACGGAATTTTAACACTTCCATCTTTATATATTCTAGAAACGGTTTGTTTAATTCGTAAACACCTTCATGCCTTTCCAGCAAGGCCCAATCATCTTTAATCCACCAGAAATTCAATCTTTGATATTTATTTACCGATCCCATGCACTGAGTTAGTAAAGAAATCTATATTATATTTCGCAAAAAAACTTTACAACCATCTGCCTTTACAACTTAAATCTGTAACATCTTTCCCAAAATTCCGTAAACTGACAAAAGCCTATCTATCTGAAAGACCATATTATTCAATAGAAGAATTTCTTAATGAATAACTAAGAAAATTGGGTTTCATACGCAGTAGCTTAAACTGTCAATTCCTAATGTTGTATTTTAGTTGTTGTAAGTATGTTCAACTTTCAATTTGCAATGTATATAAATTTTGCAATTAATTGTTTTTGTCTTTGGTTTTATATCTTATTTACTGTATATTGACGATTTATCTAATTTTATTGAATTGTAGTTGTTATTTGTTATTTCTTGTTGATATTATTTTTCTTTTGACTGTATGTAAGCTTTGTCCATAAAATTGTAAAAATTTTCAGTGACAATAAAGCATATATTCTATTCTATCTAAAGTTTTTCAAAATCGGTTGTCAAATCACTGAGTAATTAATTTTTAAAATGAGCGGTGCAACGTGGATATCACATACCTAAATAACATAACTAAGCAAAATGATATTATATGTGATTTCCACATTGCATCTCTCATTTTAAAAATTATTTGCTCAGTTATTTGACAACCGATTTTAAAAAAATTTATATCGCTGGATAAGTAAATGACCGTTTTTTCAAGCTACAAAAAAATATACTGGGTGTTTCAATAAAAAAAGTCAACAACGTTTTTTATTTCAAAAATCCGCCATTTTTTATTTAAAAGCGATATAAAAAATGGTCATTTACATAAAAACTTGAACAAAACGGTCATTTACCTATCCAACGATATAAATTTGTTTAAAATCGGTTGTCAAATAACTGAGCAATTAATTTTTAAAATGAGAGATGCAATGTGGAAATCACATCAATTCGCTTAGTTATGTTATTTAGGTATGTGATATCTACGTTGCACCTCTTATTTTAAAAATTAATTACTCAGTGATTTGACAACCGATTTTGAAAAACTTTTTATCGATGGATAGGTGAATGACCTTTCTTTCAATTTACAAAAAAATATACTGGGTGTTCCATTAAAAAAAAAGTCAACAACGTTTTTTTTCAAAAATCCGCCATTTTTCTTTTCGTATTTGAAAGAGATATAAAAAATTCAATCCATTCAGACAAAAATTTTACTAAAATAAAACATTTCAGCGAAAACCGCATATTTCTAGCTTGAGTCGTTTAGAAGTTATAGGCAGTTAAAATGGGGGAAAATATAAGTGGACACCCGGTATAATAAAGAATGGCGGTACAGAGCCCAATTTCAGAAATATGTTAGTATGTGGAAATTACTATATAACTAAATAAAATATTGAAAAAAGGAGCCTGTACCGCCATTAAGAAAGACAAAAAAATACACTTTCTTCAAATAAACTTTTTTATCCCGTGCCTAGATTTTGTCACATTGGAACTACTAAAAATCGATTTTTTTATAACAATTAATCGAACGTCACTGACTTAGCAACATTTCGCGCCTATGTGTATAAAAATTATTGTTTTTGATAGTATAAACGTCACTGTCAGTGTCGAATTACCAACGCACTGTTGCCTCACTTTTGAAAGTTCGCAGAACTTTCGCAATCTTGGACCACGTTTGCTGCTACCTGTTGATCGCTACTGTGTGCTCTTAATGAAATAAACAAAATAACTATCCTATCAGAATTGCTAGGTTACAAGGGGAATTTTGGATAAAGAATCTTTCAAGAAAATATTATTTAACACAAATGAGTATTAGGAAAGGATAAAATTAGTTTTTGAATTGGCCATGGATATTTTAAAGTTTTTAAATAGAAGATAATATTTTAGATGTACAATTTATATTCAATAAATCGGGTCTAAGTTCGCAAATATGAACAAAACATTTTATATTGCACAATATAACTGTAGATCGGCTATCAAATAAATGCACTTTTAGAATATTTACTTCATAAATGTGAAATCAATCACCATCATCATTCTCTTTGCCTTATCCCTATGTGGGGTCGGCTTCCCTAATTGCATTTCTCCACACAATTCTATCTTGGGTCATATCAATGTTAATCCCCTTTACCAACATGTCCTACCTTATCGTCTCCCCCCAGGTCTTCTTTGGTCTTCCTCTCCTACTCCTTCCAGGAATCTGCACTTCAGCTATTCTTCGTATTGGGTGATTAACGTCTCGAAGTTGAACATGACCAAACCATCTTAACCTATGCTCTCTCATTTTGGCATCAATTGGTGCCACACCTAGACTTCCCCTAATATACTCATTTCTAATTTTATCCTTCTTTGTCACTCCACTCATCCATCTAAGCATTCTCATTTCCGCCACATGCATTCGTTGTTCCTCTTTCTTTTTCACTGCCCAACATTCAGTTCCGTGCATCATAGCCGGTCTTATGGCTGTTTTATAGAATTTTCCCTTCAGTTTCATTGGAAATTTTCTGTCACACAACACACCACTCGCTTCTTTCCACTTCATCCATCCAGCCCTAATTCTACTGCATGCATCTCCATCTATTTCTCCACACAATCAAGATGGCGCCGAACGATGCGCACGTGAAATTACTCCTCTCTGTAAATGATGAGAATTTTAAGGAAAAAGCATTCAAATGTTGCCAGAAAACTACTAACGTTATAGTGTGCATAAAATGTGGAAGTATTTTTCATTTATCTTGTTCATCAAGAAAAAAGCAGAAATGTATAAAGTTATGTGATACTAGAATTGTATGTGAGACATGTGAACAATCTGAAAATCCCAAAGGAAACTCAGTAAGTCATACTCAAGAGGTAAATGCACATATCCTACAGTTGGAAATTGATTTTCTAAAAACAATTTTAAGTGAAAAAGAGGAAAAATATAAAATTTTATTTGATAATAATCAATTGTTAAAAAGAACTAACGAGCTCCTTGAAGAAAAAGTAAAACAAAAAACTAAAGAACCTGAATTCAAGGTAATTAACGTTGACAAAAGAAAAAACTGGACTTCCCCTGGTAAAGATGATAAACAACTACAAAATGTTAATGACCTTACTAATAGTAAACAAACTGAATTAGTAGTGACTAAAATTCCTGCAGACGGAACGCTAGCGCGATCCTCAACATCGACAAACTTTGGAAATGAAGTGCCAAATGAAAAAAAATACATTACATCAAGACAAATGAGTGCCGCAATGCAAGAAGCCAAAACTCAAACTGTTTTACATAATCTGTTGAACACTGAAAATAATGCTCCGGTTCTTTCAGAGTCTTCAAGCAACGGTGCGTGGACACAGGTAGCTCATAGAAAAAAGAGGAAGTTCTTAGTTGGAAGTACCGAGTCACCTTGCAACATTGAGGCTGTTCCACAAATGATCAACCTACATGTGACTCGCCTAAAGCCTGATACAAAACCGGAGCAATTAGAAAAGTTCCTGGAAAATCATTTAGATGGCGTAAAATGCGAAATCCATCAGTCCAAAAAACCTGACATATATGCATCCATGAAAGTGACCATTAGACGAGACTTAATTAAGAATGCATGGAAGCGAGAAATCTGGCCCAGCGGAGCATTAGTCTCGTTTTTCAAGATGAGGAGGACGCTGTCGCATTAGGTGGGTCCTCAAGCAATACAACTATTTCACGTATAGTAAATGACTTTAAATTGAAGTTAATCTCGGTTAATGTACAATGTTTAACAAACAAACTTTTAAATCTTGAGCTTTTTTCTAATGCTGAAAAACCTGACATTCTATGTATTCAGGAGCACTGGTGTAATGAGGATAATATTAATCTTATTTATATCCCAGGGTACACTTTAGTAACCCATTTTACTAGAAAAAATAAAATACATGGTGGAACTCTTATTTTATCTAAATCTGGGACAGACAAGTATGCAGTCTCAGTCGTTGATTGCCGTAAATTCTCTGAGGAAGAAAGCTTTGAATGTTGTGCTGTGACTATTTTAATCAGTAACTGTAAATTTCTAGTCATTAATGTGTACAGAACGCCTAACAGCAATCTAGATTCTTTTATAAATAATTGTTTTAATATTTTAGGTCATTTTCACAACCGTGTTGATAAAATTTATCTCTGTGGAGACTTTAATATCAACTACTTAATTCAGAGCAATGAAAAACTTCGATTAGATGATCTTTTTCAATCGTTTGGTTTGTCTCTTAATATCCCAAATATACCAACACGTATTTTCATGAATAACAATAAAGTAACAAAAACAAAAATTGACTACATTGCTACTAATAATATCACTATGAATCATACTTGTCAAGTCAATCAACCCAATATGGGTGACCATCTTGCCATTATTTTTGACATTGTTGTAGGTCGTAATCAGGATAGGATGGAATCTAATATAAAACAGCAGTGTTTTAGGTGTTTAAATGATAATAATTTAGACATCCTAAAACAAGACTTAATGAGGATTGGTTTTTGCGAGGTATACAATGAAAGTAATACTAATAACGCTTTTATCGAATTTATGGATACTTTAAACTTTGCTATTACTTCAAACTGTCCCCTTAAAAGTAAAATAGGTAAGGACGTGCATAAAAGTAAAGGTTGGGTTGATCATGACATATATGCTAGGAGTAAACAATTAAAAAACCTATTTAATGAAGCTAAAAACTCTAATAATAGTAACATCTGGAATGAGTATAAAGCTACCAAGAAGGAATACAATAATCTTATTGCTGAAAAGAAAAGGGAATTCAATTATCTTCAAATTGTAAGTAGTAATAATAAACAAAAAACTATGTGGAGTATAGTAAATAAAACTATAGGGAGAAAGCAAAGTACTAATAAAATTAAACTCAAAATTGAAGACAAACTAATATCTGATGATAAAAATTTAGCTCAATATTTTGCATGCCATTTCAATGACAGAAATAATGCACTAAAAAATAGGCTTGACAATAACCCTCAAAACTGTACTTTATCACATAGGTGGACTATAGACAGTTTTGTTTATTTTCCAGTAACATCTGATGAGGTTCTTGATATTATTTGTGGTCTTAAAAATAAACATTCTTTTGGAAATGATGAATTAAACACAAGAATGATCAAACACATCAAGGATGTTATATCAGAACCGCTGGCATATTTAATTAACCTAGTATACAACACAGGTGAATTTCCTGAAAACCTAAAATTAAGTAAAATTGTTCCAGTATATAAAAAATCCGATCACACTTGTATTGATAATTATAGACCTATTTCTTTGTTAAATGTAATTTCAAAAATTTTTGAACGAGCTTACTACACTAGGATCATACAGTTTTTGGACAAAAATAATGCACTGTGTTCAGAACAGCATGGCTTTCGATCCGGAAGATCAACAGAGGGGGCTACTGAAGTATTTATGGAATCTGTCTATAGGCACCTTGATGATGGTCTTCTTGTAGTGGGTATCTTCTTTGATCTTTCCAGAGCATTCGACAGTCTTAAATTTGAATTTGTCCTTAACAAATTGTATGTCCACGGAATAAGAGGTAACATGTTAAATTTATTGAACTCATATCTTCTGGAGAGGAAATTCTATGTTGAATTAAACAAGGAAAGGTCAGACATCTTCAGTGTAGATGTAGGAGTGCCCCAGGGATCTGTGTTGGGACCACTGCTATTTCTTATTTTTGTCAATGACCTACCCGATCATATTACTCATGACCACATTGTAATGTACGCAGATGACTCATCTGTGATTGTATCAGCACATACATACGTAGAGCTTCAAAATAGAGTGTCAAGGGTTATCAGATTATTCCAAACATGGTGTACACAAAACTTGCTACAACTGAATATTGATAAAACATCGTATATACATTTTAGATGCAAACGAAATATGCCAGTTGTGTCTATTCCTGAAATTGTAAATATTCCAAACATAAAATTTTTAGGTGTATTCTTGGACCAGTTTATGAGTTGGGATGTTCACGTTGAATATGTTAATAAGAAACTAAATTGTTCATTCTATGCTTTGGTACAGTTGAAGAGAACACTCAGTATTAAAACTCTCATTAATGTATATTATTCTTTGGTTTATTGTCACCTTACTTATAATGTTACGTTATGGGGTAATTCCACAAAATCAGACACAGTGTTTATTAAACAGAAGAGAATTATTAGACTTATCTTCAATATTCCTTTTGGGCATACTTGTAAGCAAGTTTTCATTAATAACAATATCTTACCGTTGCCTTCCATATATATCTTGAAATCCATATTGTATATTAAGCATAATTTACATTCATTCAAGAGAAATTCTGATTTACATGCATACTCAACTAGGAATGCCAATCAGTTTGTTACTGTTGGTCACAAACTATCCAAATTTGAGAAGTCCACAGATTATGTGGGGGTCAGGCTATATAATCATCTTCCAAATGAAGTTAGATCTTTGCATCCGGTGAAATTCAAAAGAATTGTGAAAAGTATACTATGTAAACATGCATTCTACAGTGTAGAAGAATACTTAGCAACTAGATTGCTGTTATGAGTTCTGTCTAATATTAATAATTTTCATATTTATCAATGTACATTATGTTAAATCTAAAATTTAAGTGTATGTATAGGTATTTGATTATGTGTCTGTGACTATATTGTGTTGTATATCTGACGTGTATATCCATCTTTATGATGGCAGCTGTAAAGCTATACCAATAAAGTATTCTATTCTATTCTATTCTATTCATTACTCTGTAATACCGATCCTAGGTACTTAAAACTATTGCTTTTCACAATCATTTCACCGTCCAAAGATACCATTTTATTTGTAGTAACTCCATTTTTAAATGAACATTCCAAATACTCTGTTTTTGTCCTACTAAGTTTTAAACCTTTTTCCTCCAGAGCTTGTCTCCACTGTTCCAGTTTTTGTTCTAAGTCTCTTTCACTATTTCCTATCAACACTACATCATCAGCATACATTAGGCACCATGGAATACTACCCTGTAGTTTAGCTGTTATCTCGTCCAAAACTAATGAGAATAAATAAGGACTAAGCACCGATCCTTGGTGCAATCCTACTTTCACCTGAAATTTATCAGTCTCTCCCACACCTGTCCTAACACTAGTCGTTACTCCCTCATACATATCTCTCACAATCTTTACATATTCGCCAGGGACTCCTTTCTTATTGAGTGCCCACCACAGAATCTCTCGAGGAACTCTATCATATGCTTTCTCAAGATCAATGAATACCATATGAGCGTTGGTCTCTTTATTCCTGTATTTTTCCATCAGTTGCCTTATAATGAAAATTGCATCTGTTTTTGATCTGCCCTGCATAAAGCCAAATTGATTATCGGATATTTCGGTTTCTTCACGTATCCGTCTATCGATTACTCTCTCCCATATTTTCATGGTGTGGCTAAGTAGTTTTATAGCCCTGTAGTTTGTGCATTGTTGTATGTCTCCCTTGTTTTTGTAGACAGGTACTAATATACTGCTTCTCCATTCGTCTGGCATTTGTCCAACTTCCATAATTCTATTAAATAGACCTGCTAGCCAACTTATTCCTGTCTCTCCCAATGCTCTCCATACTTCCCCAGGAATATCATCTGGTCCGACTGCTTTTCCTTTCTTTATTTTTTGGAGCGCTTGAGCCACTTCCTCGTTTGTTATTCTGGTAACCATTGCTGTTACTGTCTCCGTTAACTGCACAGGCTGTCTGTCAAATTCTTCATTTAATAAACTGTCAAAATACTTTCTCCATCTCTTTTTGACATCCTTTTCGTGAATTAGTATTTTATTATTTTCATCTCGGATACATCTAAATGTGAAATCAATATACAGTAAAATTGAGTTGTCTGCAACCGTCAAGAGAAGACACGACAAACATTCGTTAATGCGGTGCAAGTGAAATTAAGGGTTTTTGTTAACTCTGTTCAGGTATACTTCTTATAGGTCTTCTTTCAGAGATTTAGTTTAAACCAAATATTTATTATAGCTAACTGTGTAGGTTACAATGATTGTTAACTAATTCTACTACTCAAAAAAGGAGATAAAAACAACCACAAAGCTATAAAGGTATTAACTTATTAAATACTACCATAAAACTTACAACTAAAATTTTACAAGAACTAAAATGAATCAGAGGATAAGTTTAGTAGACAAACAGGGTTTTCATACTAGAAAATTGTGTACAGATGCAATATTCGGCATAAAGCAAATTACTGAAAAATCACTAGAGTATAATATGTAATGGACCAGTATTTCTATGTCTGATTGACTTGAAGAAAGCATTTGACAGAGTAAGACTCAAAAATGTAATCCATCTTGTGTATACCTAATAGAGAAATTCACCAGGGGGGACTGATTGAGCCCTATGCTCAACGAATCCCAAACATGCTCAAAGTGTCAACAAAGGAAGAGGGTACAATACAATAGGAAACAAAGAGGTAAAAATATTCTGTTTCGTAGATGATGCAATATTTATAGCACAATATTTCAGGGGGGTCATTGAGCCCTATGCTCAACAAGTCCCAAACATGCTCAAAGTGTCAACAAAGGATACACAATAGGAAACAAAGAGGTAAAAATATTCTGTTTCGTAGATGATGCAATATTGATAGGACATGATAAAGATAGTCTGCAAAAATTAGTCCATAAATTTAACATAAGAGCAAAAGAATTCAATATGACAATCTCATCTCAGAAACTAAAACAATAGTAATAAGTAAAAAACCAATCAGATGTAAAACAGAAATTGATGGCATCAGTATTCTGCTGTGCTTAGCCAAAACGCTGTATCTACAGAGACATCACATTCGAGTAAAATCGATTTTTGTTTAGGAATTCGTCTACATTTACACAGGATACTGCAGAAGGTGCGGTGTGTGTAATGTGTTTTGGCTTAACTTACATCATTTTTAGTAAGGAAATAAGATAGATATGCACATTTGGGTTAGAAAGAAGTAAAAATTTAATTTTTTCAGATTTTTGCAGATACAGCGTTTTCGCTAAGCACGGCAGTATTAAATAAGTGTTCAGGTTAATCAATTTAAAAAAGTTACTTATCTTGTTTCAGTTTACATAAAATCCACACAATATAATATATTGATTTCGAATATGTATTATTCTAAGTTAGGGTGACCAAATGTATGGTAAAAACGGGATTGTCCCCATTTTTAAACTGCAAAATCCTTGTTTTTATTTATTATACGCCCCACATTTTAAATTAAATTACATATATTCATATCGTCCCTACCATTTCCAACTATCGAATGTGAAAAATCGGGGAAAAAAAATTCTTGTTATTGTAGCTTGATTAGGAGCACGGGAAATATACTGTTTAAACTAACAAATATGAGCATTTTTCCATTTGGTTGACTTCAAACTGACGAAAATGGTATATTCGATACTTTTGTTTGTATAAATATAACTAAAGGTACATACTTATATTTATTTTGTACAACGCTAAATGTCAAATGTGTCACATTCGTTAGTTTGTGTTGTAATTTATTCAACAGTTATTCAAATATAATTTATAAACTGTCGAAAATGCTAAACTGCTGAGAAGAACAAAATGCATGACATGTGTTTACAATTTGTGTGAATTTTGTTTCAGTATCGCTTCCAAGAAATTCTTGTGAGGCAGTTTATGATTTCATTTTAACGGATTTTCATTATTTGATTATACACTTATTCGCTACTTTGAAACATCAGACCAAAACAAATCTTTGATTAATACAAAAAGCAAAGTAACGAATGTGATTTTTTTGGAAAGAAAAAAATGATAAGCAGTTCAAATTTGTTATCAATCTAACAAGGATTAAACAAAACATTACATACCGTAATTTCGGGTGACTTTGGCCCGCTAGGGTGACTTTGGCTCATTTTGGGAAAAATATATTTTAGCAACTAGGGCAATTGTACAATAAATTATCAAGTAAATTTCATTATACCGCACCATCAGTACCATATGAACTGTTTGAAAATTGTAATAAATTATGCTAATACTTGTTATGTTACGAAAAAAACGAATTTCTAAAATTTGGTCATTCCACATAAGATTTTTTGACTGCAAAAATTGGTTGGCAACCAATAATACTTCCAAGAGTAAGATTAATTGCATAGTGGCATATTGAAAATCTGTGAATTCTTAACCTCCGTGCATCGTTATTTCAGTCTAAACATAGACAGTAAGACGGTCGGATATTATTTTGCAAGGTGCTACAAAATTTAACGGTTTTCGGGTGACTTTGTCCCAGTTTGTTGATTGTTGGATTTTGGTCATTGGTTGCTTCTATATTAAATTAAAGTAAGTAAATGCTGATTTTAAATTTGCTTTTAGCCTTGTAACAACTGCAGGGTTTATTAACTTGCAGATACTTCGTCTAATTCTTCATTTAGTGAGAGCTATAGGGATAATGAAGATCTACATAAGCTTTCCATTGGAGTTGGAGACTTCGTAATCGTATCTGACTACTTTGACAGCTTTCCAGGAAAATTCGATGGATTTGTAAGAGGTAGTAATAACTGTTACGGTTGGGTGCAAGTAATGGTACTGGGTGAAAGAAGTTTATGGCAATGGCCCGAAGTCTCCATAAGAAAATCCTACCACTTGGCTAATGTTGATTTCACTGAGCCATTGGAACTTGTAGATAACCGATATTTCTTTCCAGATTTAAAAAAAAGCTTGTAAATCGTTTTATTGTTCATTTTTTGTTAAGAAATGATGTTTTTTGTTAACCTAGGGTCCTATGTAAAGTTTCATGTTAGTTTTAGTTTTTCTTTGTTTGAAATTTAAATAAATTTTTTTCACCTAACAAAATGTTTGTTTCTGATTCATCTGGTAGGGTCACTTTAGCCCGAACAATAATAATCACAGAGAATAAATATAAAATGTAGCTTGAGACAAAGTCACCCGACACTAGCGGGTGACTTTGCACACCATATTTTTATTTTTTTTTATAATACAGGAAGCGCTTTTTTGTGTTTTCGTGTAATTTTTCCAAAAGAGTAGTTATAGACTCAAATACACATAAATAAAGAAACATACTTTTATGTATTCAAAAAACTGAAATCTACATTTAAACTTCGAAAGTGAGTCAAAGTCACCCGAAATTACGGTACAAAAAATATAAAAATTTTCCTATTTATCAATGCGCTGATTTAGGAGTCTCTAAAAAGGGTTATTTTGCTCTCCTGAAAAGTACCACTTTTCACATTCGATAGTTGGAAATGGCAGGGATGATATGGAAATTGAAAAAAGGTTTATGTCCCAAATTAACTTGCAAAGAGCACATGATTAGTCATTGGAGGCCCCTGAAGAGTATCGCCTTCAAACCCTCTTTCGATGTGTCCCGTTTTTTCAAGTTTATGATTTGGTCACCCTATTCTAAGTCAACACTACATTTACCCAAGATGTTAATTACACTGCTAATAGCTCAAATTAAAGGAAATTTTCCTCAAAGTATCATAATTTTTATAAACAAAGTTAAAGTTAGTCTATATTCATTGTTATAAATGTTACAACACTACTTGTAGGATAAAAAATAATAACCTGTGTTCAAGTAATTGATCTCATAACTTACCTATCTTCCTGAACCTCAAACAACCCTTTCTGCTCAACATTTGCTGAGCAAACGGTAAGAAGATACTCAACAATTTCCGTCTGTCCTTTCTTGCAAGCGATAAACAGTGGAGAACAACCCTTTTTCACTCTATTCACTATGTCCCTTCTGGTTTCTGGGGAGCACTTTTCCAGTCTGTTCCGAAGGCCATAAGGTAGCATTGCGCCAGGTACAGCATGTTTACATTCCTCAATTAGCTCGTGGAATATCAAATCTCTCTCGGTGATAGGATCTAGCTTCTTCATTTTTATTCTTGTGTCTTCTATAATTCTGTAAAAGGTTTGTTTTGATTGTGATAACAACTGCACTGCACTCGCACTGACAAATGGTCACTGACACTGACACTGTCATATGTCAAGTTCCAAATGCAAACTAAACTAAAATTCTAAAATCTAAAATTCACCTTTATGAAACGATACCAGTAACGATACGAAGGTTAAATAGGAAAGCACCAGTAAAAATAACTGTACATTAGAATACACGTGCATTTGCTAAATACTCATTTACTTGTAATGAGCCAGCTGTTAACTTATTTAGCTCTTACAGTGTTGCCAACAGGAGGGAAATTTCCCTTTTTGCGGGAATTTTTAATACAAAAGAAAGTTACAACTCAAAGGGAATTTTATTTTTAACATAAAAAAGATACCATAATAAAAATTACTTAAGAAGTAAAAATCTTCCTCTGTAGATGGTATATAATTTTATTAAAAAATTTTTCTAAAAAAGATCCAAGTTGGAATCAAAGTACATCACACAAACGTTTTCGGTCTTATCAGACCATCATCAGGTTTAACTCCAGATCCAAATCAGTTGAAACTAGCTACATAATTTGGTCACATGACCTTTTAATTACAACATTTGAGTATTTGAGCCAACTGGGCTAAATTAAAAGTGACACTAAGTCGATGTTTAAAGATTAAAAAACTTTTATATTAGAATGTAGTCTTCATCTTTACTTTAAACTTCATGGTTAATGTGCTTGGAGACAGCAGGGAACAGACTGATTTTTTTTATATTTGATTTTTTTAATCAGTCTGTTTCCTGCTGTCTCCAAGCACATTAACCATGAATAGTGCGGCAGATTCGTGCAAATATTATAAAAATTGCACATTTAATGATACAAGCATATAATTTGGTCCACAGGTTCAAATTTAGATATGAGGCCATCTCAGATTTTGCCTTTTACAAAAATGGCGGTCATTCAAAATGGGCGACTATACATATGTGACTAATAGCACGATATCTTTTGAACGAAAAGTCCGATTTCAATCAAATTTGGTACATAGGTTCTTTTTGTGATTTACAAGATCGATGTCGTGAACTCGAAGAATCGGTTTACCAGAAGTTGTATTTTTTCTGGTTTTTTATGTAAAACTATTTTATATTATGTAAATAATTTATTTTCAATTTTTTCACCCTGTATGTATTAATTTTTCAAAATGGTAATACCACCGTTGAAAAGAGCGTAAGAATATGTTTTAAGAAATATTTTGAACTTTTTAGTTATGTTAATTACCATTTAATAAATGCATAACTTATCTTCACATGTACCTATTTGTGGCAGATTCATGCAAATATTATAAGAATTATTGTGCATTTAATGGTAGAAGCATATAATTTGGACCGCATATACTACACATACAAAAGTTCAAATTTAGATATGAGGCCGTCTCAGGTTTTGCCTTTTACAAAAATGGCGAGCATTCAAAATGGCGGCTACACATATGTGAATAATAGCACGATAACTTTTGAACGAAAAGTCCGATTTAAGCCAAATTTGGCATCAAGGTTTTTTTCTGATGAACAAGATCGAGGTCTTGAACCGGAAGAATCGGTTTACCGGAAGCTGTGTTTTTACTGTTTTTTATGTAAAAATATATTGTTTTTTTTTTAATTTTTTTAATTCTTTCACCCTGTATATATTAAGTTTTCAAAAAGATAATACCGCCATTGAAGATAGTGTAAAAATATTTTTTAGGAAAGATTTTGAACTTTTTATTTATGTTAGTTACCATTTAATAAATGCATATCGTATCTTCACATGTACCTATGTTTCGTTTTGAATGCCCGCCATTTTTGTAAAAGACAAAATCTGAGATGGCCTCATATCTAACTTTGAATCTTTGTATATGTAGTGTGTGTGGTCCATATTATATTCTTTTACCATTAAATGCACAATAATTCTTATATTATTTGCACGAATCTGCCGCACATAGGTTCATAGGTACATATGAAAATACGTTATGCATTTATTAATTGGTAATTAACATAACTAAAGAGTTCAAAATATTTCCTAAAAACTACTTTTACACTCTTTTCAACGCCGATATTAACTTTTTGAAAAATCAATACATACAGGGTGAAAGAATTAGTAAAAAAACAACATATTTTTACATAAAAATCAGGAAAAACACAACTTCTTGTAAATCGATTCTTCTGGTTTAAGACCTTGGTCTTACACATCAAAAAAAGAACCTATATACCAAATTTGGTTGACGTCGGACTTTTCGTTCAAAAGTTATCGTGCTATTAGTCACATATGTACAGTCGCCAACTTGAGAATGCCCGCCATTTTTGTAAAAGGTAAAATCTGAGATGGAGTTATATCTAAATTTGAACCTTGATGGGTGTAGTATACGTGGTCCAAATTATGTGCTTCTACCATTAAATTCACAATAATTCTTATAATATTTGCACGAATCTACCGCACATAGGTAAATGTGAAGATACGTTATGCATTTATTAAATGGTAATTAACATAACTAAAAAGTTCAAAACATTTTTTACAAAATATTTTTACGCTCTTTTCAATTGCGGTATTACCATTTTAAAAAATTAATATACAGGGTGTCCAGAAACTCTACCGACAAACGAAGACAGGAGATTCCTCAGGTAATTTTAAGACAATTTAACCAAATTCACCCAGTCCGAAAATGCTTCCTAAGGGAGCTAGAGCTCTTTGAAAATGGCGTTTTGTAACTAGTTTTTCTTAAATACCTCCAGAACGCTTCTAGTTAGAAAAACAAAAATTTGTACGCATATTTATCTTCCAGAGATAAATCGATTCCATCCATTGCGAATTTATAGTACCGGTCATAGGCGTCCGTTTTGGGTAGGGTAACGGTTATTTTATCGCATAACTTTTTATCTTTATATTTTAAGCATCTTTTACTTTGGGTTATTAAATTGTGAGGTATGCTAGTACTAAAAGATACTTTTGACTTAAGTCGGTAGGACACACCGTTTTCTAGAAAAATCGATTTGAAAATTTTTCGTCTCTTGAATTTGAAAAAAAATTGAAAAAAAATTTGAAAAAAAAACGGTGTATTTTACCAACTTGAAGCAAGAGGAACTTTTACTACTAGAATACCTCACAATTTAATAATCTAGTGTCAAAAATGCTTAAAAATTAAAGACAAATAAGTTATGCGATAAAATAACCGTTGACCTACCCAAAACCGACGCATATGACCGATGCTAGAAATTCGCAATTAATGAAATCGATTCATCTCTGGAATATAATTGAACGTACAAGTTTTCTTTTTTCTAAATACAGTAGTTTTTTTTGAAAATTTTTTTTGAAATTTAAAAAACGAAAAATTTTCAAATCAATTTTTCTAGAAAACGGTGTATCCTATCGACTTGAAACAAGAGTACCTTTTAGTACAAGAATACCTCACAATTTAATAATCCAGAGTCAAAAATGCTTAAAAGTTAAAGACAAAAAAGTTATGTGATAAAGTAACCGTTGCCCTACCCAAAACGGATGCCTATGACGGTACTAGAAATTTGCAATGGATGGAATCGATTTATCTCTGGAAGATAAATATGCATACCAATTTTTGTTTTCCTAATTAGAAGCGTTCCTATTTAAGAAAAACTAATTACCAGACGCCATCTTCAAATAGCTCTAGCTCCCTTAAGCCAAGCGTCCACAGACCCGCATCGTACGCAACGGATTTTAGTTTGCCTTACAATTATTGCCGATAATGCGATCCGTACGATGCGGATCAGTGGACGCGGTTACATAAGTTTCTGTACAAGGCAAACTAAAATCCGTTGCGTACGATGCGTCCGATGCGTACGATGCGGGTCTGTGGACGCTTGCCTTTAGGAAGCATTTTCGGACTAAGTGAATTGGGTTAAATTGTCTTAAAATTATCTGAGGAATCGCCTGTATTCGTTTGTCTGTAGAGTTTCTGGACACCCTGTATAGAGGGAAAAAATTGAAAAAAAAAACATATTTTTACATAAACAACCAGTAAAAACACAACTTCTGGTAAACCGATTCTTCTGGTTCACCATTATCCATCTTGTGAATCAAAAAGAGAACCTATATACCAAATTTGGTTGAAATCGGACTTTTCGTTTAAAAGTTATGGTACTATTAATCTCAAATGTATAGGGGCCATTTTGATTGCCCGCCATTTTTGTAAAAGGCAAAATCTGAGATGGCCTCATATCTTAATTTAAACCTTTATATGTGTAGTATATGTGCTCTAAAGATAATCTACTTTTGCCGATCGGTTTCGAAGTTTATTAGAAAGGATTTGAGACAAGTCAAGATTTAAATTCTTGGTTTGAAGGGATCTAAGTCGGTGGTCTTCAAAAGACGCCGTAGGCTGCGTACAGCGTCACGCCGTATGCAGAACATTCTTCGCAAGGTCCACATTTTGAAGGACTCCAATTTATTAATGGAGGATAATTTCAACATCCATGTCTTCACGCCGTATAATAACAATATGGACCCTACATAGCACTTAACCATTCTGTAACGGAAATTGAAGGAAATATTGCGGTTACAAAGTAGCGGTTTAAGTTTAATAAAAGCTTGTCTTGCTTGTTCGGTACGGCATTTTATTTCTTGTTGAGAATCCCATTGGTCATTCACCATCATTTCCAAGTATTTGAATGTTTTCAATTGCTCGATTGGACTATTATCTACTTGCAGTTGTACCTACCTACTCTTAAAAGTGCGCCCTTTCTTATTGCCATGCATTTAGTTTTTCCAGCATTTATCTTCAAAACATATGTTTTTCCTGCGGGCCTGCGGTATTTATCTTACTTAGCATCAACTGCATATCATGATCATTATCTTCGTTCGTTATAAACACCAACCAAAAGACATAAAAAAGATAAACCCAAACCGCATAATAGACATAAATAATAACTTATATGTATTAAGCTCCATTAATTTTCCTAACTAGCGTGTTTATTGGGTTGAATTTGTCTAGATTATGTGGCTTACGTTTCATGTCAGCTGATATATTTTTATATTTCGACAATTTTTTTTCTTTAATTTTGGATCTTACTCTTACTACATTTTCCCTCACCGTAGTTCCGCCGCTGGCTGTACACGGTTTCATACAGCGTTGCCACATTTAGTAGATTTCGACTTCTTTGATAAATTTTTTATATTTCTTTAAAAATTCTAGTAGAACATTTTTTAATAGATTTTTTATAATATGTATCAACATTTTGTTATGACTAAAATGAAATTAGCTTTTCTCGTTCGCTGCTGTCTCGGTCAATATGACCGAGAAATTAGCTATCCCACAGGCCAGCTCGGTCATTAGGACCGGGAAATGAAGCTAGGACAAATAATCTCCGCACAAAATAATCCCGGACAAAAAATCCCCACAAATTATCCCTGGACAAAAAATCCCCGGACAAATAGACCCCTGACAAAAATAATCCCCGGACAAAAAATCACGACAAAAAATCCCCAGACAAATAATCACCGGTCAAATAACCCCACAAAAAATTCCGGACAAAAAATCTCCAAAAAATATTTGCTGCCGAATAGTTCTCTACAAGTTTTCGCGTGAATGCAATCGACTCAATGCTCAAGCGCTCTCTCGCGGTTTGAAACTTGTACTTTTCTGATAAAATTGTGTATGTGAGATACAAAAAACGAGAAAAATAGATATTTATCTAGAAAAACACAAATTATGAACTACTGAAATATTATTGTAACCTGATTACTGAACGAATACATAGAATTTATAGTAAAAGTAATTATGTTTTTTTATTTTATTCATTATAATTTTAATATTTAATATATAAATTTGTGCAACTGGATGACTGCTTACGCAAGAGGCCATTGAGAAAAAGAAGAATTTTATGTGAAATTTAGAGGTTACCTCTGTTTTTATTGGCTGTGAGTTTCGTCGGTAGCGCTCTCTCGCGGTGTGAAACTTGTACTTTTCTGATAAAATTGTTCAAATTCAATGCACAAAACTGCCACTAATAGCGCTGGCGAAAACTGTCAAATCCCCTCTACTCATCGGCTCACAGCGAATAGCAATCGCCATTAAACCGCACGAAAATAATGATTAGCAGTTAATATTAAGCATGAATTGTAATTTCGATTATCAAATTTTGAATTCCAATTCCATGTCGAAAGTTTCAAACGTGACAAAAGAATGTGAGTGAAAAATCGTGAAAAATATGGGGAATGAGCTAAGGCTGTAGGAATCATGTTGTAATATTATTCGCTAAATCTTTTGCTCACTCTGCTTTGAATAACTATGTTCAAAACATTGTCCCCGTGATGTTAACTGCTGGTCCTGAAAACGATAATCTTGATTGTAAATTGTAATGCAAAAAAACTGTTCCTTTTTGTAAAGGAAACCGCACACATCTTAAGGAAAATATAATGTCACTCAAATTCAATAAAATTACGATCATTTCATATTATTTAGCCAAGTCTGAATTTTTTACATTAACGGAGTAAATTGATATAAATAAATCTAAAATCAAATGATAGTGTAGGGAATTAGAGAGGTACATACATAAGTTACATATTGTAATTTTGTGAATAAGTCTTTTTGTGAATAAGTCTTTTGTGAATGAGTTCATAAATCTTAAGGTCTTATCTTATTTTTTGTGAAGATATTTTGTCCAAAAAAATTTGTGGGGATTATTTGTCCGGGATTTTTTGTCCGGGGATTATTATTTGTCCGGGGATTCTTTGTCTGGGGATTTTTGTTCAGGAATAAGTTGTGGGGATTTTTTGTCCGGGATTATTTGTCCGGTGATTATTTGTCCGAACCCCACCACTTGACCTGAACCTAAAAAGCATACAAAACACTCTGGCAGTGAACGAGTTAATAGTACTTATTTACCACATTTTTAAATTAATTTTCAGACATTTTGTTACAATTCCGTAATGCTATTACCGAAAATAATGTCAGGCAAATACCGAAAATAAAATAAATTCAGGACGTAGATAATGAATACAGAGAAATGAAACTGGAGTCTTTTGTACTAAACTTGCTTCTTTCAAGCACCAGTGCGAGTAGTATTTCGGGTAATATTGAAGAGTTCTGGCATTAGGTGAGGCTATTAAAAGCTAACGACGAAATCCTAAAATATCCAAACAATGTAACTTTGAAAAAATGCTGTGTTTACCCGTTTTACGTTTCTAATGTAAAATGCGAAATAATTTTTTCCGATTTGAACCGTATTAAAACTGATGCTCGCAATAAACTTTTGAATAAAAATGTATTTTCATGATTATTTGCCAAAAAAGGTAGGTGTGAATAGAGATGAAATTTTATCTTTGATCCAGACATGCAGACAGGGCCGGAACTAGGGGCGGAGCAAAGGGGGTACGTGCCCCCGGCGGCAAATTCGAGGGGGCAGCAAATTTTTTTGCAAACGGCAAAAAAAATTAAACGGTTTCAAATAAATTGAGTAGTAAGACAAACAACATTATGCTAAATTAGTAAGTACCATACATTTTTTAAACAGTTGTACTGACCGTGAACCTTTACATATTTGACTGTACGCCAGATATCAGCCACAATGAGCAGATGATTGGTAATCAATAAAACAGGAGAAGGTCTTACACGAGACATATTGCAAACAGTGGAAAACGAAGGTCTTGACATACAAAATTGTCGGGGTCATTCATATGACAACGGGGCGAATATGGCCGGCGAACTTTGAAAAAATGCTGTGTTTACCCGTTTTACGTTTCTAATGTAAAATGCGAAATAATTTTTTCCGATTTGAACCGTATTAAAACTGATGCTCGCAATAAACTTTTGAATAAAAATGTATTTTCATGATTATTTACCAAAAAAGGTAGGTGTGAATGGAGATGAAATTTTATCTTTGATCCAGACATGCAGACAGGGCCGGAACTAGGGGCGGAGCAAAGGGGGCACGTGCCCCCGGCGGCAAATTCGAGGAGGCAGCAAATTTTTTTGCAAACGGCAAAAAAAATTAAACGGTTTCAAATAACTTGAGTAGTAAGACAAACAACATTATGCTAAATTAGTAAGTACCATATATTTTTTAAACAGTTGTACTGACCGTGAACCTTTACATATTTGACTGTACGCCAGATATCAGCCACAATGAGCAGATGATTGGTAATCAATAAAACAGGAGAAGGTCTTACACGAGACATATTGCAAACAGTGGAAAACGAAGGTCTTGACATACAAAATTGTCGGGGTCATTCATATGACAACGGGGCGAATATGGCCGGCAAATATAAAGGTGTTCAAGCAAGGATCCTCGAGTTAAATGAATTGGCATATTTTGTGCCCTGTGTGGCACATTCCCTGAATTTGGTCGGAGTGCATGCAGTTGAGACTTCGGTAGAAGCTGAAAGCTTTTTTGGATCTCTTGGTAGCTTATACAACTTTTTTAGTGCTTCCACTTCCAGATGGGAAGTTCTAAGAAAGCACGTACCCATAACTTTGAAATCACAAAGTAAAACCAGATGGTCCGCAAGAATAGAGGCCGTCGAAGCTGTGTATAAGCATTTTGGTAAAGTTATACTGGCATTGGAAGAACTACTTATCGACTCTCTGTCAACATCTGATACCAAAAGCGAGTCCAAGTTCTTGCTGGAAAAATTGAAAACTTTTGAATTCATAGCATTTTGTTGTTTCTGGTACTCCCAATTGAAAAGTATTAATTATGTGCAGAAGTTTCTTCAAAACGACGATTTAACAATTGATCAGGCTGCAAAACACGTGCAGAGACTTCTGCAATTTATTAAATCTTCTAGAGATTTTTCTCCACAAGACGCCCTTGATGAAGCTAAGTTTCTTGCTAGTTTAAACGACGTATCTGAAGAATTTAAGGAGAAAAGAAAAAGGAAGAAGAACGCCATGTTTGACGAACTATGTGAATGTGAAGTTGTCAACCGTGCCCAAGAAGACTTATTCAAAAGTTCAATGCTAGAAATCACTGACAGATTGGTAGTAGAGTTAAGTACTAGATTCAAAGCTTTGGAAAATGTCAATGAAAAGTTTGGATTTTTGAATGGATATCGAATTAATGAAATAGACATCTCTGATCTTAAGGTGAAGGCAGGCCTATTGGCGGATACTTACAAGAAAGACATGAACAAAAAATACTTTGTATTTGAAATTGAAAGTTTCAAGAACCATGCTTTGGCAGTAGATCCTAACTTGAAGGATACAAATGCTTCAACAACTCTTGACATAATTTTGAAAAATAAACTTGATGAGGGTTATCTCAATATCACAACAGGACTACAAATATTTCTAACTATCCCAGTATCAGTTGCTTCGGGAGAAAGAAGTTTTAGCAAATTAAAAATAGTAAAAAACTATCTAAGAAATTCAATGGAGCAACAAAGGCTCACTGATTTAAGCATCATAGCTATTGAGCACAAACGTGCATCTTTCATTAGTTTTGATGACGTAATACAAGTATTTGCTTCTAAAAAGCCGTAAAATACAATTACCTTTGTAAGGTGGTTTATGAGTAAAGAAAGTTAGTATACCTAGCCCTATTTTTTGTGGATTTGCCGTAATGAAGTATATAGTAATGTTGCAAATTTGTAATAACTAAGTATATTTTTGAAACTCAAAATGTACAATTAAATTCATTCCTTCCAATAAAACTGTATGTACTATTTTTTTATTTACCTACACCTATGCTATGATCTACATCCACTTTTTTCAATAAAGGGGGCGGCCAGTTAAACTTGCCCCCCTTACGGAGTAGCCTAGATCCGGCCCTGCATGCAGATGTTAAAATCAATGGATGAGAAAATATTATATATAAATGTATAAAAATATTAAATATGAAACTGATAAAAATTAGTTATAAGTAGGTCATTTTGTTTCCCTGTTACAATGTCAAAAAAGGTTGTTTTTTTTTTACAAAAATTCACTATACATATTAATTTCTAGTTAGCTGTTGTTTTTATTATAAAAAAATTAACCTAAATATATACAAATTCGTTATTAAAGTTTTAGTACCTATATTTTAGTTTTTGATTTAGTAGATTTTAGCTAAACATGCAATACGTTTTCTAAATAAAATGTGGCAACGCTGGCTTCATATACACCATACGCTGCGTTCACCGTCACGCAGAAGGTCATGTCTGCATGCTTTTATTCAATAAAATGACCTCTATTGGACGTCGAACGCAGCACCTATCTCTATCTGCTATGAGCGACTTCAAATGTTGGACGCAGCGTCTTTGTCTGTAGTTATCCTCGAGCATTACAACGCCAACGTACGGCTGGTAATAATACACGTTTTATCCTGCCGAAATGAGTAAAACAAATAGTAAAAAAGAACAATATGAGCTGCTTATCGAATTAATAAAAAGCAACAGGACAATATACGATACCAGTGATGTAAATTATAAAAGCAATATAGAAAAACACAAATGCTGGGAAAAAATAAGTGAAATAATTGATATGCCAAGTAAGTTTTTAAAAATACTATACACTATACTGTGACTATACACGGTGGGACATTAGTGCTAGGAAGTCCAATTACGCGTTTGTCGTAAGAAACAAGAAAAAAAGTTATTTAGGTAAAAGTTGGGGCACAGATAGTACCATACTTTAAAAGTATTTTCAAATATACAGGGCCACCCGTATTGACAGAGTGACACAAACTTATGTTTTTTTTTTAAATGGAACACCTTGTATATTTTTACATTTTTGGATTCTCCTCGATGTCTTCTTTTTTTAAAATATAGGGTTTTGTAATATTATACGAGATAGTTTAAAATATAATTACGTTTTTACTAATAGATAAAGTTATAGGATCGTAAATTTTTTTTTTTCAGATTTCACTTTTTTTCGACGTTTTGAGTCCCCCTGATGCCCTGAGTCTAAAAAGCAATTAAAAAAACATGTCGGAAGTATGTACGTACGTACGTATGTCGCCACCGCCCAGCAAAAACTACTAGACCGATTTCGATGAAATTCGGTATGAGTAAGTTGAAACGAGTAAGCGATGGACTACCCCAGCTAATTGAAATAATATTCGAAAATATTACCTCAACTAACCAAGATAACCATCGTTAGTCCCTTAGCTTAGCTCAGTCACTCAGGTGTGTGTTCGTCTTGTCCTAACCTTAGATATGAACTCTGAAAATTTAGAATGGTAGCAAACAAAACAATATATTTTAACCAATCATGTTTATTGTTCATAAAGATATAATAAATAAAATGACTTAGTAAATTGCATTAACAAATGTATTCAAATTCTTGCCAAAAACTAACAATTCTGAATTATACTTATGGCTTTTGGTAGCTGATGGTATCTTCTTGATGTCGTATGGTACTGCTGCTGGTTCTGCAACGGGCTCTGGGGTTGTAGGTGTTGTATTCCACCAGGCCTACGGATGTTGGTCGTTGCAGTCTTGGTTATGTGGTTGCAGCCCTGATGACATGGTCCTCGTTGTTGTATCGCCGGCCAGGGCAGCTTTATCCATTAGGCAATATAGGCAGTTGCCTAGGGCAGCACATTATGAGAGGGCGGCAAAAATACTGTACAAAAAATATTTGTATAAGTATAAAAATTATGGATCTGAGTTCTGTCATTAAAGAGTATGAATCTCTTTCAAATTACTTTACCGCAAGGAAGCCAAAAAATTTTGCCCAAATAAAACATATAAAGAAATAAGAAAGAGAAAAAGGAAAATTCAATTTGACGAGGAGGCCGATGATGAACTAAACTTTTCAGCTAGTGATGAGATGAAAATCCACGCATTCTATATTATAATCGACACTCTGATAAGACACCCAAATAGACGTCTGGAATCTTATCGACTTATTTATCAACATTTTCGTGTTATTAACAGATTTGCGAAAATTAAGCTATGAAGAAATTATTAAAGAAGCTGAAAATCTGATACAAAATAAAAACGACCAAGATACATCATTCATACATGAATCCATTCACTTAAAGGGTCATTTGGATATCACAATAAAATCACCAATTAATTGACATAAGAAGAGTTAGTGCAGTCACTGAATGTGGATATGAGCTGTTACCTCCGATTTCGTTGAACCTCCATCGATTTGCATGAAAATTGGTGAGTGGTTAGAGGATATCTCAAGCAACAAAGGTGACGTGGTGTCAACTTGCGCTTTTACCCTGGGGGTGAAAAATATCTCCAAAATTAGATTGAGGGACAAATTCTAAGCAAAATTTGTTACATAAAGTTATTAAAAGAAACCAAAACTTTTTGAGTTATTAAAGACCAAAAATTTTAATTTTTCGTGAGAAAAATGCATGTTTTTGCACCGATTTTTCATAAATAACTCAGAAACTATAAGATTTTACTTACTAAAAAGTTATTATTACCAAAATTAAAGCTAATAAAAAACGAAATAAACTCCTTACTGGAAAAACCTTTTAATGTTAACTAAAAATGAGTTATAATAAGTAATTGAATGTATATTTTTTTCGGCGAATACCCAAATTTAAGTACCTATTCAAGCTTAAATAACGGGAAAATGATGCATTTTATAACATAACCTTTTTAAACATTTGTCAAACTACTTAGAAATATCTAGCTATAAAATTAGCCCCCAAACAAGTTAATAGCATTAAAATTTATGCACCAAATATTTTTCAAAATCTATCTTTTTAAAATTTTTCCAAAAAATTTATTGTTTTTTTTAATAACTCCGTTAATTTTTACGGTATCAGGTTTTCCTGAAAACCATTTGAAAGCTAATTTTAATGGCTATTAAACCACGTTAAATTGAATCTTTTAAACCCCTTACTTTTTTAAAAATAAAAGGTTGACTGGCCCCGGTTACATGGTTCTCGCAGCAAAATTTAAGCTTAAACTTATCTCGGTTATTTTTTACCCTACAGAAATAGTAAAAAGGTAAAATATTTGATACAGAAAAAAACTAAAATTTGGTTATACCTACATATATCACTTTTTACGTATACTGAGAATTTTTGGGGTTATTATCAAAAGAAAATGAAAATTACGATAATTTTAAAAATTCTGATTTTCTTAAATCATATCTTTTTTCAAAAATATGAATTCTAAACCGGTCAAAATTGTTGAAATCATTATATTTTACAGGTATATTTTATAAAATGCATCGTTTTCCCGTTATTTAAGCTTGAATACTTAGATTTGCGTACTCGTCAAAAAAATATACATTCAATTACCCATAACTCACGTTGAATTAACATTAGTTTAGTTCTTTAAGTAAGGAGTGTATTTAGATTTTTATTATCTTTAATTTTGGTAATAATAACTTTTTTGTAAAAGCTTATAGTTTTTGAGTTATGTGAAAAACAGCTTTAAAACATGCATTTTTTACGAAAAAAATAAAATGTTTTATCTTTAATAACTCAAAAAGTATTGATTTATATTAATAACTTTATATAACAAATTTTGCTTAGAATTTGTCTCTATCGATTTATGGTATTGTTTAAAAAATAATAATTTTCACCCCTGAGAAGGGGTGGCATCCACCACCACGGTAAAAGCGCAAGTTGGCATTATGTCACCTTTGTTCCTTGGGCTATCCTCTAACTACTTACCATTTTCATGAAAATCGATGGAGGTTCGACGAAATCGGAGGTGAAAACCTTCAGTGACTGCAGTGGATTGAAAGATATTTTCCCTAATTTTGACATTGCTTTGCACATTTATTTGTGCATCCCAGTTTCCAACGTGTCCGCTGAAAGGTCATTTTCGAAAATGTCAAGAATTAAAAATAATTTCTCATCAAGTATGACGCAAGAGCGTGTTAACAATTTGTCGATTTTGTTAAAAAAAAATTTTTTTTTGAAAAGAATTCTCTGATGTGATCGAACTGGAGTGACGATTTTTTCTGTTATAGGTATATAAACATCGTATTTTAAATCCATTTTTAGTGTATTCTTATTTAAATAAAAATTTCTGCAATTTTTTTTTCGCAAAAATGGTAGATGCATGTTTGAAGGGCGGCTACTAGAGAATTGCCTAGGGCGTGAATTGACCTAAACGCGGCCCTGTCGCCGGCGATCTGAGGGTTGTTGAAACTCCCGGAGGGAGAACGGTGATCTTATTCCAAAAACTAGAAGAGTAAACACATATCAACGATCAAGAAGAAAAACCAAAATGTACCTTTGCCAAATAGTATTCAGAAATAGTAATTGGCAAGGGTAAATTACATAGAATTTAGATGAGGAGGATAGTTAAAATTTTGATTACTAAACATGCATATATGTAAATTAAAAAGGTAATATATTTGAAACTAAAATATCAGAACACATGGTCTGACATTAGAAGTTAGGTTAGATAAAAAAAACAATATAAAAACTGTTAGATGGAGAAATATAATTACAATATAATATTATCCTTACCCCAAGAGGAATGATTTGATGGATCAAAATGATTTAATTTTGGAATTACATGCCTTTTTAAGGATTAATTTTTCCCTTCCAGTTTGTGTCTTCTGGTAGGGATGAAGTATGAAGTGACACTTTCATGACAGTGCGACATAGGTGGCGGGCATGTTCCGAATTGAGACAGATACTTACGGAGTAAGAATGTATACAGGGTACGTTCAGTATGTTGATTTAAATGAAAAGAGATATAGTAAATAGAAGATAATAAAAGAGGGTAATAAAAGAGAGCGCCAACCGATTTTTAAAGGGGAAAATAAGTAAACCAATTAGAAGTAGATAATTATTAATGAAATATTAAAGGAAATAAGGTAAAATAATTATTTAAAAATAAAATATCAAAGATGTGACGTTTGTAACGTTACACACTCCTCTCACCCATCAGAAAAATTTTGAACACAAGTGAGAAATTTTTCCCAAAGAAAACAGGAATGTTACAAAGTTTAAGAGAATTTTGTCGAGAAACTAAGCTTTAAAAAAAACTCTTAAAGGGGGGCCGAAATAGGGGAATTATTTGGGGCCCAGTTTTGCAAATTTTGACCGAAACGAATGAAATTTAACGAAAAGTTAGCTCATCGATAGGTAGGATAGGTAAATAGAAATACGGAATTTGACATTTCCAAATTCAAAATGGCGGCCAACATGGCCGACCGCCCACCCGATACATTTCCTTACCTATCTAAACACATGTTTAAGATAAGTTTAATTTGAAAAAGTCGTTGTATAGCCTAAAGATGGGGCTATAAGAAGAATATTATCGTTTTTCAGAAAAGTTATGGGTTGCCTATATTTAAGGGGTCAAAATTTGACATTAGGACGGGATTCTGCAGAAAGGAACAAAACCACAAATATGTATTTTTCCTATTAACAGTCTCATAGGTTGTAAAATACCCCGTAGTTACTTGTGCAGAAAAGAACCAAGCCACATACGATATATACCGTCCTATATGAGCGAAAGAACCAACCAACATTATCGTTGCAGCATGACAGCGTTCTGCAGAAAAGATCTATGTGGGTTGGTTCGTTTATGCAAATTCACTTTTTTGTTATTTTGCAGAAGGGAACCAAGCTAAAAAAGTGGATTTTTTTAAAACAACTGTTTTTTTTTGTATTCACGGGACTTACAGAACAAATTATTAAATCCCAGCAATTTCATATTAACATTTTTTTAAATTATACGCCTGATTATGTAACTCAATAACAGACAATAAATGTTTGTTAACTTTGAATTCACTTAAGTTGTTTTGCAGAAGGGAACCAAGCCACAAAATTGGATTTTTTTAAAACAACTATTTTCTTGAATTCACGGGACTTCCATATTTTGAAATCGAACAAATTATTAAATCCCAGTAATTTCATATTAACATTTTTTTAAATTATACGCCTGATTATGTAACTCAATAACAGACAATAAATGTTTGTTAACTTTGAATTCACTTAAGTTGTTTTGCAGAAGGGAACCAAGCCACAAAAGTGGATTTTTTGTTTAAAACAACTGTTTTCTTGAATCAAAACAGTATGTGTGAAATCAAATCTAATGCATATATTGACGATTTTAATGTTAAACCAAGATTATTTTTAATAGAGAATTTTAAATTTTATCGTAAAGTTTTTGGCTAATATCTCAGTTTTAACAAAGTGTGATTTGGATTCTTTCTGCAGAATCTCGTCCATAACTTTGAACTAGATTTTCTCAAAAATGGCTCCAAGGAATTTGTTTATTTTTGAAGTAATACTTCTTTAGGCGCGATTGAGATTGAGGGTGAATTTATATTGATCTGCGCGCATACGCACGCCGAAAGTTTGGTATTAGTCTTTATACGGGCTCTGATTGGGTGCTGAAATGATCTGTCAATAATTGTTCAATATGGAGGTTATCGGTAAACAAAAATGTTGTATAATATATTAGTTTTTATTGTTGTGAGGACAGAAATAAAATCAAATTTATAATTATAATGACTTTTTAAATAGTTTTGAAAAGCTACAGGTACGTAATTCTAAATGTTTCAGTTGTATTCCAATAAAAAATTATCTTCATACCTATTTGGAAAATGTAAAAAAAAATAATGTACTTACCTAGTACTTGCTATGCTATACCCCTAGTAGGCAATGCTTTAATTTACATAATCTGATTACGAACAAACTTTCTACAAATTTTCATCTAATGTATCGTTTTCTTACTCTATATATTGTTGTATTTTAATTCGACAAAAATCAAACTAATAAAAATTCATATAAACAAAATGTCAAAAAGTTGTTCAGTTTGTGTATATTCTCGCATGACGTATACGCGAAGGTGGTGCAGTTTGAAATCGCTTCGACTCTCGTACGGCGGGATACACGGGAAGTAGGTTCAAGTCCAATGCAAGTTATATCATTTTTTTATTTTTTTTATAGATTTTATGATTGTAAGTATATTATATAATTTTTTTTAGAAAATACGTATTTAATTAAAATTTTTGGCAACAATTATTGTTCAGAAATCATTTGTGGCATTTTTCAATGTGTTTGTGTGTGTTTTATTCTTTTATTTTTTTAATTTTTGGTATTGTTTTAATAAAAATTTTTGGAAAGTAGTAGAGAAACTGTTTAAAGTATATTGATTTCGTTGAAATTATATAATAGAAGTATAACTTCTTACGTGCGTACAAAGTACACACATTCTTTTTTGATATATTTTTGATATTCTATCGGTAAATTGAATGACATTAGTCAGATTTTTTAACTCCCCATAGGAGGGGAGTTATGAAATTTTTATAAGTAATAGAAACTAAAATTTGAAATTTGGCAGACATATATGGTACTTTATTATTTATTATCACAATAAATTTTACCCAAAATATGGCTTCCGGTTGAATCGGAAACGAAAAAAAAATCTTAATTTTTTAGATCCGCTCTTTATATTTTTACATATTTTGAAAGAATGCAAAATTACCTTTCCAATGACATAAAACTCGTTGCTGTAGCTCAAAAACTCGAAAAGTTACAGTAAATAGAAATTTTGCTATAATCTTGTGTGTCTCCTCTCTCACGCGATCATAGCAGATCATTATTATGGGACAGTATTTGGGTAGTATGAGGGTATTTGGCTCCGAATTCCATCCGACTACATCGATGTACTTGATATTTTCACAGTAAGTAGGGAATAGCTCAAGAAACAAAATCTACCCTATATACTATGGCGCTTTTTATCTTGTAGCGGTTCCCACCCCTTCAAGGGGGTGGAAAATTTGTTGGTCAAAATAACCACGGAAGTGGCTAGAGAACCTGTTTCTAAGCAAAACCTGGTCTATACTTTTTTTTGAGAACTCAATACTTTTTGAGTTATGCATAGTTGAAAATTGACCATTTTCATTGAAAAATGACACCTTTTCGGACGATTTTTTGTGAATACCTTAAAAACTATGCATCGAACTAAAAATACTATATAAAACATTTTTAGATTATAAATATCAAAGAGATTCGTTCCTTCGTAAATCTTCTATTTATAATACAAAAAGAGATATGGTAGGTGAAAAGAGTTTGTTTTTTGGTGCATGCTCAAATTGGTGTATTCAACTTGAAATAGCAGAGGAACGGTAGGTTTTAGTGCTACCAACGCCTTTTGTAGTGTTTGAAAAGGCCTTTAAAACGAGCACCTGTTAAATGTCAATTACATTCAAACTAATCGAGATATGGTGCAAAAAAATATATGACTAAATTAGTCAATGTACTTTAAGGAAAAATACGTACATACAAAATAAGTACATATATTTAACCCCTCATCCACCAGAATTTAAATGCATCGTTGTTCTTCTGCACTACCTTTTAATATAGTGTTATTTCTACTTTCAAAAAGTTGGACGTGTTTAAAATGAAATGTTTTTGAAAAAAATAAGATCAAATTATAGAGCGCATATTTAAATTTTCTTAAAAATTTTCCTTTTTCTCCATGTAATTCGAAAATAAAAATGTTCCACTCCCGAGAAGGGTGGGAACCGCTCCCGTGATAAAAGCGCCATAGTATGTAGGATAGACTTTGAATTAGGAGATTGGGCTACTCCCAAAATTTCATTAAAATCGATGCAGTAGCGTAGAATTCCGAGGTAATATCTTGTTCTTACTCTCGCGCATTGACTGGCGTAATAGAAAATAATGAAAATGCAAATATTGTAAAGTATTAATTTCTCTGAAAAATGAACTAATTTGAAATGAAAGTAATATTCTAATATTCTATTGATTTATGCAATAATCTATAGTAGGTTCCCGAAATATGGCATCGAACATTTTCTCAAATGCAGGAATTAATAATGCGTAGAACCATAAAATATTTTCAAGTATACAAGATGTCTCTAAAATATCAAAATAACGAGTAACTGTTATTTTTATAGAATGCCAGTATCTAGTACAATAACGTTAATGTACGATAAAGTTCTCGGGCGGCCCTTCCGTCCAGCGTTTTTTTGGTATAGAATCGTCACTGAGTATATCCATGTAGTTCTCTGTTATCTCCTGAAAAAATAATCAAATCAATATCACAAACGTATTAGTTCCAGAATGCAAAAAACGCTGGAGAAGTCTTCGCGACCAATACCACAAAAAGAGAAAGGAATTGGGAACTGGACCAACAGGAGTAGATACAAGTTGGGAATACGGAACACTGCTGTCATTTTTATCAGAAAGTGAACAGGAGAGACGGTAAGGATTTTTATATTTTCTTATAACGAAATTTATATGGTTTAACAAAAAGGCAGGTCATAAATTAAATCACATATTCTGGGATCAAAAATAGTTCGATTGAACCCAACTTACTTACTTATTTATTCCTCTTCACTCCATGCGGAGCATATGGCGTCAACTGTCTGCCTCCATTCTGTCCTATCCTTTGCACTAATCTTTATTTCTGCCCAGGTTTTCCCAATAGCATTAATTTCTTTGTTCACACTTCTTTTTCACCTTTCTACGGGTCTACCTGGTCTTCTCTTGCCATGTGGTGTGTATTATAGGACTTGCCTCGCTATGTCTGTATCTTCTTAGTGTGTGCCCCATCCAACTCCATTTCCTTTTGCACATTGTCTTAGATATAGGTACCTGGTCTTGTCCATAATACTTGGTTTGATATGCGGTTTGGCCAGTAATTGTTAAGAATCTTCCTTAGGCATTTATTCATAAACACTTGCATCTGTCCGATACATTTTCTTGACACTTTCCAAGTTTCTGCTCCGTATAATAACACAGTCTTCACGTTGCTGTTGAATAATCTTATCTTGGTTTTACTTGTCATCTGACGTGAAGACCACATTTTCCTTAACATATTGAATGCGTTTTGAGCTATTCCTATTCTCCGTTTTACGTCCTCCTCCGTCCCTCCTTTGTTGTTCAAAATACTGCCCAAGTAGTTAAATTTCTCTACCATTTCTAATTCCGTGCCTACCAGTGATATTCCCATTTCTCTTGGTGTATTTATTTTCATTATCTTAGTTTTTCTGACGTTTATGTTAAGTCCGACCTTCTTCCCTGCTACTTTTTCAGTTTTGCGTTGCATGCGTTGTCTTTTTTCTGTTAAAAGGCATATGTCATCTGCAAATTCTAAGTCCTCAAGTTGGTTAAAAACATTCCATCTTATTCCAGTCTTATTACTAGTAGCCTTAGACATGATCCAGTCGATTACTATCAGGAATAATAATTGCATCTTTTATCTCTTCATGGGTGAAATTCTTCGGTGTTCATGTTCATTGGTTGTCTGTTAGGCAGTGGCGGATCCAAGGGGGGGCGATGGGGGCGATCGGCCCCCCCTCTCAAACCAAGTGATTTAACTTTTTTTTCCAAACAGATAATTAGACATTTTTTATAATAGATTTTATAATATTGACTAAGATATATGTATTAATTACATATATCTATATAAATATATATACCTATAAATATAAATTTTATATTATATGAATTATAAATAAATTTTATTAGTACAGGACAAAACGTTCACTTCAGTCGAAAGCCGGAGTGGAGGATGGACAGCAATGTTCACCTCAAACATCGGCCCAAACAAAGACTGGACACGGATCACCTCAGAGAAATCGACCAAAACGCCTCAGACCCTGTGGTGCCGAGGTAAAAAAAGGAGGAAGGCCAGGAAGATACCTACGAGCCTACTGGAGCCACCCATACCTCTCTAGCCCCTCCCAAAACAAAGGTGAAGGTGCTCGCATCAGAGTCTCTGACAATAGTTCCACCTCCAAAAGTGGACAGGAACCGACAGGCGACAGGCGCCGATGTGAAGCGCCTTCACCCAAGCACTTCCACGGAAGGCAGGCTGCAGAGGCACAAGAAAGAACGCAGAAGCGGAAACGCCACTGCCCCTTCCCAAAGCTTCGCAGAAGTCGCCGTGACACACCTTAAGGTCGCTATCATAGATTAGGTAAACCCGTAAGGCAAGGTCACTCGGTCACTGCTGACCGGGAAGACCTTATCAAACGCAGCCTGATGGAGGAATTGGACAGAGCAATCTTGTCCAACTCCAACAGTCAAGCAAAAGCCACACGTTTAAATCGTGGACCTATTCTGGTGAGATCATCAGAGTAGTATGTGGTGACGACTGAGTGGCTGGAAAAGGTTATAGATGACTTCAAACCGTGGGAGGAAGCGTCACTAGCTGTTATAAGTCAGGATAAGCTCCGGAAGCTTACCAAAGCCTCTCTATGGATCTCGGGGGATGTTACTACCACCTCCGATTTCCCAGAAAGAGTGCTGCAGAGGCTAACGGCGTAAAGTCCAGACATGTCAGTTACGAGACAGTGCACCTTTCACCACGAGGTAAAGACTGATCCAAACGGACACCTGTTCGTCTTTGGAATCGGAGACGAGGGCATGGCTGTCGTTAAGAAAAGCCCAATGAGGCTGAGCTACGCGTCCAAGGGAACCTACTCAGCAGCCGGAGACGGTCACTGAGACTGAGACACCCATGGTCCACAGCAGGACGACGACCCTCAGATGGTGGTCGACGAACCCTGCAGAGGAAGCGCAAAGTGACTAAGGTTGCCGCCTCCTCAATCGAGGAGGAAATGAACGCCTAAAAGAATTAGTACGACACCTTCACCATGGCCAAGGACATCGGGAAAAAAGTACAATATTTTAATTAGAAGGATGTAATTGAACATTAAAACAAATTTTTTAATTCCAAACAACTTTTCTTAATAACAATTTTCGATATTCCACCTGTTTCGAGACACCCGTTCGTCTTTGGAATCGTAGACGGCTGTCGTTAAGAAAAGACCAATGAGGCTGAGCTACGCGTCCAAGGGAACCTACTCGGCAGCCGGAGACGGTCACTGAGACTGAGACACCCATGGTCCACAGCAGGACGACGACCCTCAGATGGTGGTCGACGAACCCTGCAGAGGAAGCGCAAAGTGACTAAGGTTGTCGCCTCCTCAATCGAGGAGGAAATGAACGCCTAAAAGAATTAGTACGACACCTTCGCCATGGCCAAGGACATCGGGAAAAAAGTAATTATTATTCAATGCAATCTCCAACACAAAAAGGTGGCAACGACGACAATCTGCCGTGACCTGGATGTAACGGAGAATGCAATAGGATTAATCCGAGAACCTTGGATAACTAAGACCAAAATAACTGGTTTTATCAGTCTAAATGGTCAAATCTTCAGCTTAAAAAACAACCAACAACCGAGAACAGCAATATATGTTCCCAGAAAAATCAAAGCCTCCCCCTCGTGAAGCTTTGCACCTCAGACATAACTGCGGTTAAAGTAAAATTGCCATGGTCAAAAGGCAAAAATAGAGTTAATACTAGCATCGGTTTACCTACCCTCAGTTGCAGTCACCGTACCACCAACAAAGGAGATGGAAGATCTGGTAGACCATTGTCTCAGCCAGAAGGTAGAACTTATGACCAGGAAAAACCTACGCTTGACAGTTGGTTTTTTAACTGGCCATTGTCAAGTAAGAAAACACCTTCACACACTGGGGCTAGGAGACACACCTCTATGCAGGACGTGTGAACGAGATGACGAAACTGTCGAGCATGTTCTATATGCTATATGAATGGCTGGAGTTTTCGTCAATACGAGAGTATGCGTTCGGCGACCTTTGTCCTACACGTGCCGACATAGGGGAGATGTTCCCTGGTTATTTGTCCACCTTCCTGGAAATGGTAGGATGAACAATGAGCTAAGGACGACAGCCCCCTGGGAGGATGCACAATGGGTCAATTGTGGCCTAAGTGCTGTGGGACTTGACTCACCCTTCGTACTCTAAAGATACAGAGATAGTACGGGACTTTTCCGGTGGGTCGGTAGGCTAAAAAAGGCCGGCGTAGTAGAAAACTATCTAAAGATTTAGCCGATCGGCCCCCCCTCTTAACACTTCTGGATCCGCCGCTGCTGTTAGGTTCCTCTTCTATTTCGTTTATTATATTCTTATGGTGGTAAGCGGATATTTACTGTACTCGAATGGGGTTGACTATCAGGAATACACTATATTCTTCTAACTCCTTTATTTGGTTAAATTAATACCATATAAATGTATTCAGTTGATAGGATAGAACATTATTCTGCCGTTAGAACATTTATATGGTATTAATTTAACCAAATAAAGGAGTTATGAGAATATAGTGTCTGCCGTTAGAGCAGAATAATGTTCTATCCTATCAACTGAGTACATTTATATGGTATTAATTTAACCAAATAAAGGAGTTATGAGAATATAGTGTATTCCTGATAGTCATTCTTACATAGTTCTTCATACATTTCTTTGAAATATTCCGTCCATCTAGTAAGAATTTGTTGTTCTGTTTTCAGTATGACACCATCTTTATCTTTTATTTTAGTGGTACCATTTTGGCTTGTTCTTGTCAAGGTTCTTGTGATGTCATACAATTTTTTTAGGTCGTTTTCTCTTGCCGCATTTTCAGCTTCATTAATGAGTTCGGTGTGATATTTTTTTTGTCATTTCTTGCGTTTCTTCTGACTTCTTTGTTTTTTTCCCAGTATTTCTGTTCTCATCGTTGCTTCTCATCGTCGTCTTTCATTCCTAGTAACTTGACTTTAATTTGTTTACGTTCTTGTATCTTATCCCATGTTGTTTTTGTCATCCAGGGTTTGTTACTGTTTTTCTTGTAGCCAACTGTTTCCACTGCCGTTTTCTTTATCGTCTCTTTATACTTGTTCCAGAGTTCCTCAACAGTGGCTTCCTCTATGTCGCCGGCCGTTCTCCAATTATTCTGCATTCGCTCTCTGAATTCATTCTGTATGTTATTTCCATCTCTGATCCAGTGAACATTGTATTTTTCTCTATTCTGTGTTCTCTTTGCTCTTGCTCGCAGCTTAACGGTAAATTTCGCTATCACTAATACATGATCGGACCCTACATCTGCCCCTCTCATAGATCTTACATCCAGTAGTGATTTCCTCCATTGTCTATTTATTGTTTGGGTACAACTTGTGGGTACCTTGGGTTTGAACCCAACTTACCTTAGTACAAATGTGTATAGTATATCGAAAACTATTAGATATTGAGAATGGACATGTGGCATTCTTATGGCAGGAACATCTTAAACAAAAATAAATCTGAAATTTGTGCACCCCATAAAACTTTTATAGGGGTGTGGTTCCATTAAACCCTCCCAAATATTTTTTACGTTCCAATTAAATTATTAATGTGGTACTACTAGTACAAAATCAATGTTTCTAAAACTGTTTTGCCTCTTAGTACGTTTTCGATGGCGTGGGCAGCGTTTGGAAAGTTAAAATGGATACTAAAAAGCACAAAGATACAACAGTACCTAAAAGTGTATTTGATTAGTGCATCCTTCCTTTTATGACGTATGGCTCAGAAACATTGACATTGACAAAGGCCAACATAAACAAAATAGAAATATGTAACTCAAAGAAAAGCGGAAAGATCCATGTTGGGAATAGAACTCCAAGACAGAAAACAAAAGTAAAAAAATGTAACAGAACATACAGTGGGCGATCAAATTATTAGAGCCACCTCGGAGAATTTTACTTTTTGTTTAATAATTTATGTAATTTTTTTCTTTATACGGTCCACAGTTGCCTCTGAAGCTTTAGAAATGGATGCTATGTTTCTATTGTAGTGATTAGTGTTGAATAATAAAGTTTTTATTTCTGTTTTTTCCTTGGTGAGATGTCTTTGGCTTTCCCATGATATTCTGGTACCACTAGTGTAACGAACGTGCAATGTTTACTAAATTTACAAAAAATAGTAACGGACTGTCAGAATATCACTAGAGAGCAATGGAAACTCTCAAAATTTATTATAACTCTAAACATTAAAAATACAAAATAATATGCACACGAGTTGCAAGCTAGGCTGGGCAGCACTGACAAAAAATGGCATCTGAGTCACGCATTGGCACGCACGCGTGTTGCCACTATATGATAGAATTGATTCAAAAAATGACATAACCCAGACATCCAAAGTGAAAGTTATCTTCCAACACCAAATTGTTCTATATGTCCACATAATGTTCAAAAAAAAGTCACATCTTTTTGAGCGTCGGGTTTGGGGGGAGAGGGGCGAGAAGTCGGTAAATTCATAGTTTTTTACGTTTTTCGTCAATATTTCTAAAACTATGAGGTTTAGCACAAACAACCTTCTATACAAAAATGTTCTACATTAAATTTGAAATAAAAAAGGCCCTATACATAATCCTTCTAAAATGAACGGTTCCAAAGTTACGGAGGTAGTATAGTATAATTGGTCCAAAAAAAGGCCTAGCCCAGACGTCCAAAGTAAAAGTTTTCCTACAACACCAAATTGTTCAACGGTTCCAGAGTTACGGAGGGTGAAATGTGGAGGTTTTCGATATTTTTTATATTTTTTGGGCAATTTATGATGATTTTGGGTGGTGAGGTTGACGTTTGTTCAAGGGCTTATCACTAACATACCATCGGTCACTGAAATAGCAAATCCTGTTAAAGAAAATTTCTTTCAATCAGTAAAAATATTATGAATGGCCCAAAAAATATAAAAAGTATCGAAAACCTCCACTTTTCACCCTCCGTAACTCTGGAATCGTTGATTTTATAACAATTATGTATAGAACCTTTTTTGTTTTAAATTTGATGTAGAATATCTTTGTATAGAACATTGTCTACGTTAAAGCATATTTTTAGAAATATTGAGGAAAAACATAAAAAAACTACTAGTTTACCGATTTCACCCCCCCCCCCCCCCCCCGAACCGGACGCTCAAAATGGTGTAACTTTTTTCTGAACAATATCTGGACCATATAGAACAATTTGGTGTTGGATGATAACTTTTACTTTTAATGTCTGGGTTAGGCCTTTTTTGGACCAATTATGGTACCTCCGTAACTTTCGAACCGTTCATTTTAGAAGGATTATGCATAGGCCCTTTTTTTGTTTCAAATTTAATGTAGAACATTTTTGTATAGAAGGTTGTTCATGCTAAACCACATAGTTTTAGAAATATTGACGAAAAACTTAAAAAACTACGAATTTACCGATTTCTCCCCCTCTCCCCCCAAACCCGACTCTCAAAATGGTGTGACTTTTTCTGAACATTATGTGAACCATATAGAACAATTTGGTGTTGGACGATAACTTTCACTTTGGATGTCTGGGTTTGGATCTAGTTATACGATACTATATTGCCAGACTATTTATTGCACTTTATAAAGTGTAACAAGATAGTCAAATGGATACAAAAATGCATTAATATATTATACAGCCCAATTATATACCCTTTCTGTAAAACATTGAATTTTACTAGGTGGCTCTAATAATTTGATCACCCACTGTATAACAGGGTTAAAGTGGAGATTTGCGGGCCACAATGTGAGACAGGAAGATAAAAGATGGAATGCTGAAATACAAAACTGGAGACCGTGGACAGGAAAAAGGGGAACAGGAAGACCACAGATGCGATGGAAGGACGACATTGTAAAAGCTGCAGAAACTCACTGGAAAAGCGCAACCAAGGACAGACAGATGTGGAAAGATTTGGGGAAGGCCTATGGACTAAAAAGAAGAAGAAGACGTTTTCGATAAGCCAGTTTTTATCGAGATATTTTGATTATTTGTAAATTCCAACACTTATTTTTAAATGGTTAAGTAAGATTATGGAATAGTATTTTCATTATATTATTACCAGGTCTGACTACCGCACACTGTCACTAATAACACATGCTAGTAAAATATTGTTGCATATTATCAAAAACAGATTAAAAACCTATCTACGTTACCAAATACCTCAGGAACAAGCCGGATTTGTAAAGGGTAAAGGTACAAGGGAACAAATCCTGAACCTGAGACAACTCATTGAAAAGTCTAGAGAATTTCAAGTACCTATGATTATATGCTTCGTTGACTACCAAAAAGCATTTGATTGTGTAAGCTGGATAAATCTGTGGTCAATTTTAATATAAATGGACGTACCAATGCACCTGGTGACACTTATTAAAAATCTGTACCAGTCTAATATATCGACAGTACGACTAGATCAAAAGTTATCAAACCAATTCAAGACCGAGAGAGGTGTTAGACAAGGATGCGTGTTGTCACCTGACTTCTTTAACATTTATGGTGAACATGTCATGAGGATGGTTTTAGAAGGATGGGCCGGTGGAGTAACACTAACCACACTCTACTGCAAATATTTTAATATATGCAGTTCTTCTTCGTTTCCTTATGATTCAATTCAGTCTACTTGCATAGCCTCTTTGAAAAGGGGTAGACCCCGAAACACGGTGTCAGAGGATGGCAAGAGACTCGAATTGAATCAAAACGAAAACGATTATTTTCTTTTCTTTTTCATACCTTACTCGGTTTAGAGTACAAAATGACCACGTTTCGTTAAAGTAATCTGAGACGCATTGTTGGAGTGTTCTCCTAGCGGCGCCGCTTGGTACTATTGTATCTCGGTCAACAGAATACTGACTCGTGGTCGAAATTTATTTTTACTCATTTCGAAAGCAATAAAGTTGGTCTGAAAAACTAAAACAAAAATAATGGTGGTCGACAGATTCGACAGTATTCAACTGACTAACATGTTACAGGAATACCAGATAGTAAACACCTTTGTCTATCTTGGATCTAGTATAACTAACGATGGTAACTGTGAAGCAGAAGTTAGGAGACGTATTGGTATGGCAAAAAATGCGATGAGTCGCCTAACTAAAGTTTGGAAAGACAGATCTATCTCTTAAAATATCAAGATGAGACTGGTGAATGCCCTTGTATTCTCAATATTTCTATACGGAGCAGAGACTTGGACTCTTCGCGCATGCGAGCGCCAAAAAATTGATGCCTTTGAGATGTGGTGCTGGAGAAGAATGCTACGCATGGATCTACGAAAAAAGATCGCCAACAATTGGTCGAGCGAAAAAATGTCGCGCACATTTGAGCGCGTATCAAAAGGTCGCCGGCGAAAAAACAGCGCCGACGAAATAAGGTCGCGTGCAATTGATCGCGCGAAAAAAGATCGCGTCAGAAAATATGTTTTCATTTGCATACTTTAACTTTCCTTCACACTTAATCCAGGCTTAGGTCAGATTTAGATGATGCAATAGAACTAAAGGATTGCTGTTAAATAATGACCCAAACAGTTAAATATTTTCTTATTAGTCATTTTAACCTATTGGTAAAAAATATTTCGTCAACCCAATATTGACTTCTAAATGACTTTAGTTTTATTTTCCACTTTAAATAATAGGAAAATAATTGGAAGTAAATAATCCTATTTGAAATTGATCATGTAAAATGTTCGACCAATTTAATGGTCGAATTAAGGTAATTTTAACTGTAAATGTTGTAGGGAAAGTACCTAGAGGTATTATTTCACGACTTGGCAGTGTCGCAAAATTTACCCTTGGTTATTTAAGAGTAAGTTTTAATATAAGCTTAATATATTTTACAGGGTATATACTACATATAGATAGGGTAGGTTAAGGGCTACCATCTTTATTAAAATAAAATTTCCCAAATAAAATAATGATATTGTGGTTAAAAATTATATAACAGGCACAATTTCATTAATACATTGTCACTGGTGAGTACTTATTGAAGATATCATAGTTAAAGAATACATTTATATTAATAACAGATTTGCATACTTTAACTTTCCTTCACACTTTATCCAGGCTTAGGACTGGCAGTTAGTAACTGGCGTGTTTAAAAGTTTTTTTAATTTTAATTTTTTTATTTTTTTCTAATTTTTATTTTTTTTTTATTTTTTTTTTGTGTTTTTTTAATTTTTATTTTTTTTTTGTTTTTTTTAAATTTTTTTTTAATTGTTTTTTAGTTTTTTATACTTGCAGTTGAAAATTTTGGGCAATTCCTCTTAAATATTCTAGATTTGGCCGGTTCCCGTATTGCAAACAAATCGTTTTTATTCGCCGCGCTGTATCTTTATAAATTTTTTTTTTGAGGTTGTTGGTTTCCAGCTATGTATTGCTCCACTTTTAATCGATTTAAACTCTCTTCTTTCTTTAGCCCCGTAATAAACTTCCATAGATTTGGGTGTGCTGCATTTAATATCGAGGAGAAGCTGTTGTGCCAACCTTCGACAGCATTATTAGTACGCGGTAGATCTTCCTCTATAAATTCGAAGCAATTCCAAAGATTCCTTGGAAACATTGGCGGTCTTCTTTGTTGTCGTCGATCCAATCTGCCTATCCATACATCCTCAAAGTAGTTTATTAAAGGTGTTAGTAAATTTTCATTTTGAGTGTAAAACTCGCTGTCCAGTAGCTCTCCGAATGTTGCAACAACATCTACTTCAGGTACGAAGGCTAGGGCTGCCAATTGTCGCAGATGTAGAGCAAAATTCGCGTCTTCTGTATAAACTTGTTGCAGTCCTGTACCTTGCATGTTTCTCCACAAACATTGTGTGAAATGAAAGAAACATCCACGGATTCTGACTTCAGGAAACTCTTGTTGTAAAGCATTAATTGCTGCTTTTTCATAATCCACCATTATTGTTGTAGGACGTAAACCTGGTCGTAACGTTTTTAATTCATGGAAGAGTCGAGTGTATGTTGCCTGAGTTTTATTAGGAAGTAGAGCAAAAACAGTTGGAATAACGTTGCTATACTGTACGCCATGTATTGTATACAGCTGACCAAACAATAGAGGAGTACATGTGAATGTTCCATCGGCATACCAGTGTTCACAGCTCGCCATCAAAGTTAAATTTCTTTCAGTGGAAAATATTAAAATTCTCTGTTCGTTTGGACCACTGTCAAATAAAAGAAACGGTTCGCCGTTATTGTTTCTGGTGTATTCTTCCGGAATAATAAGCTCTGTTAAGCTTCTTGGATTTGCCGAAATAGCTTCCACTCTTTGGCGTGTGTTCTGAATAGTTCGCTTTAGGGATGAAATAGAAGGTAGCTGCCCAGTTGCACCCACAGACACTTCTTGTGAAACGGTAGCTATGATTCCTTGTGTTGTTAGTTCAACTTGATGAGCCAGTTCTTTCATTCTGTTACAAGCCTTTTTTGCTTCTAATATTGACGCATCGGCAACGTGGTTGTGACTTGTACTTTTCACTACTTCATCTCCCACTGTGTGAACTCTCCCGGTACATTTATGCTTATTGTACTGAGCGCACTTCCAAATTGTCTTTTGATCAATCGTTTTTTCCTTTCTATGGATATATCCATTATACACCAACATATTGGCACCTTTTTGACTCTTTACGTAAGTTAAGACCATCTTGACAAATCGACAAGCTAATGAATAATGAGATATACGATATTTTTCCCATCTTCTTATACATCCAAAATACATTAAAAAGTAATAAAAGTACGTTTCACGAATATGGAATAATAATTACCACATTAGTGAATAACGCACAATTAGACAAAGAACTTTTGTACAATATTTATTTTAGCATTTCCAATAATGTCTTATCGTAATGACTTCATGGAATTCCTAATAAATACCTACACAATAAGGTGCCCTTATCTAAACTACTTATTCTTCACTAATCTGCATAACGACTTTCTACTAAGAACCAATTATGCTAATTACCGGTCTCTGAAAATACCAAAAATAGGTAAACTGGTACCTGGTATTCGTTTGTATGTAATATATACTGTAAATAGAACTATTATTACTGTACATTTTTAACGATATCCGATTAGGAAGAGAAAACACTTTTAAACACGCCAGTTTTTTGCTGACAGTCCTAAGCCTGTAAAAAGTGTGAAGGAAAGTACCTTTCTGAATTTAGATCCATATATTAAAATTATTCACGTAGAACAAAAAAAATACTTTCTTCATGTTAAAAATTGTTCAATTTTCAAGTATATTCACTTGAATAACCTGAAAATACCATATGAAATAATTTCCCATTCTCCTATATTTCCCATCTTCCTACACATCCAAAATACATTAAAAAGTATTTAGATATACGTTATTTTTCCCATCTTCTTATACATCCAAAATACATTAAAAAGTAATTAGATGGAATTCCAAGACTAATCGGCTCATAATGCATAAAGTTAAAGTATGCAAATAGAATTTCTTTAGAACCTTTTTGAAAACCAATTGAATGGTTTTAATAATGTAAAACATGACGCGATCTTTTTTCGCGCGATCAATTGCACGCGACCTTATTTCGTCGGCGCTGTTTTTTCGCCGGCGACCTTTTGATACGCGCTCAAATGTGCGCGACATTTTTTCGCTCGACCAATTGTTGGCGACCTTTTTTCGCGACACCGCTACGCATACCTTGGATAGCTCATAGGACAAACGTTTCCTTCTAAACCAACTCAATATTAAAATAAGGCTGTCCACAATATGTCTGCAACGAATTCTGCAATTCTTTGGTCACGTGGTTCGCAGAGGTGACGACAGTTTAGAGAGATTAGTTGTTTCTGGAAACGTTCCGGGGAGAAGATCAAGAGGACGATCACCAACTAGATGGTCTGACCAAATAAAGCATTCAGCTGGAAACTCATTCTGCGAAGCTCTTAGAGCAGATGAAGATAGAGGCCAATGGAGAAACATTGTTAGGAATATTGGAAGAAATCACGATCCTCAGTAATGGGGAAACGACAAGAGCGAGAGATTACCAGGTCTCTAGAATTTTACTTAACCCTGTAAAAATATGTGTTGGATTTTACAAACGTTCAAAATGTCTCGATACATACCAGCTTATCGAGAAAGTACTAAGAGACAAAACAGTTTTAAAAACATTTTGTTTATCTAATGGTACCGCAATAATAATTTAATTGGAACGTACACAAATATTTGGGGGGAGAGGTTCAAGCAAACAAAGCCCCCATCAAATTTTATAGGGTGCACAAATTTCACTTTTATTGTTTTTAAGATGTTCCTGCCATAAGAATGCCACATGTCAATTTTCAATAAAAAGTCCTAATAGTTTTCAATATACATATCTATAAAAAGATTTTCATTTTGTAACTTCAAAGGGCTGTAACTTTTTTATGTGCACATTTGTACTAAGGTAAGTTAGATTTAATTGAGCCATTTTTGGTCCCAGAATATGTCATTTAATTTATGACCTGCTTTTTTGTTACACCCTGTATAATCGAACAGCTAGTTCAAAACATATGACTTAACTTTTTTAATTTTCCTGATGACTTTGGTGTAATTTATATTAATTTGTAGAGAAACTCGAACCAATCAGTCAACGATTCAACAGACATTGCCGTCACCTACGCAACACTTCCTTGAAGATGACACGCAAAACACTGGGCAAGAGGAAATAGAAGAGGACGATATCCATGAAAGCATGCAAGGAAACATCCAAAGAGAAATGCAAAAGAACACACAGAAACGTGCAGAAACACCAAACCCGAAAAGAAGTAGGCATAACTCAACACTGGAGTTACTAAATAAAAGACAAGACGAACGATCCCTGGTATATAAGAGGATTCTTGAAAATCATGGTCCATCACAGCCATCAGCAATACGAAAATTTCTTGACTCGATGGCTGATATTGTAGAGACATTTCCACCACGTGACCAGGCAGATATTCGACTGAAAGTCTGTCAGTTGGTCACCGAGAGGGAGATTCAACTTAGTATGCTACAATCGACAAGTGACAGTGTCGACTACAACTTCAGTGACATCTGATAAATTAAATCCATCACAGAGTATGTTTCCACGCCGATGCCATCAACTGATAATTCGAATGTTAGATGGTTTGTAACATATAAATACTACTAATTTAATAAAATATCTAATAAAACTTACAAAAAATACTACATTTCTTACCTCACTGTTACACCTAATTTTTCTGTATCAGAAATGCAGTTCCGGTATCTTTTTGATGGATTTTTTTCTCCCGGAAGCCGTCCGTGTATGCACCCCGGTCACACTGCAGCCTTTTGGCTTATTGTGCTTTCTTCCATTTGCTCTCATTATATCCCATTACATCATGATTAATAAAAGATTCCGTAACAGCATAGCATCAGTCAAGACATACCTAGGAGCTGATATCAAGTCAGACCATAACCCACTGATTGGCAAAATTAAGCTCAGGCTAAAGAAGGTTAGACGTAGTGTCAATCCAAAATTTGACATCAGGCTATTAAAAGACCAAAACACAGAACAGAGTAGTCGGAGAGATAGAAGCGGATTTTGTGCGTGATAAGTAATATGGAAAAACTATACGGGGATATGTTGAATTAGTTTAGTACATGACTTTTACCAACGACCGGAAACCAGAGTTGGGGCCGAGGGTAGTTATAAGGGGTCAAAGTCGCGGATTTTATTATTTTTTTTATGAAGCTCATGATCGAGATAGTGCACCAAAATTTGGAAATAAGTAGGTCATGACGTAACTAAGTAAAATCTCTAGGGGCGGAACGCTGCGTGACCGACAAAGGGGTGGGGGTAGGGGTGAATATAAAAAATATAAAAGGTTTTTTGCGACGTTCGTGATTGAGATAGTGGACCAAAATTTGGGAATAAGTAGATCATAACATTACTAAGTAAAATCCCCAGAGCCGGAAACCAGAGTTGGGGATGAGGGTAGTTATAAGGGGTCAAAGTCGCCGTTTTTATTATTTTTTTTGTGACTCTCATGATCGAGAGAGTGCACCAAAATTTGGGAATAAGTAGGTCATGACGTAACTAAGTAAAATCTCCAGGGGTGCCACTCTGCGTGGCCGACAAAGGGGTGGGGCAGGGGTAAATACAAAAAATATAAGAGGTTTTTTTGCGACGTTCGTGATTGACAGAGTGCACCAAAGTTTGGGAATAAGTAGACCTTGACATAACTAAGTAAAATCCTCAGAGCCGAAAACCTGAGTTGGGCATATGGGTAGTTATAAGGGGTCAAAATCTCCGTTTTTATTATTTTTTTTTTGTCACGCACATGATCGAGATAGTGCACCAAAATTTGGGAATAAGTAGGTCATGAGGTAACTAAGTACAATCTCCAGGGGTGGAACGCTGCGTGGCCGATAAAGGAGTGGGGGTAGGTGTGAATATAAAAAATATAAGGGGTTTTTTGCGACGTGCTAGATTGAGATAGTGCATCAAAATTTGGAAATAAGTAGACCATGACTTAGCTAAGTAAAATCCCCAGAGCGGAAACCAGAGTTGGGGATGAGGGTAGTTTTAAGGGGTCAAAGTCGCAGTGTGTATTATTTATTTTGTGACCCGGCACAACATTTGTCCCCCACGCAGCGTTCCGCCCCTTGAGATTTTACTTAGTAATGTCATGATCTACTTATTCCCAAATTTTGGTGCACTATCTCGATCACGAACGGCAAAAAAACCCCCATATATTTTTATACTCACCCCTGTCTACCACCCCTTTGTACCCCAAGTAGCGTTCCGCCCCTGAAGATTTTACTTAGTTACGTCATAACCTACTTACTCCCAAATTTTGGTGCACTATCTCCATCATGAGCGCCACAAAAAAAATAATAAAAACCGCGAGTTTTACCCCTTATAACTACCCTCGTCCGCCACTCTGGTTTCCGCTTCTGGGGATATTACTTAGTTATGTCATGGTCTACTTATTTCCAAATTTTGGTGCACTATCTCAATCACGAACGTCGCAGAAAACCCCTTACATTTTTTTATATTCACCCCTGCCACACCCCTTTGTCGATCACGCAGCGTTTCACTCCTGGAGATTTTACTTAGTTACGTCATGACTTACTTATTTCCAAATTTTGGCGCGCTATCTCGATCATGAGCGTCACAAAAAAAAATAATAAAAAACGGAATTTTGACCCCTTATAACTACCTTCCTTCCCCACTCTGATTTCCAGCTCTAAGGATTTTAATTATTTATGTCATGGTCTACTTATACCCAAATTTTGGTGCACTATCTCAATCACGAACGTCGCAAAAAACCCGTTATATTTTTTATATTCACCCCTACCCCCACCTCTTTGTCGGCCACGCAGCGTTGAGCCCTATAGATTTTACTTAGGTACGTCATGACCTACCTATTCCCAAATTTTGGTGCACTATCTCGATCATGAGCTTCATAAAAGAAATAATAAAATTTGCGACTTTGACCCCTTATAACTACCCTCGGCCTCAACTCTGGTTTCCGGCCGTTGCTGAAAGTCATGTACACAACTAATTCAACATATCCCCGTATAGTTTTTCCATATTACTTATCAGGCACAAAATCCGCTCCCAGCTCTTAGACTAGAGTGTAAAACGGTATATACAGAACAACTTGAATGCCGTTATTCAATCGTATGTAATGGACCAGGAGATAGAAAAGTTGCATACAGTTTTACAAGACATACGTGAGAAATTCCTCAAACCACTACAAATAAAGAAGAAAGCGTGTATGACAAACGAGATTTTAGATATGATGGAAGAGAGGCGAAAGTCCAAAGATCAGGACATGTCATTACCTATACAAAAGAATAGATAAAGAGATCAAAAAAGCAATTAGAATAGCTAAGGATGCACGACTAAGAGAACAATGTGCGGAAATCCAGCAATTGCAACATAAACACGATTCATTCAATATGCACAAAAAAGTTAAAGAAGCTGCAGGCTTATACAAACCTAGAAGAGTTAGGTGTTTGGCAGATAATCAAGGCAAACCACTGTTAAGTGTGGAAGAAAAATTAGACACGTGGAATAAATATGTGGAAGTAACTTTTGCAGATGAAAGGCAGAATACCATTGAAGACACTGAATGCCAAACAGGACCCCCGATTACCATTGAAGACGTCACGTCAGCTATTAAAACAACTAAAGATGGTAAAGCTGTAGGGCCTGACCAGTTTTATGTAGAATTCCTAAAACTTATGGATGAACAAGGAATAAAATGGATAACAACTGTATTCAACAAAATATACGTAACTGGAAAAATACCCCAAAGCTGGTTAAAGTCGACCTTCGTAACTTTACCCAAAAAAGTAAATGCCAAAACATGTGAAGATTACAGAACAATTAGCCTAATGAGCCACTTACTCAAAACGTTTCTGAAAGTGATACACGGCAGAATATATAAAAAATGCGAAGAACAGGTATCATGGACGCAGTTTGGATTCCGCGATGCCTTAGGCACCCGAGAGGCTCTATTCGCTATCCAAGTGCTTATGCAAAGATGCAGGGATGTTGGCTGTAACGTGTATATTTGTTTTATCGACTACAAAAAGGCGTATGATAGAGTAAAACATGATAAACTTATAAACATCTTGGAAGAAGCGGGAGTAGATGATAGAGACTTGAGAATCATATATAATTTGTATTACAACCAAACTGCCAATATTAAAGTGGATGACCAATTGACAGAGGCAGTCTCCATAGATAGAGGAGTGAGGCAAGGATGCATCCTGTCCCCGGTGCTGTTTAATATATACTCTGAATGTATCTTCCAGCAAGCGCTGGGAGAACTACAGGAAGGCGTATTAGTCAATGGAGCGCGTCTGAACAACATTAGATATGCCGACGACGCTGTAGTTTTTGCAGACAGTCTAGATGGTTTGCAAAGAATAATGTCGCGCATATCAGATATAAGTAGAGAATACGGACGGTCGACAGCTACACATACCTTGGTACCAACATAAACAGCCAGTGGGACCACTCAAGTGAAATAAAACAACGCATAGCGACAACGAAAAGCGAGATCAGCGTTCATAATAATGAAGTCTCTTTTTAGAAGCCACGATTTACCTCTTGCTACCAAAATCTCTCTCATCAGATGCTATGTATTTTCTACGTTATTATACGGAGTAGAGGCATGGACACATTCCGAGGCTTCTTTCGAGAATTTCGTGGGTGGATCGTGTGACTAATGTTGAGGTTCTACGTAGAATAGGCAAGGAATGCGAGATTATTAACACAATCAAAGAGCGCAAACTAGAATATCTTGGCCATGTTATGAGGAATGAACAGAGATATGGCTTGTTGCAACTCATTCTTCAAGGCAAGGTATTTGGAAAGAGAGGACCAGGGAGAAGAAAAATATCTTGGCTTCAAAACCTGAGAAAGTGGTTTAATACATCGACAACCAGACTATTCAGAATAGCAGCAAGCAAAGTTAGGATAGCCATGCTGATCGCCAACATCCGGAACGGATAGGCCACTTAAGAAGAAGATAGAACACCCCATCCAATATAGTAGTGCCCTTCACTAGCCTGTAGAGGTCCATTGGATTAGTGCCATATACTTTCGGACTTGATCTGCAGTCTCCATATATTCCTTGTCTCTTGCGATCCAGAACCTCGCAATCGCACAATACATGTCTGACTGTCTCGGTCTCTCTATTGCATAGTCTGCAACTGAGATCTCCATTGTATAGTCCTATCGTGTGTAACTGTCCTTTTACTGGAAAGTTTCCAGTTAAGAAACCTGTAAGTAGTGATTTTGAGCTGATTCCTGTTCATTTTGAGCAGTTCTTCAGCTCTTTTTGCGCATGTCTGAGGTATAATATATCTCTTCGCATTCTTTTGCGTGGGAGTTTTTTTCCACTATCTTTTGTGTTGTCTTCGTATCCAGCCTCTTAATCGGTCTCTGATTGTGCTTTTGGGCACTCCCAATGCCCGTTCTGAACCGAAGTATCGTGTTGCTGATCCTCGTCTAGCAAGTTCGTCAGCTTTCTCATTGCCAGCGATCCCTTGATGTCCAGGCACCCAAATGAGTTTTACCTCATTATCTTCCGCCAGGGTGTCAAGTTCTTCGCGGCATTCCCATACACGCCAAGCCTTGAGGTTATCCTTGGGTTCTTTAAAGCCCTCAAGGCCGCTTGGCTGTCTGAACAGATATTGATTCTCTTATTAGTATAAGTCCTCAATCTGTTTATCCGTGCACAGTGCAGGATTGCATATACCTACCTCTTTCTGAAATACAGAGGTATATTCTCCTAGTGGGATGGAACCGTTATAGTCCCTATCCTCACTATGTACTCCTGATCACGAACCATCTTCTGTCTTGAACCCATCTGTATACCAGGTGTGGCCCTCATACTTCAGATGTCTGCCAGGATATCCCCATATCTCTCTGGAGTGTATTTCCTCCTGGAAAGGTATTTCCATTTTATATTTGGGGATTGAATGGTCTGTTATCATCTCCCTTAATCGTACCCCTGCATATATCCTTGATGCTGCAGTGTTCCTTACCCACTGCAATTTTGCTTTGATTTCCCTGCAGTTTATGTAACCCCATCCTTGCCTCGCCCTTCACTAAGCCTTTAACCCTATAGCCTAACTTCTCTACCTGCACCTTTGACCACCAGACCAATGCTGCGTACGTTATTGTGGGCTTCACCATCATGTTGTATATACAATACGTCATGTCCGGTTTAAGTCCCCATGTTCCGCCATGTTTGCGTCTGGTCACCATTAAAATGGCCATCGCTCTTTTGGTTATTTGTTCTAGGTATTGATTCCAGGTAAGCCTCGAGTCTATTATTACTCCGAGATATTTTACCTCCCTCTCCACATTTAGGGAAATCCCCATGAGATTCACAGGTCCTATTCCCTCTAACTTTCTCTTTCTGGTGAAGGCTACTATTTTGGATTTGTGAGGGCTTACGTACAATCCTACCTCACTTGTCCATTTTGATACTACGTTCAGAGCCTGTTGCATATTATCCCTGACTGTTGTTGTTGTATTGAACTTGCCCTGCGCCAGAATGACGAAATCATCTGCATAGCCCAGGATATTGTATCTTCTCCTGTTGACCGTTCCAATAAGTCCGTCCATAATCAGATTCCACACTAAAGGAGATAATACTGAAAGTCTGTCAGTTGCTCACCGAGAGAGAGTTTCAACTTAGTATGATAATAGACAGTCTTGACTTATTCAACTTCAGTGACATCTGATAATTCAAATCCATAAGACTAAGTTTTCAATCTAAGGTCATATAAAATGTTACTCTATATCCCACCAGACTGAAAACAATGGGAACCTTCTCTGGTTACACCTCCGAGGCTTCTACAATTTGCAAGCCATAACGGATGCTGAGACTAAGGAAGATGAGGGAATTTTACAATTTATAATTCACGTCCCATCTGCTCAGCGCGGTAAAGTTCCAACGAGAATGGTTCCCTTCGTACTCCAATCAGAGCAAACATGTAATCAAAAATGAATAACCATTTTCAATTTCGTTGCAAAACGAAAATACAGCCGCACCATATTCTAGTCCAATCAGAGAGTGCAGCAAGCACCTCTACCGGTTTCGAAACTTATTAGTCTCTCATCAGGAGGCACATATGCTGCTCTCTCTGATCCATCCAAAACAAACCCCGGCGTGCAGTCACGGATTGCAACGAACGAAATGGCATCTATGCCATATGGTAGGCATATACCAGGTAACCCTGGTAATCGGAACGTTCGCTAATCCGAACGCATAAAAAAATTATAAAATTAAAAAATATGATCGCGGACCGAATTTTTGGATTTAATATGACAATATGGGCACAATACGACCGCGGATTTTTGTTTTGTTTATGCAGAAATACATACAATATATTTGTTTATTATGCAGGTGTTTTATACCTTTAAAATGAGCACTGGTAAATGTCGATTACATTCAAACTAAGTAAGATATGGTGCAAAAAAATTGATGACTAATTTATTTTAAGATAAAAAGCGAAATATATTTAACCTCTTATCCACCAGATTTAAATGCATCGCTTTACTTCTACAATACCTTTTATTATAGTGCTATTTATATGTTCAAAAAGTTGGAAGGGTTTAAAATGCATGGTTTTGGAAAAAATAAGATCAAATTATAGAGCGTATTTTTAAATTTTCTTAAAAATCTTCCTTTTCTCCAAGTTTTCAGAGCAGCAGTGTGCAAAGTACAGATTGCCATGATGGTCGCCAACTAAGGAGATAAGGAAAAGCTCTTATCTCCATTTTTGTGAATAGAACATATTATTGCTTCCGATCATTATTTTGGTAATTGTTCTTCATTCAATATTTTTTCGATGGATATCTACATTTCTTCATGAATGTGATTTATTTCATATTTGAATATCTCTGATGTTATTCTTCCCTAGTGGATTAAATAACTAATTACATAGTTAACTATGTTAACTGTGTAATTATATAAGTAGATATGTTATATACACCAATTCAATTAGAATTGGCTTATTGATTCAAAATATCGACGGGATCTTTTTCGTTGTTCGTCTGATCTTTTGAAGCAGAATCACTTAATAATATTTCCATCAAGGATTTGACCTTACCTGCTTCTCATACCCCATATACTTTACCACAATCGAAATCTGTTAAATTACCTGACCGTGATGGGAGTGGTTATGGTTTTAAATATGGCTAAACATTTTTGTCCGAGAGTAATAATTACCGAAAGAATGAGAACTTATGAAAGATTGCGTGTTTCTTGTACGGGCGCCAAACAAACCCGATACTTCTGCTGTATACAGGGTTTTCCAAAACCTTGGTAGGTGGTTTCCAAAGTTATTTAAATTTTAAACTGATAAAGCGCAAATATGTTTTTTGTCTTTTCTTGCCTTTATTTAGTTTTTTCCTATGCCGTGTCCAACCATTATCTTTATCTATTTATTAGGGGAGTGCATATAGATTTTCACTTCGGAAAAAATCAAACAAGATACAACTTTTTGTAATTTCATTAACAAATGTTTAATAAACAATATATCAAAAAGTTCTACTCGAGAAGGGGGTGCTTCATTTTTTATTAAACAAATGAACTACGAAGTTTGATGTTTTTTAAATAACTCCGAAAATGTAAATTTTAGAACAAAACTGACTTGACCATTAAAAATTCTGAAAATTTTACAAAAAAAACCTTATTTAAAGAATTTTCTAAAATTAAATCTGTATCTTCTATAATTTTTTATTTATAACGCTAAAGTCACCCTTCTCACAAACATTGGCACACTGTAAACTAGCGTACGGCGAAGTGCACGGTTGAGTTATTTTAATGTAATTCTTTAACTAATGAATCAAACTAAATTTTACAAATTGAACCTATAAGAATAATAATTAAGCTATATTATGGTTATAATAAAAAGAAATAAAATGTATGGGCATAAGTACGGTGGGGGCGGAAAAATGAGCCTTACATGAATTTTGTTTAAAAATGATTTAAAAATGTGTAACTAATACAATTTGTCTTATAAAACCCTAAATTTTGCACAACTTACCTTTCAAGCACCGTACTAAATGATGTTTCGTTCAAAAAAATCTCAAAAATTTAATTCAAATGATATGACGTCTTAAAAAATGTAATTTTTGAAATCTTCGTAGTTTTATAGAATTACCACCACTTTAAGACGGTATTACTCAAGTTTGAACAGATCTATTACAGTTTTATAAGTGCTTTTTTAAAGCTTAGGATGTAAACTTTAAAATGCACTAAATTATTTTACTTTAGAAATGAAATAGACTATTTTTTTTTTGAGAAAATTAAGAAAGATAACAAAAATGTAATACAAAAACCGAAAATTACCAGCTAAAAAAATGTTATAAGTATAAAGTACATTCCATGTCAAATCACTCGGGCAAAAAATTTTGGATCTCCGATTTGTCTGAAAATTGGTACATAGCTTCTGCGGGACGTAAAAATAGGAATATTTTTGAAAGTATGAGTGGGTGTCTCAAATGAAAAAAAGAATGGTGAGAGAGAAATGTTTCTGATTGGCTTGGAAATTTGGAATGGGGAAAGTTTTGTTGGAATGTTGAGATAGTTTTGAAAAGAGGGATTATTGTGTTACCGGCATCCGAAAGGAGCAGTCAAAAGTTTTCGTGAGTAGTTCAGAAGCAAGTACTCGTGATTGTGTTGATAGGGAGAGTAGCTGAAAGGTGGAACGAGAGACAAATCAAATCGAGGAGAAATACCTCTTTGATTCTGTAAAGTCCAAGAGAGTAAGTTACAAGAATTATCGTTATTAAAATTATTTGTGACACCAAGTAAAAAAGATACTTGGGTCTTAGGAGATTATTGTTGAGAGAAAGAGAGGAGAGAGTTTTGGAGTTTATTGAACGAGTACTGGCAAAAAGAGGCCTGGCTTGTGTTTTGGAGAAATATTTGCTGGTATCCTGCTGGATTGTTTGCTGAGAACGGAGAGGGCTTTGATTGGTAGCCTAACATAATCAACAAGGAGGAGCTGTTTGGGTCAAGAGGAGACATCATTGTGTGTGAATCAAAAAGGTCAGTCAATAACCTATGTGATAGATTTTATTTATAATCAGAAGTTAATTTTTTTACGTAAAAGCATATGCATTTAAGATTCCAACATTTCAAAAATTTAATAGGAAGTATAAGTAATGTGTTTGTTTAGCTTGTTTTATTAATGGTATCAAGAACAAACCAATAAATATTTTTTTTTGAATTAGATTAATTTATATGATAAAGGTTTAATTTGGACAATTATGCCCACAGAATTTAAGTGATAAATTTACAGAGCATTGCTTTTGATAATAAAGGTATTTCTTTTCCTATTTTTATCCCGATAAGGATCAACTAAGAGATACTGAAACTACGAGAGAAAATAAGTATAAGATAAGATAATTTAGACATTTTTTTTTATATTATAAAAAGGCACCCTGAGATTCTTTCTTAATTTTTATGTATGATTTGCGTTAATTAAATAATTGATCAGATATATAATAATTAATATAAAAGTAATAGAAAGCAGATCATAACAATACATTATAAATTATGATTCGGGAGTGCTCCTAGTAGCATTTAACGTGTCTTGGTTTGTTTATTTCTACTGCATCTTGATTGTAAATTTAGTGTAAGTTTAAGATGTTTGTTTTAAGTCTTGCCCAGTTTTCTTCGACTCAGTCGCTTTAAATGATATAAATATGTGTTTCTACATTTTTTGCAATTTTTTTGCATAAATAAGTCCAAAAATATATCTACCTAGCACTAGGCTAAATTCTGAAACTTAGCAAAGAGAGCTAAAGTGCAGAAATCACTAGAACCGCAAAATATCTTAATACTTGAGGAAGAAAGTGTCCAATCAATGCATCCTTCCTATATGGATGTCAAAACTGAACCCTAACAGGCAAATATGACCAAGATACGCACAACAGAAAGGGCAATGAAAGGAGTAATGTAAGGTATACGACTATCAGTCGAGGAATATCGAAAAAAAAAATCGAGGATATCACAACAAAAATTGCCAAATGACAGATTGCCTGACGACATTAAAAAAATAGCCAGAACAAATTGGAAGTACATTGCTCAGGTTAGAGATCGACAAGTTGGGAGAGGCCTATGTCCAACAATGGACGATAGAAGGCTAAGAAGAAGAATAATAAGCCGACTCATTCTTTCTCTCTGGTTAAGTAGAGCTACTACCACTAGAGAACATTAAGTAGTTATCTAACATAATTTGGACTTTTCTCTTTTTCTTTGTCTCTTGCAATGCACAGGTATCAGTATCAATATTCTCCTCTTTGGTACTTTGGTTATTTCTTCTCTATTCTTACAACTAATGTTGTCTTAATTGTGATTATCTATTTTCTCCCATTTTATATCATTTACGTTTTCATTATTTTTACAATTTTGTTCATGTTCGTTATAGTTCTTCTGTAACGTTAATTTTTTATTAAAATCTTATGTGAACCAGTCTTATCTATTGCAACAAATATTTCAAAACTTTTATAGTTTTGAAAACATGGTGTGGAATTTTCCAAACCCAAATTCTTAATCCTTAATTTCTTATATTAAAAAACAGTTTGCCCTACTTGTCATTACAGTATATATTTTCAAAATAAAATTTCCTTCAGTTCAAGGGGTATCCAGAAAATAAACAACGTTATTTCATCATCATTCAGTTCGATAATGTTTTTATGAAAATAAAGGTTGAGTGGAATTTTTCGTTTAAATAAAATGTACAAGGATGTCCACAAACGCTATTCATAACAGAAAATTGCAAATTCTGGTTTAATTCAAATATCTTCAAAACTTTTAGTACTTGTAGTGTGTACCTGCTTTGTACGTAAGAAGTTATACTTCAAATATTATGATTTTAACGAAATAAATATAAACTAAAAAGGGGTAGTTCCCTGGAACTTTAGAAATAAATATACTTTAAACAGTTTACTATATAATATTAAATATTAAACTAATTTTAATACTTACTACATTAACACAAACGCATTGAAAAATGCCACAAAGAAATTATTTTGGAACAATTGCTGGCAAAAATGTTTACTAAATACGTATTTTTAATAAAAAAATTTATATAATAATATATATACTTATAGGTAATCATAAAATGTATAAAAAAATAAAAAATAAAAATTTGCATTGGGCATTGGGGAAATCAAATTGGGCAAATCGAAGCACTACTACATTTTACATTTTCCAAATACATAGGTATATAATTTTTTATTACAATACTAAAACGTTTACAGTTAAGTACCTGTTGCTTTTAAAAATTCTTTTAAAAGTCACTACAGCTATAAACACACTTTTGTCTTTGTTCTAACAACAATAAAAACTAAAACACAACATTTGCTTACCCACAGCCGCCTTATTGAATAATTTTTGACAGGTCATTGGAATGCCCAATCAGAGAAACGTATAACGTATCCGCTGTGATTCATTTGCGCGTAGGGCTAAAATTTTTTGATGAATTCAACCACATTTATATTTACTCCCAATCCCAACATTTTTCTAAATCGCGCCTAAAGAAGTGTAACTTCAAAAACGAAAAGAAAAATACTACGTAGATATAGTTAGTGACACAAAATCCGAACGTCCATGATATATTATTGTATTTTAATATAATTTGGTATGCATGCTTATCTTGGTAAAAACAATAAATGATTAGAATTCCAGCCATATCAGATTAGGTTTTCGTTTTTATTATTTTTTTTTTCTAAATTGTTTTATTGTATTGACAAATTGCGATGTAATAATGTTATTATAAAATCGATTTGAAATTTTTTCATTTTTTGAATTGACTGGTCTTAAACTTCAACTCACCAATATCTCCAACAAAAAGCAACAGTTCGATTCGAAAATGAACTGTCCGAAATCTTCACAGTCGGAAAAGGAGTTAGACAGGGTTGCATACTGCCACCAACATTATTTAACATATATGTACTCTGAAACCATCTTTAGAGAGGCCTTGGACGAATCAGAAGATGGTATTGCAGTAAATGGACAACTGACAACTTATAAATAATATTACACATGCAGACGATACAGTATCTATTGCTGGCAGATAGTGCGCAGGGACTCCAAATGATGATGGATAATGTTGTAGAATCATGTAACAAATACGGCCTAAAACTTAATTGTAAGAAGACAATAATAATGATCGTTAGTAAGAACACCAACATAAACGCCCAAATTACAGTAAACAATACACCCTTAGAAAGAGTACAGAAAATATGCTATCTTGGCTGCAATATTAAGGATACTTGGGATCACAGCTATGAAATAAAAACTCGTAATGAAAAAGCCAGAATCTCTTTTAACAGTCTTAGGAAGATTATCTGCAACCTATCTTTAAATATCAATATATTAAGAATTCTTAGATGTTACGTCTTTAGTGTCCTCTTCTATCCTATATCCTCCGTCTTACAGAAGATACCATAAAACGATTAGAGGCGTTTGAAATGTGGTGCTACCGACGTATGTTGAGGGTAGTGTTGCCAGGTCCGATTTGTTTTTAATCGGTACATAAGCAAAAACAAATCGGGATTTACGGTTGTAGATCGGGACAAATAAACAACAATAGCCCAGTAAATGACCGTTTTGGAGTGTAATTTTCAGAGAACTCCGAATTGCATGACAATCTGGTTTTAGGTTCTACTTACTATCTACTTCAAAGTTGAACTTGTACCGTTGGTTGCTTTTACTTGGGGGGTGTCAGTTACAGTTACCCCTTCTCGGGGGTAAAAAAACGCGCGGTAAAGGAAGTCCCAAAATGGATCAACTGACTAACCCTAAAAGACTTTTGTTCTATATAATTTTTTAACTAAGTCAATACTTTTCGAGTAATTTTTTTCGAAAAAAATATTCTTAGCAAAAATGTAGTTTTTAAAAAGGCATAAAAATTGTATGTTTAGAAAGTCTATAAAACCAGTAAAAGCAAAGTTGTATGTGTACCTCATTAAAAATACGTTCTTATTCGTCAAATTCCAAATCAAATTTTTCAACTTGAAATAACCAAAAAAAAACCTATTAAAATTTTTTAAAGTGTTTAAAAAAATCTTTAATTTTGTTTTATATAAAAGCCTCTAGCATTAAAACTAAGCGAGTTACGCTCAAAATAAAGTTGGCCCCTTTTTTTGATAAAAAAAAATCGTGAAAATATCCCCCTATTTAGCACCGTAAATAAAATTAATCGTTACCGCTTTACCTTTTACTTTATATGTGTATTGTTTGTACGATCTGTAAGGTTTACCGGTTGAGAGCGCTTAGTTTTGAAAAAAAAATGGATTTACAGTAAAAAAAATTTTCCTAAAATATTGTAAAACCCCTTTTTCCCAAATAACTTAAAAAGTATTAGAGATACTAAAAATTTCAAGGAGTAAAAAGTAGGTAGGTTTTGCTTTTATAAATATGATAGATTCATTTTGTTTTTCTGTAAGACAAAAATTGGTTAAAATATGGCTGTTCATATTTTGCATACACTCGTGATTAGTGACTCGTTCAGGCCCTTTCAATCATGTAAAAAATACATTAGTAAAGTAAATTGTTTGTAAAGCGGTAACGATTAATTTCATTTGGGGTGCTAAGTAGGGGTAGATTTTCACGATTTTTTACCAAAAAAAAAGGAATCAACTTGATTTTGAGCATAACTCGCTTAGTTTTGATGCTAGGAACTTTTTTAAAACATAAAAATAAAGCTTTATTAAGAAAGTTTTAATTGGTTTTTCCCGAAAAGTAATTCATTTCTTGGTTATTTCACGTTGAAATATTTGATTTGGAATTTGACGAATAAGAACGTATTTTTCATGAGCTACAACTTTGCTTTTGCTGGGTATAGACTTTACGAGTTCACATTTTTTTTTTCATTTTTTTATGTTATGTTACATTTTTTGCTAAGAATATTTTTTTCGATCAAATACTAACTTTTTGAGTTGTTTGTGAAAATCGCCCGCGAACGTGATTTTTTTGTCGAAAAATAATCATTTTCAATCTTAAATACTTCGAAAAGTATCAACTAAGTTAAAATTCTATAGAATTAAAATTGCTTAGAATTAGTCAATTCATCCATCTCCGGACTTATTTTAAACGCACGGTTTTTCACCCCAACTAGGGGTGACTGTCACCCCCCGAGTAAAAGCAACCAACGGCACAAGCCGTCTAAATTTTCATGCAATTCGGAGTTGATCCTGAAAATTACACGGTATCGCATTATTTCCCGTTCATTTACTGGACTACAAGCTGTTTCTATAATATGTATTTAATCCTACATAATAATAATAATCAGATGAAATTACAAAAAAAAAATCGTAGATTCAGTATATTATTTATTTATTAAAATTATATTTTTCATTTGATTTTGACGATTTTAGGAGTGCCTTGTTTTTTATAACATAGTTATAAAATTCACAAAGAGACTTAGAACAAAAACTGGAACAGTGGAGACAAGCTCTGGAGGAAAAAGGTTTAAAACTTAGTAGGACAAAAAAAAGAGTATTTGGAATGTTCATTTAAAGATGGAGCTACTACAAATAAAATGGTATTTTTGGATGGTGAAATGATTGTAAAAAGCAATAGTTTTAAGTACCTAGGATCGGTATTACAAAGTAATGGAGAAATAGATGGAGATGCATGCAGTAGAATTAGGGCTGGATGGATGAAGTGGAAAGAAGCGAGTGGTGTGTTGTGTGACAGAAAAATTCCAATGAAGCTGAAGGGAAAATTCTATAAAACAGCCATAAGACCAGCTATGATGTACGGAACTGAATGTTGGGCAGTGAAAAAGAAAGAGGAACAGCGAATACATGTGGCGGAAATAAGAATGCTTAGATGGATGAGTGGAGTGACAAAGAAGGATAAAATTAGAAATGAATATATTAGGGGAAGTCTAGGTGTGGCACCAATTGATGCCAAAATGAGAGAGCATAGGTTAAGATGGTTTGGTCATGTTCAACGTCGAGACGTTAACCACCCAATACGAAGAATAGCTGAAGTGCAGATTCCTGGAAGGAGTAGGAGAGGAAGACCAAAGAAGACCTGGGGGGAGACGATAAGGCAGGACATGTTGGTAAAGGGGATTAACATTGATATGGCCCAAGATAGAATTATGCGGAGAAATGCAATTAGGGAAGCCGACCCCGCATAGGGATAAGGCAAAGAGAATGATGAGTTATAAAATTCACTGCAAGTCCTCCTGAAATTGGTTTTCGTGGGCGAAAATCGGGACATTTAGTGTCCCGATCAGGTACAAGTCGGTACGCGTCCCCAGACCCCTGAAAATCGGGACGTCCCGCGCAAATCGGGACACCTGGTAACGCTAGTTGAGGGTAGGGATGGGAAAAACCTACCGGTTTAAACCTAAAACCGGTTTTTTTACTTCGCAATAACCGGTTTTACCGGTTATTTTTTTGTCACGGTTATAACCGGTTTTTTCTTTTTAAAGAAAAAACCGGTTATTAGGTTTTTACGGTGATTAGGATTAGGTTAGGTATTATTTGGGATCCCAATCATAATAATTATTATTCTCAAGTAACTATTCCAAACAAAACCATAATTCAAATTTTATTTTATTTTATAAATACAGAAGCAAACTGAAGTGCAATCTCACATCAGCCAGCAGAATCAGTTATTAAGTTTTATGTAATATTTCCTTGAAAAGGTATTTGTAATCATAATATTTACATAAGAAGTGTCTGTATGAATTAGACGCAAGCCAAACATCATCTATTTTTCACACTAAACTCTTAAACTCTTGACATTGAAAGTCGGTGAATGATTTTATCTGATTACCAAAAATAATGCTCTGCCTATGCATATCGTATTACTGATTACGAATACGAATCTCCAAGAATTTCCCTACGTTTTCAAAACGATACACCCATACAGGAAGTATTAAATTAGTTAAAATGTACCTATTCTAGAAATATATACAAACGTGTTAAAAGTAATACATGATACATTTTTTTGATTGTAGTAAAAATAAAAGATATATTGCATTATCCAATTTATTTTTAAGTAAAATATTTATGTTGATATTATTTTTTTTAAATCCCATTTCAAAGAGTCTGGGAAATTTTTTATAAGTTGAAATGGTTGGGGAATTTTTTGATTTTGGGAGGAGAAGAAAATTGTAATTGTAAATGTAACTTTGTAACCTATTGGATTAAAAAACCGAAAACCGGTTTTTCCAAAAACCGGTTTTTTTTGACCGGTTATAACCGCCAGGTTAAACCGTAAGCAAAAAAAAACGGTATAACCGAAAACCGGTTTTTTGTTAAAAACCGCCATCCCTAGTTGAGGGTCTCATATATACACCACACAACTAACATAACTGTTCTCCAGGGCCCAAGAAAAGACAAAGAAATAATTAACACCGTAAAGAACAGAAAATTGGCTTACTTCGGCCACATTATGCGTAATAATAAATACCGACTTCTACAGTTGTTTGACGGCAAGAGAGGTTCTGGGCGTAGACGTATATCCTGGTTGACCAATCCTGAGAAGTGGACTGGTCTAACGGCAAGTGATATATTTCGAGCTGCTGTGAATAGAATAAGATGGGCCAGTGTGGTCACCAACATCTATAGAAGACAGGCAATTTTAGAAGAATACAAGGCGGTATCTTCAAAGAGCTCTAGCTCCCTTAGGAAGCATTTTCAGACTAGGTGAATTCGGTTAAATTGTCTTAAAATTATCTGAGGAATCTCCGGTCTTCATTTGCCAGAAGAGTTTCTAGACACCCTGTGTAAATTAGTTTGAACACAGCCATGCAGTGTCAATTTCATAAGTTTTTTTGTTAGGAGGCCGAAACGTCAAGTAACGTTTATTTACATTCCCATATTTAATTCACTTCTCTAGTAATTACAAATGTAAAATAGCACAAGACAATAGCTGCAGAACAACCTATCCAATATACTCAACATCTTCTGCGCTAACCTACATAATTACGATCAAATCACATTTCCTTATGTAACTCAAAGCAATGAACCAGTTTATATGCTAAACGTAAAAGTTTGTCCAACAAAAAGTATCTTAAAAAGAAGAGTAATAAAATATTTACGAGCTTGCTTAGATACTTAAGAGAACGCATAAATTGGAATATTTGTGGCAGTCCAATGATTTCCTTATTGCCAATCTGAATAGACACCTAAATATTTTGTATTAACTTCCTTTTTACGAAGGAAATTGATTAAAATTAAAACTTTGATTGAAGGATTTTAAATAAAAACAACATAATTAACGCACTTGGCAGGGCCGTAACTACCACTGGGGCAACCGGGGCAGTGCCAACCGGGGAGCCAAGAGGGCCCCGTTTGGTTGGTCGTGTATATATTGTAACGAGGTCAAATAAACTTTTTAAAGTACTTTCAGTCAAGTTCTACTTCGAGTTGTCCTATTGTAATAAGTACAAAGCACATTAATTCTAACAACGTCAATGATCGATTTTAACCTATTTCACCATTATAAAAAAATTTGTCTCAAAATCTCTCCATGAAGTCACTTATATATATATATATAATCGGTTTATAACGTTCTACGACGTCTTCCGATTCCCAATCGCCATTGCTCTCGATCGTAGCACATGTCTTCGTTCAAGCCTCTTTCTCCGATTTCCCTATGGATTCCTTCTATCCAGCTTTTCCTAGGTCTTCCTCTCTTCCGCCGTCCTTTTGGTGCCCATCGTAGCACTTGCTTGGGTAATCTGTCTTCTTCCATACGTTGTACGTGGCCAAACCATCTTAGTTGCTTTGTTTTTATATCGTCCATTATTGTATGCTTTACATCCATTATCTCCAATATTCTTGTATTTCTGATTTTTTGTATTCTTGATATACCAGCAGATCTTCTCCAGAAGTCCATTTCAGTTGTTCTGAGCATATTTTCGGATTTTTCTTTAAGTGGCCAAACTTCGCTGCTGTATGTTATAATGCTCTTAACAATGCTGTTATAGATGTTACGTTTATTTTCTTTGGAGATACTTTGGTCCCATAGGATTTTGTTCAATAATGCGATAGCTTTCCTTCCTTGTGTGCACCTTTCTTGGATATTCTTGTCCAACGTTCCATCTTGTGTAATTGTAAGACCCAAGTATTTATATTCCTGACAGTGATTAATAGTTATTTCATTTTCCAACGCTAGATCCTGCTGTATACCTCCAACGCACATATATTCCGTTTTCTTGGTATTCACTTCTAAACCCCAGTTCCGGTACTCTTCTATGATTTTTCGGGTCATATATTCAATATCGTGATAATCCTGGGCCATAAGAATCTGATCATCCGCAAAACATAGAGTGTATAGCATGTTATCATCATTTAGCGGTATACCCATATTCTTACATTTCCTTTTCCAGGATTTCAAAACTTGCTCTAAATATATTTTAAATAGTGTCGGCGATAGACAGCAGCCCTGTTTAAGACCCTTATTCACTTCAAATCCTGACGAGATTTCCTTGCCTAGCTTAACTTTTGCTATATTATGTTGGTATAGATTTTTTACAGCTTTAATGAGGTTCAGACTGATGTTAGTTTTTTCGAGGGCTTCCCAAAGTTTACTTTGTGGTACAGTATCGTATGCTTTTTTTAAGTCTATGTACACTACATGCAGTTCTTGATTGTAGGCTATTTGTTTGTCTATTAACTGTGTTACACAATATAGGTGGTCAGTGGTGGATCTGCCAGCGCGGAAACCGGCTTGCTCTTCGGCCTCTAAGTCCTTGTATTCTTCTTCTATTTTATTTTTGATAATTTTTCCGTAAACTCTGCTGATGGTGCTTGTGACAGATATTCCCCGGTAATTATCGCATATATTTTTACTGCCTTTCTTGTGTATTGTAGAAATTACAGACAATTGCCATTCTTTTGGTATGACTTCGCCATTCATACATCTATTAAATAGATCTCTTAGGTATTCATACAGGGTGTTGCTACCGTATTTGAGCAGTTCTGGTGCTATGTCGCCAGGCCCTGACGCTTTTCTATTTTTTAGGGATTTGCATGCATTTCGTACTTCTTCCAGTCTTAACCGAATCGGTGAGCCACTGACAATTACATTGAAACTTTCGTGATCTTCGTTTTTAATAAAATCTTCTCTATTTTCTACTAGTAACTGCTTGAAATAGCCATCCCACTTTTCCAGAGTAATCGGTGTTATTATATCCCTTTTGGTATCTGTTCTCAACGTTTTAAGGAATTTCCAGCTCTCTGTGTTTCTTGTCCCCCCTATATAGGCGTTAAGTTGATTGCATTTGTTTGTCCATGTTTCGTTTTTCTTCTGTGTGATTTTTTTCCGCACTCTTGCTTGTGCTTATTTGTATAAAACCTTATCGGAATCTTTCTGTGTACTCATATATTTCCGGTACTTTTCTCTCTTATCGTCTATTTCGGTGGCTATTTCTAAGTCCCACCAGTATGGTTTATTTCTTATGTTGTCTTTGTACTCCCCCAATGCCTCATATGCAGCTTCGTGTATACATTGTGTTATATGTGTATGAAGATGTTCCGTATTTATAAATGTATATTGTCCTTTCAGTTTCTCGTCCAGTCGCTTTTCGTATAACGTTCTTATGCTTGTTTGTTGTAAGCTTTCTAGGTTGTATTTCTTTTTTGGTGCCAATTTGTTTCCTCCTTGTTCTCGTGGATTTAGATTTTTTTGAGATTTCATTCCGGAGAACAGTACTTCCGCTTTTAGAAGATGATGGTCACTGCCGCATGTTGCTCCTCTATAAACCCTTACATCGTTAATTTTCATTCGACTCCGTTGTTTTATCAAAAGATAATCAATTATACTTTTCTGGTTCATAGTAGGTTGGGACCGAGTATATTTATGAATGCATCTATGCTGGAAGAAGCCGTTCATAATTCTTAAATTGTTCTGTTTACAGATGTTAATTATTCTTGTTCCATTATTGTTGAGTACTTCCTCGCCGTATCTGCCTACTACGTCATCCTGTTTTTTATTGCCTGTTCTGCCATTTAGGTCTCCTAATAATATAATTTCTCTGGCATTTCCTATTTTGACGATTTCATCGTTGAGCTGTTCATAGAACTCATCTTTGTTAGCTACCAGTGCGTCCTCGTTTACACCATATACTCCCAAAATAGTTATTCTATAGCCATATATGTTCATGTTGACCTTTATCATTCTTTCATTTATTCCTTCCCACGATGTTATGTGCTTTCTTAATGTTCTACGTATGAAGATCGATATTCCTTGTTGAGCTCTTATGTGTTTTGGAACTCCACTATAAAAATGATCATAGTAGCCCAATTTCTGTGATTCTTGGCCTTTCCTCTTAGTTTCTGTCACCACTGCTATGTCCATTTTCATGTATTTTAGCTCTAATATAACTTCATCCATTTTATTTGAGAGGCTTTGAACGTTCCATGTTCCAAAATTCATAGTCCTTTTTCGTCGCTTTTTTCGTTGCCGAGTGATCCGTCCATTCATCCGAGTCTGATTATTGGGTCGTTTAACATTTGCTTGTTTTTACAAGTATCGAGGAGTTAGCCCGATGCCTTAACCCCCAACTTGGAGGACCAGGGTTTGATTTCAGAGTTCCTTCTCTTAGAGAGGTTGCTTTCTCCACAGCTAAGGAGTCCTCTCTACCCCACTTCAGTCATTTTTTTTACAAGTACCGAGGAGTAAGCCCGATGCCTTAACCCCCACCTTGGAGGACCAGGGTTTGATTTCAGAGTTCCTTCTCTTAGAGAGGTTGCTTTCACCACAGCTAAGGAGCCCCCTCTACCCCCCCATGAAGTCACTTCATTTTGAAAAAGACTAAGTTTTCACTCTAATGGCATATAACATATCCCACCAGAATGAAAACAATGGGAACCTTCTCTGGTTACACCTCCGAGGCTTCTACAATTTGCAAGCCATACGGATGCTGAGACTAAGGAAGATGAGGGAATTCTACAATTTACAATTCACGTCACATCTGCTCAGCGCGGTAAAGTTCCAACGAGACTGGTTCCCTTCATAGTCCACACAGAGTAAATGTAAATCAAAAATGAATAACCATTTTCAATTTCGTTGCAAAACGAAAATACAGCCGAACCATATTCCAGTCCAATCAGAGAGTGCTGCAAGCACCTCTACCGGTTTCGAAACTTATTAGTCTCTCATCAGGAGGCACATATGCTGCTCTCCCAGATCCAACCAAAACAAACCCCAGCGTGCAGTCCCGAATTGCAACGAACGAAATGGCATAGATGCCCTAGCGGCAACTGCTAGCAAAAGACTAAGTTTTCACTCTAATGGCATATAACATATCCCACCAGAATGAAAACAATGGGAACCTTCTCTGGTTACACCTCCGAGGCTTCTACAATTTGCAAGCCATACGGATGCTGAGACTAAGGAAGATGAGGGAATTCTACAATTTACAATTCACGTCACATCTGCTCAGCGCGGTAAAGTTCCAACGAGACTGGTTCCCTTCATACTCCACACAGAGTAAATGTAAATCAAAAATGAATAACCATTTTCAATTTCGTTGCAAAACGAAAATACAGCCGAACCATATTCCAGTCCAATCAGAGAGTGCTGCAAGCCGAACGAAAATACACTGATTGGACTGGAATATGGTTCGGCTGTATTTTCGTTTTGCAACGAAATTGAAAATGGTTATTCATTTTTGATTTACATTTACTCTGTGTGGAGTATGAAGGGAACCAGTCTCGTTGGAACTTTACCGCGCTGAGCAGATGTGACGTGAATTGTAAATTGTAGAATTCCCTCATCTTCCTTAGTCTCAGCATCCGTATGGCTTGCAAATTGTAGAAGCCTCGGAGGTGTAACCAGAGAAGGTTCCCATTGTTTTCATTCTGGTGGGATATGTTATATGCCATTAGAGTGAAAACTTAGTCTTTTGCTAGCAGTTGCCGCTAGGGCATCTATGCCATTTCGTTCGTTGCAATTCGGGACTGCACGCTGGGGTTTGTTTTGGTTGGATCTGGGAGAGCAGCATATGTGCCTCCTGATGAGAGACTAATAAGTTTCGAAACCGGTAGAGGTGCTTGCAGCACTCTCTGATTGGACTGGAATATGGTTCGGCTGTATTTTCGTTTTGCAACGAAATTGAAAATGGTTATTCATTTTTGATTTACATTTACTCTGTGTGGACTATGAAGGGAACCAGTCTCGTTGGAACTTTACCGCGCTGAGCAGATGTGACGTGAATTGTAAATTGTAGAATTCCCTCATCTTCCTTAGTCTCAGCATCCGTATGGCTTGCAAATTGTAGAAGCCTCGGAGGTGTAACCAGAGAAGGTTCCCATTGTTTTCATTCTGGTGGGATATGTTATATGCCATTAGAGTGAAAACTTAGTCTTTTGCTAGCAGTTGCCGCTAGGGCATCTATGCCATTTCGTTCGTTGCAATTCGGGACTGCACGCTGGGGTTTGTTTTGGTTGGATCAGGGAGAGCAGCATATGTGCCTCCTGATGAGAGACTAATAAGTTTCGAAACCGGTAGAGGTGCTTGCAGCACTCTCTGATTGGACTGGAATATGGTTCGGCTGTATTTTCGTTTTGCAACGAAATTGAAAATGGTTATTCATTGTTTTTTTCACTTCATTTTCTTTGCTTTCAAACCACAAAGCAGCTCCGTCTTTTAGATGGCTTCTTGGCAGTCTTCGAAGTCCTGCATATTATGTTGGATTTTAAGATTTTAATGAAGGGTGGCCGGTGGCGGATGTCGTTTCCTAATATCCCCGCCAAATTAGATTCTGCTCTCATTAGAACTGTATACAATTACTCGACGGTGTCCTCCTTTTTGACATTTTCCTATCTCCTTCAATTTTTCTTCCATGTTTTCCAAATCGTCGAAAAATTTGTTCCAAAATTTTCGTCGAAGTAAATCGGGAAAAACAGGTTTCTATGCAGAATTTAATTACGGTGAATTTTTATTTGGGCGTTTTTGGTGTAGAGATAAAATCTTTGCAGTTATAGAGCAAAAATTGAAAAAAACACGATTTTCGGGCGCCATTTTGTTTATAAAAAAGTAGCACACTATCTGTGGTAGCGGGTAGGTACCCCTCTATGATCCCAATAGAGAGCAGACTTACTTCAGGGATTTAGCGCCCCTGCCCACGCGAGCTCCTGGTTTTTTCCTCCATTTCCTATTTAGAGGTAACCAGGCCCCAACCTCCGTATTATCCTATCCAAACCCCAAATTCCTTCCCTAATATCCCCTCCCACCCACCAACCCGTCTGGCCAGCGTGGTGGGTTATGGCCAAAACCTCCACAAATCAAAAATGTCGGTTTCAACAGATATACGGAAGATACCCCAGGTGGGTAGGAAGTTTATTCCACAGTCCCACACCGAAATAACGGTCTGCCTCGAGGATTCTGGGGGAGGCAAGTCGACATTGAAAAAGAAGAACAACAAACAACTCCATATAGCAACTTACAACATCCGTTCCATGGCAAAAGACGAAAAACTCTACGAACTAGAAGAGGAATTAGGAAATATGAATTGGGATATAATGGGACTATCAGAAGTTAAAAGAAGAGGTGAAGGGTATGTGGACTTACATTCAGGCAACAGGCTCTATTATAAAGGCAATGAAGACTATACATACGGTGGAGTAGGTTTCTTAATCAACAAGAAGAGAAAATCACAAATTCAAATAATTGACAGCATCTCAGACAGGGTTACATACATGATTTTAAAACTAAATCCAAAAACCAAATTAAAGATTGTGCAAGTTTATGCTCCAACTGAAAAGGCAACTGATGAAGAAATAAATACTTTTTACGAAGATCTTAAAAAAGCTATAGACACCAACAGAGAATCCAAAATAATAATAATGGGAGATTTTAACGCCAAAATTGGAAGTAAGATTGAAGACTCTGAAAGCAAGATTGGAAATTTTGGATTCGGCACAAGAAACACAAGGGGAGAAAAACTTATGGAATTTCTGGAACAAGAAAACATGTATATTATGAATACCTTCTACAAAAAGAAACCTAACAGAAAGTGGACATGGGTTGCACCTAACGGAACCACCAAAAATGAAATAGACTATTTTCTCTCAAACAACAAAAGAATATTCGAAGACGTAACAACAATAAACAACGTAACAACGGGTAGTGACCATCGTATAGTTAGAGCAAAAATAAATATTAACATGAAAGAAGAGAGGAAAAGAATATTTAAAAAAACAACGCGAATAGATGCCTTTAAAGTAAAAACAAATGAAGAGCAATTCCGAGAGGTCTTAGCGGATAAGTTCAAATATGATCCTTCACATAATCAAGATGAAATTGACGAAATTAACAAAAACATCAATAAGAACCTTCTCGAAGCCGGACTACAGGTCGCAAAGGAAACAAGTACTAAAGAAGACAAAATAAGCAACGAAACTAAACAACTGATGACGGAAAGACGACAACTACTAACGCAAAACAAACGCCATACTCAAGAATACATAGAACTTAATAAAACAATTAGAAAAGAACTAAAACGCGACTTACAAAAATGGAACGAGAACTTAATAGAGCGAGTCATTGAAAACAACAGAGGCTTAAAATGTCTAAGACCCGCATTGGGTGTTCAAAAAATCATTAAAATTAAAGACGCCAATAGTAAGGAAGAGAAGGACAAATATAAAATAACAAAAATAGTCGAAGACTTCTACAAAAGCTTGTACAGCTCGCAAAGCCAGCCTAATGAATCAACAAAGGAGAACGTCAAAAGAAAAATAAAAAACGTGGGATCAGAAGTACTACCAAATATAAAGGGATTCGAAATAGAAAGAGCTTTAAAAGAACTAAAAAATAATAAAGCTCCAGGACAGGACGGTATAATTGCCGAGCTCTTGAAAACAAGCAAGAGAGTAACAATCCCTATACTAACAGAGCTATTTAATAAATGTCTCCATAATAGCAAGATCCCTAAAGACTGGAACGAAAGTCTAGTAATACTTTTACACAAAAAAGGGGACAAATGTGACCTACAGAATTACAGACCGATATCGTTGCTCAGTCAAGTATACAAACTATTCATGAGAATTATTAACAACCGGTTGACCTACAAAATGGACAATTACCAACCAGTGGAACAGGCTGGCTTCCGCAAAGGATATAGTACATCAGACCATCTGCTGACAATGAGAACATTGATAGAGAAGGCAAATGAATACCGACTACCCGTATTTCTTGCCTTCGTAGACTATGAAAAGGCGTTTGATAGTATCGAGATGTGGGCCATAGAACAAGCTATTAATAATTGTAGAATAGATTCGAGATATAGACAACTAATACATAATATATATGAAAATGCAACTATGATAGTACAACTAGACGAACATACAAATCCCATCCCTATTAAGAGAGGCGTGAGACAAGGAGACGTAATATCGCCAAAGCTTTTCAACCTAGCACTAGAAGACGTCTTCAAAACGACAAATTGGTCAACCTATGGCATTAACGTTAATGGCAAGAAGCTAAATCACCTCAGATTCGCTGACGACATTGTGATTATAGCGAGCTCATTCGAGGAACTGCAAATTATGATAGAGGAACTCGCAGGCAGCTCCCAATACGTCGGTCTAAAAATGAACATGAAGAAAACAAAAATAATGACAAACACAGATGACCCCAGACGCATAACTATAAATGGCAGTGAGATAGAAAAAGTCCAGGAATATATCTACCTAGGCCAAATCCTGAAACTTGACAAAGAAAACCAAAGTGCGGAAATTAATAGGAGAGCAAGACTAGCATGGGCAGGATTTGGAAAACTTGGTTGGATACTTAAGAACCGCAAAATACATCAATATTTGAGGACCAAAGTGTTCAACCAGTGCATCCTTCCTATCATGACATATGGGTGTCAAACCTGGACCCTAACCAAGGCAAATATGAATAAACTAGCTACAACAGAAAGAGCTATGGAAAGAGCAATGTTAGGTATACGACTGTCAGATAAAAAGAGGAGCGACTGGGTAAGATCAAAAACAAAAGTCGAGGACATAACAACAAAAGTTGCCAAACTTAAATGGAGCTTTGCAGGCCACACTGTTAGACAAAAAGACCAACGTTGGAATGCAATGATACAACATTGGAGACCTTACCAAAGTAAACGACCGAGAGGAAGACCACAGATGAGATGGGTTGATGATATTAAAAGAGTAGCCGGAACGAATTGGAAATATGTTGCTCAGGATAGAGACCGATGGAAGGAGTTGGGAGAGGCCTATGTCCAAACGTGGACGATAGAAGGCTAAGAAGAAGAAGAAGCACACTATCTACGGACTTTGCATACCTATATTATTAATATATACAATCATAAGATTCGATTCCAGCAATAAAATTGCTGGTAAATAACTTTTCCCAAAAACGGCCTATTCTCGGATAATCTGCCCAGACTATACGTACAGAATTGTTCAACCTGATTTTATTTTGAATGCAAACTAACAACAAGACCTTCAAAACGAAGCAATCAACTTCGTAAAAGGTTTTCCAGATGAGAGATGGGAGGTTTACCCCCTTCCGCTGGGGGGGTAAGGCCCCGAGTCCCCCGGTAGGGGGCCCCCAGGTCGCGTTTGCCCCGGAGCCCCCAATATCGTACTTAAGGCCCTGGCACTTGGGGAAGAAGATAAGAAGCACTTGGAGAGAGGAAAGCTACGGATACCTATTAACATATCAAAAAAGAAAACTCATGGTTTAGAGAGGAAGTGACGACAAAATGTGATGAAAAGAAGAAAGCCTTTTTACAATACAGAAAACAAACACGTCATCCATACAGCCACTATAAAAGAATCCGAAATGAAACGAATTCTTTAGTCGGACAAATAAAAGATTTAAACTGAAGACACTCATTTCGAAGCAGGTCCAGTCAAAAAATCAAAAATTGCAGAAGATAGATGTCACTTTGTCGTTATTAGCAACTTAACCCCAATTTACACCCCTATTCAAGTAGTTCACTACATTAAAGAGAAGCTAGATATTAAGGAATATATTCGATGTTACGCCCTACTTCAAGACGCCAACACAGCAACTGGTTCCTCATTCAAAATAGGCATAAAATCAAAAACGTCCATCGACTTATTATTTAATAAGGAAATTTGGCCACCTGGTGTCAACATTAAATGGTCCACAGAATCATCATACTCTGAACCAAAGACTTCATCTGAACAAAATATGAATCCGAAGTACAATAGAAGCCCGGTTAGCTTGGAAAATCCAATTACCATTCCAAGCAACAACAAAAATGAAGTTGAAAACACAAATATATTTACAGACAAGCAGGCCATCACAGTTTGCAAATCCAAAGAGCCTTTCCGTTCCCATATCAATTTTATTAAGAAAGATACTTTGGAACCATCCATAAATTTGGATCCTTTAACACCACCAAGAGTTAGACTAACTAATAACTCGAACAGTCGATACCTTCTTGCAAGATTAAGGGAACCGGATATCTTAAAAGCAATTAAACTACATCTTGCTTTTCTTCACGACCAGCCTTCTTCTGTATTTTATGATGGATACACCAACACCAGCGTGAAACTCTTTTTGGCTTCCGAAGGACTACCTACTACGACCGAAGAACTACGAAAAGTTCTTCTAGAATTTAACCATGCCTACGGAATTGGTCCAGCTGAAGTGGAAGCTGATCTTGCCGCTTATAGGTCCTACCTCAGTTCGGAAAGAATTATACACCTACAAAAGTCAAGGGAATGCCACCGAAGCTATTATTCCACTGGCTCTCCAAAGCGAAATTTTTAAACATCACGACGTGTTCTGAGGGACTAGAAACCTCAAATTTTTTTAGTGATGACAACTTTGGCATGGTTCTGATTAATATTCGTTCTATAAGAAATAAAACTGATGAATTATTTTTGTTTCTGGAGGAATTAGGATTTCCCCCGATAGTTGCGCTTACAGAGCACTGGCTTGAAGTCAACGAGCCTTTTTTTGTAGAAAAATATACCACAATTGCCAGGTATGATCGCCCAAGTTCGGCTCATGGAGGCACCCTAATTCTCTCTAGAAATAATGATTTTTCTCCGGTAACAAAATACGACTTTTTGTTAAGTGAATCCGTCTTTGAGTTTTCCTTAGTTTATAATAAAAATCTTAATCTTTACATTATTTGCATTTATAGATCACCTGACTCTGCCGTGGAACTATTTTTTCAGAACCTGCTAAATTTGTTAGATGACCTGCCTCATAAAAGCAGAAAAATTCTATGCGGTGACTTTAACATTAATTATGCTGCTGCTTGTGCTACCCAAGTATCCCTGGTCAACATATTTGAATCGTATGGTCTCTCAATGCACGTTAATTCTCCTACAAGGATTACAAAAACTACATCTACCATAATCGATTATATTGTCTCAGATTTCTCACCCCTTGATGTCTGCTCTACAGTGATTAATGCGGGACTATCTGATCATGAAGCAGTGTATACGAAGTTTAACATCTTCAGCAAACCCTCCTCAGAACCCAGACGTTTAGGTAGGATTTTTTCCGCCCAGAATTTTCGTAAATTCCAAAATTTATGCTTAACTTCTGAGTGGCAGTTTCCTTCTATGGACGTGGACTATAATTTCAGTGTTTTTCTAGATGAGCTTATCCGCATCTTCAATAAAGCTTTTCCTTTAATTCCTATTAAGCCAAAACATCGAAAACCTTGGGTTACGAAAGGTATCCGCATAACAGCCAAGAATATGCGTTCACTTCTATACATCAAGAAATTTACTACCAATGTTTCTGTCACTGAATATATCACGAAGTACAGGACAACATATCTAAAACTTGTCAAATCAGCTAAAAAAGCCTATTATCAAAATCGTCTGGGAAGCTCTAAAAGTGTTGCAAAAGAAACCTGGTCTATAATAAACGATCTCGAAATAAAACTCACACACCTCAATCATTTTCCCTTCCAAATCCTGAGAGTCTAAACGATTACTTCGTTAATGTCATAAAAATATAACATCAACTATTTTGCCGCAAAAAGATCCCATTTCCTATCTCCCTAATTCAAGAAAGGTCTCGAATTCATTCTTTTTAAAACCAGTCGATAACTCTGAACTGACCCAAACAATCAATAGTATCAAAAGCAAATCATCCTGTAGTACTGATGGACTATCTATAAAAATTTTCTCTAATCTCACAGAAAATGTGTTGGAAATCCTCGTCTCACTAATTAATGATTCCTTCGAAAAAGGTCAATTTCCAGAGTGCCTAAAGACAGCCATTATTATTCCTCTTCATAAGGGTGGCGAAAAATCTAATGCCTGCAACTATAGACCTATTGCCTTACTACCGGTACTCTCCAAAATTATTGAGATACTCATTAAAAGTCGACTTATGTCTTTTATCGTTGATAACAACATTTTATCTCAAAATCAATTCGGCTTTTTAACTAATAAATGTACCACTAATGCCATGTTTTCTGTACTACATGAGGTTTATCAAGCACTAAACAATAATTTTTATACTGCCACTGTTTTCTGTGACTATGCCAAAGCTTTTGATTGTGTAAATCACGACATCTTGATTAAAAAACTAAATTTCTATGGAATTAGAGGTATTTCTTTGAATTGGTTCCAATCCTACTTGAATAATAGGAAACAACTAGTTAGAGCAAATGATACTGACTCTAGTCTCAAAAACATTGTATGTGGAGTACCGCAAGGTTCAGTATTGGGTCCTCTTCTGTTCCTTATCTTTATAAATGACATCACTAATTTAAAAATCGATGGGAAAATTTTTCTTTTTGCTGATGATACCAGTATCACTTGGAGCAACTCAACTATAGCATCTCTTCATGAAACTATAACTTCGGATCTACTGACGATAAAGACCTGGTCTGACTCTAATTTACTCTCTTTTAATGTAGATAAAACAGTAGCATTATCCTATAAAGGAGCTCTTCAACCTTTGCCTCTTAATAACAGTCAGATCAGTACCGTTGATTCTGTAAAATTTCTTAGTATTTTTTTAGACAGCAACCTCAAATGGTCCCTTCATATCGATTCGTTAAGTAAGAAACTCGCCTCATCTTGCTTTGCAATAAGATCTGTCTCAAGGGAACTCAATTTAGCATCTTCTAAAATAACATATTTTTCATTATTCGAGTCTCATCTTCGATATGGTCTTCCTTTTTGGGGTTCTAGTACAGCTGCTCAATTTGAGGTTATTTTTAAATTGCAAAAAAGAGCAATAAGGTATCTGTTTGGCCTCAGAAGATCTACACATTGCAGAAGTTACTTCAGGAATCACGGAATTTTAACACTTCCATCTTTATATATTCTAGAAACGGTTTGTTTAATTCGTAAACACGTTCATGCCTTTCCAGCAAGGCCCAATCATCTTTACTCCACCAGAAATTCAATCTTTGATATTTATTTACCGATCCCATGCACTGAGTTAGTAAAGAAATCTATATTATATTTCGCAAAAAAACTTTACAACCATCTGCCTTTACAACTTAAATCTGCAACATCTTTCCCAAAATTCCGTAAACTGACAAAAGCCTATCTATCTGAAAGACCATATTATTCAATAGAAGAATTTCTTAATTAATAACTAAGAAAATTGGGTTTCATACGCAGTAGCTTAAACTGTCAATTCCTAATGTTGTATTTTAGTTGTTGTAAGTATGTTCAACTTTCAATTTGCAATGTATATAAATTTTGCAATTAATTGTTTTTGTCTTTGGTTTTATATCTTATTTACTGTATATTGACGATTTATCTAATTTTATTGAATTGTAGTTGTTATTTGTTATTTCTTGTTGATATTATGTTTTTCTTTTGACTGTATGTAAGCTTTGTCCATAAAATTGTAAAAATTTTCAGTGACAATAAAGCATATTTCTATTCTATTCTATTCTAAAAAGGGAACACTGGGAGAGCTTCTCAAACAGATGGAACACGACTTCTATGGAACACAAAGAGAAATATACAGAATGACCAGAGGATAAGGAATGGGATGAATTAACTAATAAAGATAAGACACATTCAGAAGAAAACATGGGCAGCCCACTTTTGATCGATCTTTGCTATAGGTGCCGATAAGGAACCACCAACACTAGAAGTGATGACAAACGACGAAATAAATGTTGAGGAGGGAGAGATAAAGAACACATTAAGGAAATTAAAAAATAGAAGGAATGGACAGAATTCCGAAGTATTTTCTCAAAACACAGGAAATCAAATAACTACTAAAACTAATCTAAAAAATAATAGGACAAAACAGAATACCACAAGGATGAAGATCCAGAATCCTAATACCAGATGTGTACGAAAATTTTTGGGAGATACTCCAGCATACCAAGTCACCTAGGGCTCGATAACACGGAAAGAGTCCCACCAGAGCTCAATCCTTTTGATACCGTAGGTATCTGGGATGAGTCAATTTTCCCCTTAGGGGGAGAGTGAGCTGTATGGCTAAGTCTGGAAGGTGAAAAATCAAATGCATAAAGCAAACAGAGCCGCAGGATGTCTGAATGAAACAATATGGAGAAATAAATCTTCTTCTTCTTATAATTGTTGTAGATCTGTCGATCTGTTAATTCCGACGTTGAAGTATTTCTTGAGAGGTAGACTGCCAGCTATCTCTCCATCTTTTTGGTGGTCTCCCCGGTGGACGCTTGCTTGCTGGTTTTCCTTCTAGAGCAATTATTGGTAGTCTGTGCTCCTCCATTCTTTTTACATGACTGAACCATTCTCTTCGTCTTTGCCTGCCCCATCTGACCACATCTTGCACGCCACATTGTTCCCTGATGATGTTGTTTCGTATTCTATCTCTTCTTGTCTTCCTGCAGACTTCTTAGTGTCTTCATTTCGGTGGTCATAACAGGACTGATGCAAGTTTTATAAATTCTAACTTTGCTGTTCATTCTCATATATGGGTTATTCCAGACCAAATCTCCCAAACATCCGGACAAGTCAGCGGCCTTGTTAATTTGTCCTCTTAGGTCTCTGGCAGGGTCATGATAACTTGATAACTCTACACCTAGATATTTGAACTGGTTTAGCTGTTCTATGGGTTTCCCCTCTACCACGAGCTTGCATCTAATTGGGTCTTTCGCAATGGTAATGCATTATGTTTTCTGCGTGGATCTGTTCATGTTGAGTCGTTGATATGCTTGATAGAATCGATAAAGTTGTCTTTGTAGGTCATCCTCGCCCTCTACAATCAGGGCTGCATCATCCGCATAGCACACTATACTGATTCTACTGTGGCCGAGTCTGTATCCTAGTTGTAGCGATTTCACATCTTCTATTAGTTCATCCATTAGCATATTGAATAGAAATTGACTGAGGCTGTCTCCCTGCCTGATTCCTCCTGGTGTTGGTATGTTGGCCGTAGTGGTGTCGTTGGTTTTAATTTTTGTCGTGTTGTTATTGTTCATTTGTTTTATGACTTCAACAATGTTTGCCGTTATCCATTTTTGCTTAATTTTATTTATTATATCGCTAAGTCTGACTCTGTCAAATGCTTTCGTTAGGTCTACGAAACAAATATATGCAGGTTTGTTATATTCTATCGACTTCTCTTTCACTTGTTTCATGACAAATATTGCGTCCGTCATCGACCTGTCTTTTCTGAATCCTTGCTGTTCTTCTCTGTTCTTTATCTGTGATTTCAATTTATCCTTGAGTATGCCTGTGAATAACTTCATTGTCGTATTTAAGAGAGTTATTCCTCTGTAGTTGCCCGGCCATGATCTTTGTCCTTCCTTAAAAATCGGTATTGTGATACTGATGTGCTAATCTTGTGGTATCTCTGCTCTGTCTAAGATTTTTTTAAACAATGTTGTGAGACAATTAGTGAGTTTCTGACCGCCGCCGTATTTCAGCAGTTCGTTCGGTATTCCATCAGTACCTGGCGATCGTCTATTCTTTAAGATCTTCATTCTCGCTTCTACTTCAGTTTCTTTAGTGATATACCTGTCTCTGTATTGTAATTGTGTTCGTCATTGGCGTCTTCACCTTTGTAGAGTTCTCATGTCTCAGTTGGTATCACCTTTGTCTGTACAAATTCAGTTACAGAGAAATAAATAAAGGGCAGAATTTACAAAACATAATAACATACGCGGTAGAAACACGACCTGACGGAGAGATTTTTTTCTCCAGTATCGCTTCTGACTTCATGTATAGTTTCTTTGTATGGTTATAACATAACATTCCTTTACCACCTTAGCATTAAAGTTGCCAATTATTTATAAGATGTCATTCCTGGGTATCATTTCACAGGTTTCTTTTAGTATATCATAAAAAGATCTTTATTAGATAAATTGACGGGAGATGAATGCATATTGTAGATTCCCTCTTGTCTGCTTCATTTATCGTTCTTTTGCTTTGCAAATTGTAGAAAGCGCGGATTTAAGTTGTCACCAGAATTTTGGATCCCACGACAGAAGTTTTAGATTTTCGGTTTTAGATAGGACTTCTTATTGTGCTAACCTTTCTTGTTAATATTTTTTCATCTGTAGGGCTATTTCTTGCATCTTACACTCTTACATGAAATTAAAAGAAACATGAATGGAAAATACACGTACATTTCAGTGTTTTTTATTATACCATACAATGTGAAAATTAAAATTTACATTTTAAACATTGCATGAGGGTGGTTCCTTTGATCTTTTGTCTTTTAGTCAGGCAGTAAGTAAACTCTATGAAAACCAATAAATCTGCTGGTCCAGATGAATTACCTAGTGAGCTGATAAAGTTGGTCAACGAGAAAAACCTGGACATAATAGTAGAACTGTTCAACGCTATCTATACTGCGGGAATCATCCATAGAGAAATGTTGACATCAGCATTTGTGTGTTTGCCAAAGAAACTGAATGCCAAAGAAGTCAGTGACTATAGAACCATAAGCTTAATGTCACATAACTTGAAAATTCTATTGAAAATTATCCACGCCAGAATACACTCTAAACTGAAGCTGGATATTAGTGACACTCAATATGGGTTCCGCAATGGTATGGGTACCAGAGAGGCATTATTCTCCTTCAACATGCTGACACTGAGATGTTTGGATGTTAACCATCCTCTTTACGTCTGTTTTATAGACTACAATAAAGCGTTTGATAAAGTAAAACATGATCTTTCTCTCTCCTGTCTTTTCCCCATTACTGAGGATCGTGATTTCTTCCAATATTCCTAACAATGTTTCTCCATTGGTCTCTATCTTCAGCTGCTCTAAGAGCTTCGCAGAATGAGTTTCCAGCTGAATGCTTTATTTGGTCAAACCATCTAGTTGGTGATCGTCCTCTTGATCTTCTCCCCGGAACGATCCCCACGTGACCAAAGAATTGCAGAATTCGTTGCAGACATATTGTGGACAGCCTTTTTTTAATACTGAGTTGGTTCAGAATGGAAACGTTTGTCCTATGAGCTGTCCAAGGTATGCGCAGCATTCTTTTCCAGCACCACACCTCAAAGGCATCAATTTTTTGGCGCTCGCATGCGCGAAGAGTCCAAGTCTCTGCTCCGTATAGAAATATTGATAATACAAGTGCATTCACCAGTCTCATCTTGATATTTTGAGAGATAGGTCTGTCTTTCCAAACTTTAATTAGGCGAATCTTCGCATTTTTTGAAGTTATACTTCTTTGGGCGCGATTGAGATTGAGGGTGAATTTATATTGATCTGCGCGCATGCGCACACCGACAGTATGGTATTAGTCGTTATACGGGCTCTGATTGGGTGTTGAAATGATCTGTCAATAATAAATGATTGTTCAATATGAAGGTAAAGGTTAATAACAGCCAGATCTCTACCGTTGATTCTGTAAAATTTCTTGGTATTTTTTTAGACAGCAACCTCAAATGGTCCCTTCATATTGATTTGTTAAGTAAGAAACTCGAATCAGCCTGCTATGCTATAAGATCTGTTTCGAAAGAACTCAATTTAGCATCTTCTAAACTAACATATTTTTCCTTGTTCGAGTCTCATCTTCGATATGGTCTTCCTTTTTGGGGTTCTAGTACAGCTGCCCAATTAGATGTTATTTTTAAATTACAAAAAAGAGCAATAAGGTATCTGTTTGGCCTCAGAAGAACAACACATTGCAGAAGTTACTTCAAAGATCACGGCATTTTAACCCTTACATCTTTATATATTTTAGAAACTGTTTGCTTAATTCGTAAACACATGCATGTCTTTCCAGCAAGGCCTCATCATGACTACTCCACCAGAAATTCAAATTTTGATGTCTATTTACCGATCCCGTCCTCTGAGTTAGTAAAGAAATCTATATTATATTCCGCAAAAAAACTATACAACCATCTTTACAACTCAAATCTGCAACATCTTTCCCCAAGTTCCGTAAAATGACAAAAGCTCATCTATCTAAAAGACCATATTATTCAGTAGAAGAGTTTCTTAATGACTAACTAAGAAATTACAGTAATGTACAAGTAACCAAACTTATCTATATTTGGGTGTCACATGCAGCAGCTTAAACTTATTAGTTCCTATGTCTATAAATAGTTTACTTTGTTGTATGTTCACTTTGCAATTTCTATAAATTGTTGGAATATATCGATTTTGTTTTTTTTTTCTTTACTTTATTAACTTATAATTTTGTATTTATGTATATTTTTTTTATATTGACGATTTATCAAATTTCAGAAAATTGTATTTGTTATTGTTATTGTTAGATATTATTTATTTATTTTTTCTGACTTTAATTAAGCTTTGTCCATAAAATTTGTATAATTTTCAGTGACAATAAAGCACATTTCTATTCTATTCTATTCTAAACAAATGTATAATAAATATATTAGTTTTATTTTTGTGAGGATAGAAACAAAAAAGTTTATAATTGTAGTGACATTTAAAAGCAACAGGTACGTAATAATTGTAAATGTATCATAGGTACCTACCTATTTGAACCTACCAAAATACATAGTATGTAATACTTTTATTTACATAATTTGATTACCATCAAAATTTCTATCAATGTTCACCTAATATATTGTTTTCTTACTCATGTTTTGTTGTATTTTTTCAATTCGAAATCATTTCAATTCAAAATCAAAATAATTTAATTTAATTCAAAAATGTCAAAAGTTAATCCGTTTAGTTAGTCGATCTTCGCACATAATGACACATTGCCTCCGTGGCGAAGCGTTTAAGGCGAATGAACCCCAATATACCATCCGCGCTGATAGCTGGTTCGAATCCCAATAAAAACTTTTATTTTTTTATACATTTTATGATTGTAAGTTTATTTATTATATAATTTTATTTTCAGAAAATACGTATTTAGTTAAAAAAATTTCCGACAGTTAATGTTCAGAAATCATTTGTGGCATTTTTAATGTGTTTATGTGTGTTTTATTCTTTTATTATTTTAATTTTTGGCACTGTTTTAATAAAAATGTTTGAGAAGTAGTAAGTATAAATTAGTTTAATATTTAAATAAAATATAAATAAAAAGTATTGTTTAGGCAATACGTAAAGTATCCTTAACAATAGTAACCTATACTTATTGTACGGTTATAGAGTATATTCCCATAGGTAAGCTGGTTAAGAGTAGATAACGATTTTTCATATGTAATTTAAAGTATTATCTGCATAAATGGCACAAAGAATATTTGCTACGAGAGGTATATGGTTCAAAATGCATACAGTATCACGACTAATAAGTTATGTTCACATACATGTAGAGTACTTACAGTTTTATTCCTTGATGACGTGTCACATCAGAGCTCTGATTGAATTCCATAATCCATTTGGTTCATTTGTAAGGCACTCACTAATACGCTAAATAAATCATCGTCGATAATACTGAGCAGATTGAATTATCTGAGCGGTATAAAACGATAGCAAAAAAAGCCGGTAAAATGCGGCCTTTTTACGAATAGCGGGAGCGTCGATAGATTAGAGATGATTCTCGTTAGGAAGCTTTTGACGATCTGCCCCGGCGAGGGGTTCAAATGCGAGTCTCAACAATAACCTGGAGTTTCCAGAAAGGTTACATAAATACTACTTGAATTTTAAGTAATCAGTAGTACAGGGGCGTAACTAATTATTTTAGTGAGCCGTGTATAATATATTTATTGTACATATTGCCGGGGGCGACAGGCGAGAGAGATGGCCTATATCACCTCGAAGAGAGGGGATTGGCAAAGATGTGCACAACGATAAGAAATGTTTGAAGAAATTAGAGTTTATATACACAAGGGGTAACAACGATAAAATGGAGGAAAACGATAAGTTTTCCCCCTAGGGATAGATTTTAATCTTCCAGGGGAATCACAGCGATTTTCGTAATACCACGAAGAAAATCACCGTGAGTAGTGTGAATCTTGACAGTACGAACTAGACCATCCTTACCAGGCAATACATCTATTACCCTGGCAGTTGGCCATAAGAGTGGAGGAGTACCATCCTCCTTCAACAGAACCAAATCCCCGATCTTGACAGGGTCAGTAGGGTCGGTCCATTTATTTCTTTGCTGCAGGAGGCAAAGATAGTCTTTTTTCCACAATTTCCAAAATTGCTGTTGAATTTTACTAATACGCTGAAAAAGATTCAACCTATTTTCAGGTATCTCTGAAACACTTGGTTCAGGGGGCGCGGTTAAACTTCTTTGAACTAAGAAGTGAGCTGGAGATAGGAAAGCGAAGTCATTGGCGTCAGACGACATCCTAGTGATGGGTCTCGAATTTAGAATAGCCTCGATTTGGCATAATACTGTGTTAAACACTTCAAAGGTGAAGTGGGAATTTCCTATAATTCGATAGAGGTGATACTTCACACTCTTTATTCCTACCTCATGGAGGCCGAATTGATGGGGGTTGCGGGGAACACCCATCTTGAAAGTTATGGAGTTTTGAGTACAGAATTCCTTAATCTGTTCCGAATTATTTTGATTTAAGAAAAAATCATAGAATTCGCGCATTTCATTTTTTGCCCCATGGAAGTTTGTGGCATTGTCGCTCCAAATAATACTGGGCGTGGATCTTCTGGCAATAAACCTTTTCAGAGTAAGAATATAGGCTTCTGCGCTTAATCCTGTGACGAGTTCGATATGAACACATTTAGTGCTCATGCAAATGAAATAGGCTACGTATGCTTTGTAAAGCGGTGCCTTCCTCAAATGTGAGGACTTAATTAAGAAGAACCCCCCATAGTCCACTGAGACGACTTGGAAGGGTCTAGTGGGGAGTACACGATCGGGATGCATATCTGCCATCTGTTGAACAGAATTGGGTGTCATGAATCGGAAACAGTTTACACACTTACGAATTAAGCGTTTAATCTGTCTTAATCCGTCAATTGGCCAGTACTTCATTTTGACATACGAAAGTACTGTTTGCGCGCCTGAATGTAATAACTTATGATGAGCTTGAGTCAAGATTAGTTCTACAACTCGACATTTAGAAGGAAGTAGAATGGGGTGTTTTTGATTATACGATATGGGGGCGTGTCGGAGACGTCCTCCCACACGAATCAGCCCATCATTATGTTGTAGGAAGGGGTTGAGTTTACGAATGGCTTTATTGGTCACGAGTTTAGCATTTTTCAATTCAAGAATCTCTTTTTTAAAGTAGATACTTTGGATATACCTGATGATCGCGTGATCAGCGATCTCCATTTCGGGTGGCGTCAATATATCCGTATCTCGTGGAGAGTTATTTATTTTCTTTTTAATATTACTGATGAATCTAAAAAGATAAGCGACAATTCTTTGAATTTTACGAAAAGAAGAAGATTTAGCGAATAGATTTTCAAAGGTGTCGTTGAGTTCGTGATTTGTTGCTATGTTTGAGACAACTAACTTCCTTAATTCAGGAAGATCATCCTGAAAATGAGGAATTTGATGAAGAGAAAAATCGATGGGATTGTCTCTAATAAAGCTAGGTCCGCATAACCAGTCTTCGGTGGTCTGGGGATTATCAAAGACATTTATCCCTCTGGAAGCGGGGTCAGCGATGTTTTCGTGACTTCTGACGAAATGGAAATCACAAGGAAAAGTTTCCAACAAGGAATTGACCTTTTGAATTCTGTTTTGTACAAAAATGTTCCAAATGTGTTTTTTAGAAAGTATCCAAGACAAGGCAATTGTAGAGTCAGCAAAGAGATGAGATGAAGATATACTCAAATTTTTCTTGAAGATGTGAAAAAGTCTATGAGCCAGAGTGACTCCCAACACTATTCCACAAAGTTCCAATTTGGGGATGGTGAGTTTATTTTTTAGCGGAGAAATTTTGTTTTTAGAAGCGATAAGCCGCGACGATACAGAAAAGTCTGAGTATGTCGCTTTGAGATACACACAAGTGCTGTATATTTTTTCCGATGCGTCGGTGAAAATAATTAATTGAACATCAACAACTTTCTTTTGTAAAAGTAAGCATCGAGGTACCTTGACCTCTTCTATAGTTTTGAATGTCGATAAGAGGTTTTGCCAATTTTTCATAATGATGGGTGAGTCAATGGGTTGATCCCAGTCCAATTTCTGGGACCATATTTCCTGTATCAAGAGCTTAGCGTTCACAAGGACAGGGGATAACCATCCTAGCGGGTCATACAAAGTAGCAATGTAGGAGAGAATAGTACGTTTAGTAACAACATTAGCCAATTTGAAGATAGGAGTTTTAAACGAAAAGTGGTCGCGTTCTGAATCCCAGAATATGCCTAAGACTTTATCAGATCCCGTGAAGTTAAGACTGACTTCAGAGACGGGATTTAAATTGTGTTGAGACAGAAATTCTGAAGAACTGCAGTTCCACTTGTGGAGGAGGAAACCATGGGTTTCTAGCAAAGAAGTTAATTGTTCGAAAAGACAACTTAATTCATGAAGACTGTCAGCACCGCTGATCAGGTCATCCATATAGATAGATTCTTGCAGAACACTAGTAGCAAGTTCGTGGGTATGTTTGTTGTTGTCAGCGATGTGCTTGATAACTCTTTGAGCGATAAATGGGCTACTTGGGAGCCCGAAGGGTAATCTTTGAAATTGATAGCACCGTAAAGGCTGCTGAATATTGTCCCTAAAGAGAAAATTTAACAGAAATGTTTCAGTGGGACAAATGGCGATTTGTAGGAACATAGCCTTGATGTCGCCTACTAGTGCGAATTTAAACTGACGAAACTTAGCGAGAATGTCAAAAAGTTCATGTTGGACGACATAACCTTTGTCTATGACGTCACTGAGGGAGATTCCCGTAGACGATTTATTGTTTGGATCGAAAACTATACGAGTGGAAGTAGTAGAGTTGGATTTGAAAACGGGAAAGTGAGGGAGAAAGTAATTAGGTTTACCTGAGTCATTTAGCATTTTTAACGGCACTTGAATTATTTGTCCGTTATTGAGATATTCCGATATAATGTCCTGATATTTTTCCAATAAATCAGGGTTGAGTTGAAAACGTTTCTCGAGACTGAGAAAACGTCTTTTTGCCGAGAGAAACGAATTTCCCATGTCTATATCTTCGATAGGGAGTTTGAGATTGAGTGTGGACTCATATCGTCCATTGGGGAGAACATTAACATGTTTTACAAAATTAATTTCAGCGGGGTGATCATTAATGAGATCGGTGTTCTGAGGAGCGGCTTCTTCCAGCTCCCAGAATTTTTGTAAATGATCGGATAGTTCCTCGTTGGACACTACCGGCTCATTTACGGCGGAAGGAGTGTTATGAGAACAACAAGTAACGAGAGAGTTTGAATAAAATTCCAAAGCCTTTTTAGTATTTTTCGACTTAAGAGCAAAGTCTGGAACTGACCCTGATATCGTGTACCCGAGTAGAGTGCGTTGAAGAACGGGAAGACCTTTTCCCAAACGAATTATTTCAGGTTGAATGATATCGTTATACAGGTCTGCACCGAGCAGGATACCAATTGGGGATGTTACATGGAACATCGGATCACCTAATGGTATCTCTGAGGGTATGTTTAGTTTGCTCGCCGAAATAGAAATTTGAGGAAGCGGATTTGTTATCTTTGGGAGTACAGAGCACGAGATGTCAAAAGGAACGTCGTTAGCGACAGCGAAAATTGTTGTATCTACAATAGATTGAGACGAGGATGAGGTGGAGTTAATTCCATTGATCCGTAATTTTCCATCTCTAGTGGTGAGTGACAGTTCCTTTACGAGGTCAGCACTAATAAATGAAACCTGTGAGGCCGAGTCTAAAAGTGCCTTTGCGAAGACCCTCTTGCCGCTAGGAGCGACAAGATAGACCTGGAGTGTGCTTAATAACACCAAATGATTATCAAGCGAGGCTGCAGATAGAGCCATTGAATGTGGAGTCGAATTTTGAAGATTAACTTCCGTTTCAGGAGCTCTAACATGTGAGGGCCCCTGTTGTGAATTACCCTGTGTATGGGAGTTATTTGAGATAGCGGTTTTATTATGATTATTTGAGTTGTGTTGGCCAACAGCCGCGGAAGGGTTACTATGACCCGTTTTGTCGAAATGGAGCAACGTGTGATGACGAGATTTACAAACTATGCAAGAGAATTTGGATTTACACTGATCGAGCATGTGAGACCCAAGACAATTAATACAAAATTTATTTTGTTTGACAAAACTAAAACGTTCTTTAGAATTCAACTGCTTGAACTGAGGACAAGAGTAGATCGAGTGAGAGTCGTTGCAATAGGAACATTTCTTAGGACCTAAGCGAGGCGAAAGGTTACTGGTAGAAGTGTCTGAGGCTAGGTGTAAAGAGTGTCTGGAAGTAGTAGTCGATTTTGGTTTTGATTGAGATTGAATATTCTCAAGATGAACAACGCGTGTCTCGATTTCCCCTAGAAAATGGACAAAATCAGGGGTAGCTTGGCTACCACCGGATTGGAACTCAAGAGCCCTAATGGTAGGTGCGTCGAGTTTCTGAGTAGCGATATGTATGAGAAGTAAATGCAAGAGATCTGAAGGGGGCCTATTCAAGTTCAATAGGGCCTTGAAATTATTTGACATGACCGTATGAAAATTTCTTAATTGTGAGTGATTTGCGTTTCCAGAAATAGGAGGCGCATCAAGAATTTGAGAGATGAGAGTTTTGATAAGCGATTTAGAGTTGGCGTACCTTTGTGTCAGGTTATCCCGGGCTATTTTGTAATTGTCACCTGTGAGTGGGATATGCTCGAGAAGCGTCAAAGGCTCGGAAGTTAGAAAACTTTTGAGGTAAATGAGTTTTTCCAGATCACTTAATGTAGTATCAGATCCTATTATTGTATCAAAGGTCTCAATGAATGAATTGTATTCAGTAACTAAGCCACTAAATGGTTTTAACTGAATACGAGGGAGGTTTACTGTTCGTTGCCTAGCCATAGACTGTGAGGTTAGAGAAGAATTAGGGTCAAATTGGAGGGAGGGGGTAGCAGTCACATTAGAACTTTCAATGACCTCTAACCTTTCTTCCAATAGAGAAATTGTATCCAAATATTTATCAAAAACCACAGAGGAATCAGTAGAGGGGGTAGGTTCCTCGGGGATCGTCTCCAGCACATTTTGAGCATCGCGGAAAAGTCCGTAAGAATGTTTGAGTTGTGAAATTATTTCACGAATTTTATATTTGTTTAGAGAATTAAGAGTTGTGGGAACCGAATCAGCCAACTTGGTTATATCAAGTTTTGCGGTGAGCCTCTGTCGGTTATATTTTGATCGGTCAGCCATGTTGCGAGAATGTGAGATTAGATAGATTATTTGCAAATGTCTAAACCTATAAATCGATGCGAAAATGAGAGAATATGTACAATATATTATATATTACACGTTTAATAGTGTGAGATTGGCTTAATAGTATCACCCTGTATGAGCGCAGATTAGTATATGAAATGCAAAACTATAAAATTTCAAAATATATGCAATTTTCCAAAATGGGTATTTTTCAGCAAGTGTGAGACACCCTTAACAAGTATTTAAATTAATTAAATTGAAGGAAAAAACAATTATTTATTTTCTATAGTTTTCTAGAAGTGTAAAATGAGCTTAAGCGAAGCTAAATGTAGCAAAAACTTACAATTTATGCAAGAAAACAAAATTATTTTTAATAATTTTTGTAACCTGTGAACCAGGCTTAATCGGATTCAAAATTATAAATTTAATTTAAATCAAAAGGTTGAACAAACAATGTTAAAATTATAACACCCGTACTATCAGCCAAGAAATGAGTACACTTTTTGTATACTATAAACAGAAAAATATATTTACGAAAATAAAATAATGTAATATATGCAAATATTTTTTCATACAAACAAAACGACTCCTTTATTTGAACAAAGCAAGTAGTTTCTGAAATTGCACGTGTAGACCGGGCTTAACAACCTACCAGCTATTGTAGAGACGTGCTGGGTTAAATACTGAGAATTTGAGTGCAGAAAGAGAGGAATATTTTATTTTTGTGCCGGGGCGGCGTGGCTTGGAAATTTCCAAATGCAACAGAAAGACACTATAAATGAAAAACCGTTATTCTCAGAATAGAGATTATCAAAATATGCAAATACGAAGGACCTTGAGGATTTAATTAATAAATAATTAATATGATACGGCTCGATGGAACAGAAATGTTTAGGCAATACGTAAAGTATCCTTAACAATAGTAACCTATACTTATTGTACGGTTATAGAGTATATTCCCATAGGTAAGCTGGTTAAGAGTAGATAACGATTTTTCATATGTAATTTAAAGTATTATCTGCATAAATGGCACAAAGAATATTTGCTACGAGAGGTATATGGTTCAAAATGCATACAGTATCACGACTAATAAGTTATGTTCACATACATGTAGAGTACTTACAGTTTTATTCCTTGATGACGTGTCACATCAGAGCTCTGATTGAATTCCATAATCCATTTGGTTCATTTGTAAGGCACTCACTAATACGCTAAATAAATCATCGTCGATAATACTGAGCAGATTGAATTATCTGAGCGGTATAAAACGATAGCAAAAAAAGCCGGTAAAATGCGGCCTTTTTACGAATAGCGGGAGCGTCGATAGATTAGAGATGATTCTCGTTAGGAAGCTTTTGACGATCTGCCCCGGCGAGGGGTTCAAATGCGAGTCTCAACAATAACCTGGAGTTTCCAGAAAGGTTACATAAATACTACTTGAATTTTAAGTAATCAGTAGTACAGGGGCGTAACTAATTATTTTAGTGAGCCGTGTATAATATATTTATTGTACAAGTATATTAATTTCGTTTAAATCATATAATAGAAGTATAACTTCTTACGTGCGTACAAAGTACACACACATTCTTTTTTTGCCATACCAATACGTCTCCGAATTTCTGCTTCACAGTTACCATCGTTAGTTATACTAGACCCGAGATAGACAAACGTGTTTACTATCTGGTATTCCTGTAATATGTTAGTCAGTTGAATAGTGTCAAATCTGTCGACCACCATTATTTTTGTCTTAGCTTTATTGATTTTCAAACCAACTTTATTGCTTTCGTACTCAACTCTTCGCAGAAGATCAAACATTTTTTGCTCATTTGCTGCTATAAGTGTAGTGTCATCAGCAAATCTTAAATTGGAGATTTTCCTACCAGCTACTGTTACTCCACCGGCTCATCCTTCTAAAACCATCCTCATGACATGTTCACCATAAATGTTAAATAAGTCAGGTGACAACACGGATCCTTGTCCTTGTCTAACACCTCTCTCGGTCTTGAATTGGTTTGAGAACTTCTGATCTAGTCGTACTGTCGCTATATTAGACTGGTACAGATTTTTAATAAGTGTCACCAGGTGCATTGGTGCGCCCATTTCTATTAAAATTGACCACAGATTTATCCAGCTTACACAATCAAATGCCTTTTGGTAGTCAACGAAGCATATAATCATAGGTACTTGAAATTCTCTAGACTTTTCAATGACTTGTCTCAGGTTCAGGATTTGTTCCCTTGTACCTTTACCCTTTACAAACCCCGCTTGTTCTTGAGGTATTTGGTAATGTAGATAGGTTTTTAATCTGTTTTTGATGATATGCAACAAGATTTTACTAGCATGTGTTATTAGTGACAGTGTGCGGTAGTTTTAACATCTGGTAGTAGTTCCTTTTTTGTGTAGTGGGATATAAATTGAGGTACACCAATCAGATGGCCATTTTCCTGAATTCCAAACAGCGACACAGATAGAATGGATGATATGTAATCCTTTGTCACCTAGTAACTGTAGAATTTCACATGGTATTGAATCAATGCCTGGGGATTTATTTCTCTTTAGTGATTTAATTGCATCTTTGACTTCAGCGAGTAAGCCAATAGGCTCTCTAGGGTAGTCAGAAGTCCACTGATTTTCTGCTGATACCTCGTTATTTTTATATAGCTCGCCACAGTGGTTTCGCCATGTTTCCAATATTTCATCAGTATCGGTCTTTAAATTACCTTCCTTATCTACCTAAACCAACCTAAAGAACACCTTCCAACTTAAGATATTAAAAAAAGGAGATTTGTAAAAAAAAAAAAAAAGGAGATTTGTAATCATTATAGTAAGAAAAACTTCATTAATTGTAAGCTTAAGGTAACGTATGACTTATTATTAGCATCCATTGGTTTTGATAACTTGAATAGTTTTCTGAATGATGTCCAGGACAGACTGGACAGGGTGACTTCTGTAAAATTCAATAGAGTGAATTCTAAACTTAATAAACTCATCAATGACAAATCTAACTTACATATTAGTAACAATAATAACAACAATACCAAATTTTCTGATTTTGTCTTCCATCCAAGATTGAAAAACCTTTCATCTGTTGTCTTTAACTCTCATTATAAAAATCATTTCTTACTTCACGTTCATCTTACATATTCAAGGTACTTACTTAAATGTAATTATAGCCATAACTTTGTTGATGTTTGTTATTACTATGTAAATTTTCATTAAATATTTTACTAACAATTAGTTGGCTGTCGTAATACAGGGTAAATTCCACGTCACGTTGTCTATCTGTCTTTTGACACCTTTCAGAAACATCAATCATTTTACAATCAGTTGCCATTAAGTCATTGAAATGTGATCAACTCAATTTGGATCCCACGTGTTGGGAAACCTGTATACCTTACCTTAGGGCATTATCCTGTTTGCCATGTGACCATCACAGGCCTTTTTATCGAAGTATGCACTTTTAAGGCATCTATATTATATGTAAAGGGTTTTTACCCAGATATTTTTCTTTTGTGGCTCAGCTAGCATCCAGTTTGTGGGTATAACCAACTTGCTCTAACCTTTGTCAAAATTTAAATAATAACTTTATATTCATTAAATCGGTTATACTTATTTTTAGATCGAACACTGATGATGATTTTTTATAAAAATCGAAAACGTTTTGTTGTGATATAGCCCTTTTAAGGGATTTTTAATAAAAAAATTTTATACCTTTTACAAAGGATTTCTTTCCAACTTCCTTATCTAGTACAGACCACGTTTGAGAAAAAAACATGATCGACTCATGGAAATTCTAAAAAATAAAAACCTAGATGAAAGAGATTTAAGACTAATAACACACCTCTATTACAATCAGCGAGCAATAGTAAGAATTGAAAAAGAAACATCTGAACAAATGAAAATAAAGAGAGGAGTCAGCCATGGCTGCATACTATCACCTCTATTATTTAACGCTTATTCTGAAGAGGTAATGCGAGAAACTCTGGAAGATGAAACAGTCGGCATAAGAGTAAATGGAGTCTTAGTTAACAACATCATATATGCAGATGATACAGTAATAATAGCCGATAGTTTACAAGACCTGCCAAGACTAATGAGTAAAATAGTAAGGTGTAGTAAAAATGAGTACGGACTCTCTCTCATTATCAAAAAGACGAAGTTTATGACAATTAGTAAAAACAACCATAATACTAACGAAATCTTGATAGTAGTGGGCCAGCAGATCGAAAGAGTAAAAAAGTACACTTACCTAGGAACACTTATAACAGAAAATAATGACTACACGGCAGAAATCAATGTCAGAATCGAAAAAGCACGTTCTAATTATATAAAAATGAAAAAGGTCCTATGTAGCAAAGATTTAACATTACCTCTTAAAGTACGCCTAACAAAATGTTACGTATACGTTGTACTATCCTATGGAGTGGAATCGTGGACGTTAAATGTAGAGAGAATGAGACGACTTAACTCCTTTGAAATGTGGACCTATAGAAGAATTATGAAGGTTTCCTGGGTAGATAGAGTTACGAACAATGAAGTACTGAGAAGAATAGGTAAAGAGAAGGAAGTTGAACTTACAATTAAAGAAAGAAAGCTACAGTATCTCGGACATGTGACACGGGGCGAAAAGTATGGCATCCTACGACTCATAATGCAAGTAAAGAGAGATGGCAGAAGAAGCATCGGAAGAAGACGAATTTCATGGCTGAAGAACCTGAGAGAATGGTTTGGATGCAGCTCAAAACAACTATTTAGAGCTACTGCCTATTAATTAATTAAAATTAATTATTTAAAATTAATTAATTAAAATAGCTATGATGATCGCCAACCTCCGTAGCGGAGATGGCACCTGAGGAAGAAGAAGGTTCGTTTGATTATTTAGGATTTATAAACGTTTGTAGTCAAGCGGGATTTTTGGTAGACACTGTATCTTCGTCGGATATACCTGAATATGGCCGGAAGCCATTTCAACTCTGCCTCAGCATTCTCCTCTAATCTCTTTAAAATTGTTCTGCCCTTGGAAAGAAAGGATTATGAATATACCCGCCGGTTACTGATGCATAACTTAAGAAAATTCACTTTGGTTTTGTTTCACGGTCTACATCATCTTCTGTTGTAAGGTGTAAATTAACGATTTCGATTTTTGTTATTGATACATAAATGAAACTGATATTGGAATCATGTCCCGAATGTTCAGTTGCTACATGTAGATATTTAAGTAAGTTAGATAAATATGAGATATGATTTTTTTTAAAGGGTTTCTCAGACATAACATCAAATTACAGCGGCATACAATCAAAATTATAAAGTGGAACCAAACAGCAAACAATATTAAAATAGGTACTTGTTAAAACAATAATACAATACTAAACAACTGTAAACGAACGACAGAACTATTCAAACACTCTTCTTGTTCTTTTTATGGGCTGTTTTTGACAATTTAACCAGCTAAATTTAAGAAAATACTTAAGTCTTGCATCTGCAATTAGTATAAAATTAGCCATTCACCCCTCCGTGGTCAGTATCTCGAAAACTAAGCGCTTTTTTGGTCTATCAAGGATCGACTCAAACCGTCTTGGTTTGTTTATTTCTAGTGCATCTTTATTGTGATTTTAGTATAGATAGATTTTAATTTGTAAATCCTCGTTTAAAAGGCGCTTAAAAACCCTTTCATTTGCAATTTTTTACATTTTTTTCCTTATTTCGTTAGATTTTGACAATTAATTTGTTTTCTTTTCGTTCTTCTTTCGTTTAGAAAAAAAAAAGTTTTCATTTCGTTCTTCTTAACCTACAAAATAAAACGTATAATGCGGGTTTGCAAATAATTTCATCAAAAAGTTGACATGTATCATTGCATTCAATTACGTTTCGACTTTGCAAAGTAACAAGACACTTACTCAACACACACACTACACATGACACTAGGTACCTAACTGTTCAAAATTACCGTACCTACCATGCCAATGGCCATTAGTTGTCGAGGCATTAGCTAAATAAAAAAAAAATACGTTTCCATATTTCCTTATTTTCTAAAAACTACCTCACCAGAAGCAGAACATTTATGGTTTTTATTAAAATCCTTCTCATTAAATGCGTATAATGACGAAATACAAGTTCAAGTAAATTATACAAAAATTAAAAAAGTATCTAATTAATGGATATCCGGTATGACTAGCCGTCGCATGCCTTTTTTGGTCTCGTTGGATGATACAGACGAAAAAATGAAGAAGAAACAGCTCATTAAGACCTCTACATGGTAATTACGTCCACTGATGGGAAAATAATAAGAGCAAAACTTGTTATATGATATACGTAATACAAAAATTATTGGGTTATAATATATGGCTAAAAGATGTATCAACACAAGTGTCAGCTAATGTAATCTTGTTTTTTTATAGGGTTCTTTCTCGTACAGCTAGCAAAATGTTTCATTATTTTATACAAAAAGATTTTCTGGTTCAAGATATTTTATTAAACAATTTATCAATAAACCTAAACTAACGTCAGGTATTGGGTTGGGCGCATATGAAATGCCTCCCGAAGAAGGGTTTCTTACCTGTCGCTAAAATGGTCACATACGAATTGCCTTCCAAGCTCTAAATATAAATATGCAATATTAGATGGTTCTAATCTTTATGTGAAGGTGAGACGTTGTCACATCTTCGTCCCTTTGTACATTTTTTGTAAAATTGTTATTTTGTTATTTTATTTATTTTATTTTCAACCTTTATGCATATTAAACATTATTGATACTAGGCAGTATTTATAAATTTCAACTAACTTATACATAATATATAATTAGTTTTGTAACCATTATAATATAATAACCATTATTTTTTGTTATTAATAATTTGACAAAAAATACAAAAACATAAAAAGTATTTTATAGATTTATTAAAAATAACATCACAAAAAACTTTTTGGAAAATATTACAAAATGTGTATAGAAAATATAAAGTTACAAAATATTTTTCCTAAATTTATATGATAGGTACTACTTTGACAAATTCTAATCTATTTATTTTACAATCTATTAATTCTAAAATTTTTTCATTTAGAACATTTTTTTTTGCTGTACTTTCCGCAACAATTTTTTGGTGTCGGAACAGAATTCATTTTTTTTTTATTTAGCTAATGCCTCGACAACTAATGGCCACTGGCATGGTAGGTACGGTGAATTTTTTGCAGTTAGGTACCTAGTGTCATGTGTAGTGTGTGTTGAGTAAGTGTCTTGTTACTTTGCAAAGTCGACGTCATTGTCTTTGCAAAGAGACGCTAATCGTATCCGAACGTCTGCGGTTCCTCCGGTGAGTACCGATCCCACAAGGACAGAAGCTATTTTCATTTATTAATTTATAATAAACGAAAAATCGCTGACCCTGGTGAGATTCGAACTCACGACCATTCGGACCTTTATACTTGGAATGAAAACTTTCGCATGGGTTTGTGGTTGTTTGTAAGGATGAAGAGTGCTCAGTACTGCTCAGTCCAAAGATGTGGAGAAAATGTCGAAGTTTCAGATATTATGCAATTATCAACAAGATAATCACAAAACTGGGTGACTCTTTCATCGACTGGTTTAATTTCTGCCAAATCTATAGCAAAAAAATCGCTCACATCTTCAGGATGTAAGAATGAAAGACAAAAAATATAAATAAAAAAATTCTTAATTTCAGTTAAGTCAACACCGTCCTTCTGGTATTCTGGAGGTAAGCCCAGTGCTTGAACCTTTCTATACCATGCCTGGCCCAAATGAAAACGACATCCATGAAAATCTGCTTCAATAAATGCCATACGGATACTATTATGAATAAAATTTCAAAGTCTGAAGATGTTACTTTAGAGGATATAGGATAAATAATTTTAAAACATTCTTCTAAGATATATTTAAAAGCGAGATAATATAATAATTATGAAGATGATTTTTTATCTTGAAGTAAACAAAAGACAAGAGGAATATAATGTCCATTTTTTATAAATCAAAATAGATAGATAGTACCTATTTAAATTATGATTTGGCAACATTGTCTCATTATACAGAGGTTAAATAGACGAAATATCAGCCTAAATGATTAACGAAACGAAGGCATTTCGATTGTACCTGGGAGGCATTTCATGTATGAAAATATTTACCTGAAAAAGTGGGAGGCATTTTGATAACTCCGATTGCGTTAATTTTTATTATTTTCTCCAGATTCTATCATCCACCTTTTTCTAAGCCGTCCTACAGATCTTCCATCATCTTGTCTTTCTTAAAACATTTGGTTTATAAGGCGATTGTCGTTACTGCATATCACATGTCCTGTCCATCTTAGTATATTGGCCTTTATATATTATCTCACTTGATTTTTCTTTCAGAAGAGAAACTCTAGCCCTAGATGTTGGGTCTGCGTCTTCCTTCGTCTTTCTCTGTCACGCTATCTCTGCAAGGATATATTACTTGAAAGGATTTTATGTTACGACACCAGTAATTTATTAATTTTTTATGTTAGCCTCCATGTTTCGCTTCCATACGGGATTTTTGCACCTCATAAGAGAATGATGGGGAACAAAGAAATCCAAATATTATGTTATTCAGACGACGGCGCATTAATCGCCGAGACAGAAGACGACCTCCAAAGATTAACACACATCTTCAATACAACCGCCAAGAAATACAATATGATAAAATCGGCAGAAAAAACCAAATGTATGAAAACATCTAAATACCCACTACGATGTAAAATCGAAATTGATGGAAAAATAATAAAGCAGGAAGCATGGTTTAGATATCTGGGAATAGATATAACCAGTTACGGAGATGTTGAAGAGGAAGTACGACAACAAAGCTTAAAAGCAAGTAAAGCGGCGGGATCTCTTAATGATACAATCTGGAAGAACAAACACCTAAGACAAGACACAAAAGCAAGAATCTATAAAGCAGCAATTAGACCTATATTGACATACACGGCGGAGACAAGACCTAGCACATCTAAAACGAGACGACTACTAGAAACAACAGAGATGAAAATAGTCCGACGAATATCAGGGAAAAGTCGGTTGGATAGGGAGAGAAATGAAAACGTAAGAAGATTATGCGATGTAGAAGACATAAAAGGATGGGTGACAAAACGGAAACAGGAATGGAACGAACACATTAGTAGAATGGCAAAGGATAGGATAGTACGAATAGCACGAGATAAGTCACCAAATTGACGAAGAGGTATTGGCAGACCAAGAAAAAGATGGTGCGATAACTTAAACAATTTAGAAGGCTAATATTGAAGATGAAACAGGCTTTAAAACCTACATACAAGAAGGAAGAAGAAGAAGAAGTAAGAGAAGTTTGTCCTCGTTAGATGTTGCATTGCAAAGACAGATCTGCTTCTTGCCACTGTTCACATTCCATCGTTATACTTTGTTGTCACTGAAAAGAAACAACAAAACACCACAGCCATTCCAGAGACTCACAAGAAGGGACAAGGGAGTCAAAGATGAAAGATGACAGCAATACCGTATATGTAAAAATAAAAATGAGAATTAAAATGGCTTTTCAGAAAAAATGAAAAGGATAGGAAACAAGTACAACATCAAAAAAACATTCAAAACAACCAACACTCTGAGATCTATCCTGTATCCCAATATCCATAGGCGTCATTTCACGAATTTCATTGGGGTGGAAAAACCTACCGGGGGGTTTGGGAGATTTTTGTAAATTTTGATGCAAAATAGAAGGGTTTAACACAATTTATACACTATTTTTTTTTATAACTATACACACTGGATGTACACATCCTCATTTTAGATTTTTTGTGTATGAACCTAGGATTCTACTAGATACAGGTCTATATCTTATAAATTCAATACAATAATTCAAATCTTTAATAGGCTTTTATTTACAATAGCATTTTAGTAAGATAAGAGCAACAATGTGTGTTTTAAGGCGGAGATACATATGCGCTCTGCTCGGTGTGCGAGCCGCTCGCGCGCAGCGTATTCGTCAGATTAGTACGTGTTTTCAAGTGACGCACAAACGGCACGCACACGGCGCACCACGATCTAAATTCTGTCGGTTTTTCAACAAACGCTTTGATGGTTCGCAATACGTATTTGGACGGGTTTGCGAGTGGTTTGTTGGTTTTGGCGCGCATGAGTTGAATATTTGTTAGTAACGGAATGGTCGGAACTGTCGGAAGGAAATTGATGTTTACCGTGGAAAATCATTATTGTGGGATCCTCAATAAAGAACCATTTAATTTAAAAAAACAACTTAAATCCGATCTGAACGGAAATAGAAGCTGAAATAAAAAAAAATATACATGCGGACCTTTTTAAAAAATGTTAGTTCATTGTACTAAAAATAACATGTATTAAAAATAAGATTTATTATTTTATTTGGGCATAAGCCACAATTCGAGTTTGAAATCAAGTTTACTTGACCTTTCGACTTTCACTTCGGAAATAGTAGTTATCAATATCAAAAAAACATTCATAAGCAGATATATATTATGTGTCACCGGAAAGCGAAATAGGTAACGCACGACTTGGAGAACCTATAGTTTTCTAACTTCGTGTCTGGTGAAGCAACGCAGTTGAAACAAGCGGATATATTATAATTGTGTCACCGGAAAGCGAAAAAGGTAAGGCATAACTTGGAAGACCCAATAGTTTTCTAACTTCGCTTCTGGTGAAGCAACAGAGTTGGAACAAGCAGATATATTATAATTGGGTCACCGGAAAGCCAAAAAGGTAACGCACAACTTGGAAGACCCAATAGTTTTCTAACTTAGCTTCTGGTGAAGCAACGGAGTTGGAACAAGCTGATATATTATAATTGGGTCACCGGAAAACGAAAGAGGTAACGCACAACTTGGAAGACCCAATAGTTTCCTAACTTCGCTTCTGGTGAAGCAACGGAGTTGGAACAAGCAGATATATTATAATTGGGTCACCGGAAAGCCAAAACGGTAACGCACAACTTGGAAGACCCAGTAGTTTTCTAACTTCGCTTCTGGTGAAGCAACGGAGTTGGAACAAGCAGATATATTATAATTGGGTCACCGGAAAGCCAAAAAGGTAACGCACAACTTGGAAGACCCAATAGTTTTCTAACTTCGCTTCTGGTGAAGCGACGGAGTTGGAACAAGCAGATATATTATAATTATGTCACCGGAAAACGAAAAAGGTAACGCACAACTTGGAAGAGCCTATAGTTTCCTAACTTCGCTTCTGGTGAAGCAACGGAGTTGGAACAAGTAGATATGTTATAATTGTGTCGTCGGAAAGCGAAAAAGGTAACGCACATCTTGGAAGAGCTTATAGTTTCCTAACTTCGCTTCTGGTGAAGCAACTGAGTTGGAACAAGCAGATATATTATAATTGGGTCAACGGAAAGCCAAAAAGCTAACGCACAACTTGGAAGACCCAATAGTTTTCTAACTTCGCTTCTGGTGAAGCAACGTAGTTGGAACAAGCATATATATTATAATTGGGTCACCGGAAAACGAAAAAGGTAATGCACAACTTGGAAGAGCCTATAGTTTCCTAACTTCGCTTCTGGTGAAGCAACGGAGTTGGAACAAGTAGATATGTTATAATTGTGTCGTCGGAAAGCGAAAAAGGTAACGCACATCTTAAAAGAGCATATAGTTTCCTAACTTCGCTTCTGGTGAAGCAACTGAGTTGGAACAAGCAGATATATTATAATTGGGTCACCGGAAAGCGAAAAAGTTAAGACAGGGCTTGGAAGAACCTATAGTTCTCTAATTTCGTTTCTAGTGAAGCTACGCAGTTGAAACAAGCAGATACATTACAATTGTGACACCGGAAAACGAAAAAGGTATCGCATGACTTGGAAGTACCTATAGTTCTCTAATTTTGTTTCTGGTTGTAGGAACAAGCAGATATATTATGGTAGGGGAGCAAAGTATGCTAAATGTGCAGTCACTCGAGCGCTTTGGGGACCTATTGGGTTGTGATTATTAGGTCCTAAAACCAAAAAAGTTAAGTAAAATTTTCCATTTTAGTGGGGACTTCCCATTTTTTAATTTAATTTTCCATTTCCAACAATCTTTTTTCCGATTATAGCGCCATCTATCCATAATTCAAAAAAATGTTTCGAATAAAAGTTGTTTATTTTCATACAAACAATCCAAATCTGCAATAAGAAACGGGGTCTACCATTTAAGATTTTAAAGTAACCCCCCACCTCACCTCCGTGGGGGTCGTGCTTGGAACCATTCGATAAATTTTTCAAAAAAATTGATAAAGTGTATTTTGCAGTTTTTCGATATGATGTTTATTTTGCGAAAGATCGCGGGATTTGTATTTAAAATTTTAAATTTACCCCCCACCCCTCTCCGTGGGGGGTCAAGTTTGGTATTTTTCGATAGATTTTTGAAAAATATTGAACACGTAGTTTTTAGTTTTTCAATCTGACGTTCATTTCGCGCAATATTCGCTTTTTTTTGTGAAACTTTTTGACTCACCCATTTCCGTACGCCCCGCTCAAATCGTCATATTTTTGAAATATAGACTCTTTTGCATGTACTTAACTTACCTTATCTTAATCTGACAATTTCGAATATTCTAAGGATAGATTTTTTTTCGGGCTCCCCTGAACGAACTCCCCTGTGTTAAGAGCCAATATATGGTGGAGGTACATCTGCAGGGTACCACGTTTCTCCCCATATGATAATCTGACGCGCTCGAGTAACTGCAAAAATCCCCGCTTGGGCTCCCCTACCATTATATTTGTGTTGCCAGGAAGCGAAAAAGGTAGTTCCCGAAATGTTCCCAAACTGTGGCTTATTCCACATAAAATAGTAAATTGCATAAGATGACACAAGAAAATAGTTTCACAACAATACCAAAATAAGATGTAGTAGAAGTACAGGACAGAGACATGATTATCTACAATTACTAAACGTTCGTAAGTTTCCTCTGGATCGTCAAAATGAAAAATTTTAACGAACAATATCCGCGCCACGAACGCGCGGCGCACACACGGCGCGGAGTTCGCGGCGCGGATATGTATTTCCGCCTTTAGAGGTGATGGATTCAAATCTAACTTAAATGAAGTCTCCTTTTCCGGATATTAAATACGTCAATGACACTTTTAATATCAACTGGGATTTTCCTTTCAATGGCTAAAAACCCCAATTTTTTTATTGTTTGTTTACTGTGCAATCAGTCAAAAAAACAGACCATAACCACATTTGTTGAAATTTTTTAATGGCGTGAAGAGAAATATTTCAATAAATATATACTCTACATGAGTATTACCCCAATGCAGACATTCTCTCCTGGCCGTTAGCGTTTCTGGTGTAGGTTTTTAATCTTCTCAGGCATGAAAAGGTCCTTTCACATTTCACACCCAGCTGAGTTTAGTGGTATCGTGAAAAATAGCCTTAAAATTTCAAACGTCATTGGCAAGACATTTTTAGAGCCTTTTTCACAAAAACTTACGATTTTTCTTCAACTGTTTTGTTTCTCATTTCTTTCATGTTATGAAAAATTTTCTTTTCGCAGAAAAGTAACTCCTCATCCAAAGAGTAGTATTTTGAAACAAACTTGATGCTTTCCTCCACTACTTCATGTCTTCTCAACAATTGGCTCAGGGGGTTAAGTACATCCAAATTATTTTCCTGCAGCCTATTTTCAATTTTCTGTTCCAAAGTGTCAAGGAGTGGGAAAAAACGGTAGCTTTTAGGTACTCTTTACCCGTTTCACATGGAGCTTTAGAGCCCTCGCCAAGTTTAGCTGGGATTTTTCCTCTCCTTGGGAGCTTCGCTGGACGAAACCCACATTTTTCAGTAATTTTGGAGCAGTAATCAAACATTCGAGCTTGTCGAAGTATTGGTCTATCCTAAAACTTTGTAGTATCTCAATTGTGCTGTTCTTGACTGATTTTAGAACGTCAAAGGTCAGGCTGACTGATTGTAGTGTTTTTGACAGTATGTCACATTGTGATAAGACCTGTTTCAAAAGAAGAAGATTGAAGACGAAGTTGAAGTCTGACATGCTTTTTAGCAAAGCGCTGGCTTGACCACCAGTGTCTGGATCAGTGTTTGCGATTTCTTGTAGAGTCAAAATTGTAGCTTCGAAGTTGTTCAGTAATGAACGTACAGATTCGAATCGGCAGGCCCATCTCGTGTCACTTAACCACTACAACAGCAAAAAGCCTGAAACATTTGATTTTTATACATAATTTACTTATCAAATTTAGTTTTATGGGTCAATCTTTGGGGTGGCAAAATAGGAGGGTACAAAACTTTGGGGTGACAGCTTCCACCCCTTGCCACCCCCTAATTACTCCTATGCCAATATCAAACCAGAAAGATCCAAAAACTGTATCTATAAAATACCCTGTGAATTCAACAATTTTTACGTTGGGTAAACTGCAAGACCATTATGTGTCAGGGTAAACGAGCATGAAACATAATATATCAAGAACAGAAAACAAGAACATATTAACACTACATAACATACAAAAATAGACAGAATTTGATATACTTATGGTAATAACACCACACTCAATTTTTTTTCAACCACACACTTGCTGTGGTCTACAAGACCTAGGCCAAGTATGTCAAAAGACATACTTAAGCTAATAAAACTAGGATGTACATCTTCCCAGAATTTTTAAAAATAATATTTTTTGAGAACGATTTCCGAAGTGGAAACCGAAACGTCAAACATTAGTTTATTAATAATGCAAACTTCATAACAGCAATAATTGTGGTTTAATTCCATACATACATAATCGATTGCCTCTTATACCCATAGGTGTCGAGGTTTCTTCCTTTATATGCTACTCTCTGCAAATTTACTCCACTGCTTCCTATCTGCTGCTAAAATTTTTACTTCTTGTCACGATGTTTCTCTTTTCTTAAGTATTTCGTTTACACTAGTGTTCCAGATTTTCCTTGGTCTGCCCCTCGTGCTTTTACCCACTGCTTTGGCTTCCCATGCCATTTTCACTTGTCTGTCACCACTCATTTTATCATGTGTCCAGACCATTTTAACTTCCATTCTTCAAGTTTTTCGTTGAGCGATTTTACCTGTAGTTCATGTCTCATATCTTAGTTTCTTCTATTGTCTAATCTTCTTGCTCCCACCACTTTTCTTAAGTATCTCGTTTCTGTAGCTTGTTATATTTTTCTTTGTCTGTGATTCAGTACCCAGTTTTCTGCCCCATATATTGTAATTGCAGTATATACGGTTTTATAGACTGTCATCTTGGTTTTACTAGATATTTCTTTTTTGTTTAGGAAATTTTTATACAGTGTATGACGTTGGTGGTTGCAACGAAGACACTACCCCGAACAAACAAACTTAAACTTTTTCCATAAACTTTTTTTATATAATTAAATGTACAATTAAATTACATACGACTTGAGATAGATCGGGGATAACCCATTGCCCCTGAGGTAACTAGATCCCCTGACTACGCGAGTGAGAGTGTAAGGGAGGGTTCAAGTATTTACGTAACGCGATTTTTGAAGATTTTTAACCCCCCCACCGTAACGCACTCTTATGGGAGTTTAACTATTGCGTAACGTAATTTTTGAAGATTTTTGACCCCCTCCCCCCAACCTGCGTTACGTAATACTTGAACGGTCCCTAACAACAACAACGTATCAGATACACGACTTTCCAATTTATCTCTGTTAAAAACTGTGCTTCTTCTTCTTCTTCTTGTAATAGCACTATGTCCTGTTTCTTCTGTTACAGTCTCTGCTGCGATCCGGAGCTCCAGCTCTCGTATCATCGTTTTTTGGGTCTTCCTATGGGTCGTTTTGTGTTGGGCTTCTGTGTCTTCGCCCATTGCGCCATACGTTCAGGGTCCATCCGATCTACGTGGTTTCTCCACATGCGTCGTCGTGCTCTTGTCCATCTCACTACGTCTTGAACGCCTAGCTCTCTCAAGGTGTCTTCGTTTCGTATTCTTCTCTGAGTGTGATATCTCTTATGGATCTTAGGATATTCATCTCTGTTGTTCTCATTATTTGTTTGGTCTTTGTTGTCAAAAAACAGTGCAAGTATATATATTACCATATAGGGTAAGGTACTATAAGTGTAGTAAGCATGACGTTGGCTTTCTGTGCAGGCTTTCAAATGAGTTCAATACTTTGAACTTTGCTACTGTCGTAATAAATTATACAAATTGCAATTATATATAATATTATGACCTTATTTTTATAACAAAGGAATTAGGAAAATTCCGTGACGGTTGTCGTGTACCATCACAAGTAAATAATAAGTTCTCGTTACCAATTTTATTCTGTTTCCAATTTCATCTTCTTGTGTGGTACCTTTGTTTGTGGTTAACATTATTCCCAAATACTTAAAGAGGTCTACTTGCTCAATTGTTTGCCCTTCGATTTCAATATTTACATTTGCTTCTTTGTTGGCTATTGTAATTACTTTCGTTTTCTCCATATTTATTATTTAGTTGTAGCTTTTTAGTTTCTCTGCCCAGATGGCCAGATTGTTATATTATCTGCAAGAGCCTTTTCAGTTCTTGCAACTAAAACAATGTCATCAGCAAATGCACAGGCTTCAATTTTTATTTGTTGAAAATTTCTATACCCTATAGCGCATTTTTTAGATTTTAACCAACACTTTTTAATTACTTCATCCACAACAGAAATAAATAATAGTGGGCTCAGTACCCCATCTTGTCTAACCCCGTCGTTATTTTAGTGAATTAAAAATGTAATTTTCATAATACCAAGGCTTAATTCCATGTAAACATTATACTGAAAACGACAACTCTTCTATTCTCTTCCATTTATCTGTGATGGACTACACAGAATCCGGTTATTTGCAGATCAAGAGGGATCACTTCAAAATCTCGTATTCCTCTAGGCTAGGAAACACTAAACATAAAATTACGCATTTGTATTGCAAATCAGTGTTCGAATTGCCAAGACGAGTTGCCAGCAAATTATTATTCATTTTAAAATGTAATATGTAATTATGTATTCTGTGCAGATTTACTTGGGGCTGAGGATTCTTCTTCGATTGTTGTTTTACTGTTTCTGTCGTCTCTACACGGAATATACACGAATGCCTTTGTGTACAGCTGGCTATCCGAGAGATGAATATAAAAATACTGTCATCCGTATTTTGTACTTTGTTGTTCTTTTGATGTTGAGGAGTTAGAGACTTTGAAATCGTTGAAATTCTATCCGAAAACTAAAATTCTGGGAAAATTTTACTTTGTACAACTATGATGTATTCGACAGTTTTATTAATAATCTGACATATGATTACATTTATGTAAAGGCGTGAAGAACAATGCTAAATGGAATGGGCAGTAAAAATTAAGTGTTCACTAAATGACAACTTTTAATAACAAAGATAGACCGAAATAGTTATTTGGGTATCAAGGGTATTATAAGGATAACAACGCTTGAGGTCAATGGTGTGTATCCCGAGAGTCCCTGGCCCGAGAGGTATACGTTGACCGAAAGCGTTATTATCCGTAATACCCGTGGTGCCTTCAACGTTTAATGTCCGACTAAATATTGTTTATATCAGAAAAATTTGACTTGAGGTCAATGGTGTATATACCGAGGGCATATGGCCCGAGGAATATACGTTGACTAGAGATTTAAAATTTTTGGAAAAATTGGGTACAGGAAAAAAACCTGTTTTTTCCGGAAAAAAACAGGAAAAAAAGGAGAAATGCGGAAAAATTCAAATTTGTTACAATATACTAAACAAATTCTGCATCCCGTATTAAAATCGGTAAATTTGTAGAATTGGATAGATCTATATTATCAGCAGTACCTTTTGTCTTTAATTATAAAAGACACAATATTAAATGAACTATTAAATGGGAAATAAACCACAATTTTACCAAAAAATGAATTTATTAACGTTTCGACGCCCGAGTCGGGTGTCGTTGTCAAAATACAAAATAATACTAAATAAACAAAAATGTTGTTGCTTAGTAAAAAATTCTTCTAATAATTTATTTAATCTGACTCATTTATATCGGCAATTCAGGCATGTATTATACATTTTAAAGTAGAACACTTTAAAATGATATTGCCAATATTGATGAGTTGCGTTCCTGGGACGACTTTACTAAAAGATAGTTCATTCGATTACATGAAATCAACCCCAACTCAAGAATATCCGCCACAAAAAATCATAGCATGTGATCTGTCTTTAAAAAAAAAAGACAACAAATGCAATGATGGCAGTAAAATTCTCGCGCTAGAGATTCCATAGTAAATCACGAGGGAAAACCAGGAAAAAACCTCGTGATACTATCCCGACATCGTAAGTATTTGGGCTTACATTTAGTTTGTTGTCTTTTTAAAGACAGATCACATGCTATGATTTTTTGTGGCGGATATTCTTGAGTTGGGGTTGATTTCATGTAATCGAATGAACTATCTTTTAGTAAAGTCGTCCCAGGAACGCAACTCATCAATATTAGCAATATCATTTTAAAGTCTTCTACTTTAAAATGTATAATACAAGCCTGAATTGCCGATATAAATGAGTCAGATTAAATAAATTATTAGAAGAATTTTTTACTAAGCAACATCATTTTTGTTTATTTAGTATTATTTTGTATTTTGACAACGACACTTGACTTGGGCGTCGAAACGTTAATAAATTCATTTTTTGGTAAAATTGTGGCTTATTTCTCATTTAACATAGTTCATTATAAAAATGCCACAAGGAAATAGCTTCAGAACAACAATATTAAATATTCTCCAACAAGTTGACCAGACTAGTTCTCTTATCGAAAGCTTGCTAGAATATGTTGAAGAACGCAACGAATTTTGTTCTAAGTAGATTCACTTTGCAGCCAATTTTCTTGGTGCTCGCTTTAAAGGAGAACAATTGAATGAAGACCCACTAATGGAAGCTATAGACTTACATTTCTGAAATGGCTCATTCACTAAATCTAGATATAGCGAAGGTCGTGGCACATCTGGCATAATTTAGAACAAAAACTGGATTCTTTTGGTCTAAATTCTTTATGGGATAGTGCGAATAATACTCGCAGCCACTTATGCCAATTGTCTCCCGAATTTTAAATGGATCTCCATCTTCCGCCTCTTCAGAAAGATACTGGTCTTTACACAGCCTCATACATACAAGCAAACGAAATATATTATCACAGGATAAAATTCAGAAGTTGTTGCTATTCATTTAAATTTGGTTATAAACGAAAAACAGATATTCATTTACGATGCTAGACCAGATCCACTTTTAGAACTGACAAAAATCATGTTGTTTTATCCGTCCAGGATGATGAGGCAGGATTCGTGTCTGAATCAGATGTTTGGTCTGAACATTCAGACTTAGATTAAAATATACCACTGAGCGCTTTGGTTAAATAATGTACTTTCTACGTTTGAAGTTTCGGTTTTGATACTTTGAATTATTAGATAATAATTATAATTTTTGACCGTATATACGTCATGTTTGTACTTATATCTTAGATATTATTATTATTATTATTATTTTTACAAAATATATTTAAACGAGTTTAAAATTGGTATTTTTTCACGTTTCAAGTCTCAATGAAAAAATATCTAAATTTTCCCATTTTTCCCAATTTTTCCAGTGGTCTGGAAAAAATGGAAAAACCTGTTTTTTCCAATTTTTCCCGTTTTTTTTTCAGATATGTTAAATCTCTAAAGTTGACCGAAAGCGTTATTATCTATAATACCCGTGGTGCCTTCAACGTTTAATGTCCGACTACATTCTTCTTTATATTCAAAAAATTTTAATGAATTTTGAATTAATTAGTTTTCAAATAAGTACATTTAACAGCAATAGTCGTAACGTAATTGTGGTAACCATAGTCTTACTTAGGTTTTTATTTGTCAACTTGACAGTTTTTAACTAGTTATCTAAATTTAACGCCCAAGGGCGTTATTTTTCAAAATAAATATACTTGGGCTAATTAGCAAAATTCATGGAAAAGATATTTACCAGCAATTTTATTGCTGGAATCGAATTACAAGATCCTATATATTAATAATATAGGTATGCAAAGTCCGCAGATAGTGTGCTACTTTTTTTATAAACAAAATGGCGCCGACAAATCGTATTTTTTTCAATTATTGCTCTATAACTCCGAAGATTTTAACTTTACAACAAAAACACTCAAATAAAAATTCACCGCAATTAAATTGTGCATAGAGATATGTTTTTCACGATTTGCTCCGACGAAAATGTTCCTCGGAAAATGCGGGTTTTCCTAACAAAAACTATAATTTTCAAATACAGTTTTAGGTAAGTAATTATTAATCAATAATTAAATAACTTAGTGACATCAAAGATTTCTTGGTATAGATTGTAATTCCAGAAGCCGGTGAAAATTAAACGAATATTTTAGCAACAATTCAATTGTTAATTAACAATTTACGATCGCAATAATAACCAAAATAATCATGATACATTGATCAAACTTATAAAGATTATAAAGATGAGATGCTTGTTTAATATTTTATCGACAAAATATGTATAAATTTTTCTTTTTTTTTGCATAATCTTTAAATTTTGAAAAAAAAATAGTTATAATACGTAGTCTAATTAGTAAAGTACAAAGAAAGGTTATTTACCAGCAATTTTATTGCTTTAATCGAACTATAAGATTCTATATATTATTAATATAGGTATGCAAAGTCCACAGATAGTGTGCTACTTTTTTTATAAACAAAATGGCGCCGACAAATCGTATTTTTTTCAATTATTGCTATATAACTCCGAAGATTTTAACTTTACACCAAAAATACTCAAATAAAAATTCACCCCAATTTAATTCTACATAGAGGCATGTTTTTTCCGATTTGCTCCGACGAAAATTTTCCTCGGAAAATGTGGGTTTTCCCAACAAAATGTCGAATTTTCAAATAAATTTTTTGGGCCAGTAATTATTTATCAATAATTATATAACTTGGTGAAATAAAAGCTTTCTTGGTCTAGATTATAAATTCAGAAGCCGGTTAAAATGAAACGAATATTTTAGCAACAATTCAATTGTTAATTAACAATTTACAGTCGCAATAACAACCAAAATAATCATGAGACATTGATCAAACTTAGAAAGATTATAATGGTGTGATGCCTATTTAATATTTTGTCGACAAAATATAAATTTTTCATTTTTTTGCATAATCTTTAAATGTTTAAAAAAAATTGTTATAAACAAATTAACATTTCTTAGAAATTGTTTATTATATTCTAATTTTAAAATATACTTAAAATGCATATTTCATAGGTCTTGAAAATGAATGATTTAAAAAAAATTTCCAACCATTTGCAAAAAAGTTAGGAAACAGCAAAATAAATATACGATATCTCCATTGTTTATAATTTGTTTTAATTGTTTCAAAGCTTAAAAGTGAGTCTATGGTACAATCTCATTACTCACAAAGAATGTCAAAAATTAGTGCAATGGTTATATTTTAATCAAAGATTAAAAATACTTTTTTTGTAATTTTTAGCGCGAAAGTAGGCTTGATACAGAGCCGGAGATAAAATGTTCACTCGAAGCGACTGACACGCTTAAACTCGCGCGAGTTGTATATGTGGGCGGGTAGCTACGGTACGGTATTATTCTACTTTCGCGCGTGTAAATTACAAAAAAATATATTTATAATCTTTAATTAAAATATAACCATTAAGCTGATAATCGATATTGTTTTATAAATAATTAGCTTGTACTTTAAACTCATTTCTACGCTTTGAAAGAATTTGAAAAAATTGTTAACACCGTAGTAATCGTATGTTTACTTTGCTGTTTCATAACTTTTTTGCAAATGGTTGAAAAAAAGTTTTAAAGCATTCATTTTCAAGATATTTGAAATGCGCATTTTAGCTATTTTTTAAAATTATAATACAATAAAAACTTTCTGAGAAACGTTAATTTGTTTATAACTATTTTTTTAAACATTTAAAGATTATGCAAAAATATAAAAAATTTATATTTTGTCGACAAAATGTTAAATAGGCATCTCATCTTTTTGAATTTTTATTTGAGTGTTTTTGTTGTAAAGTTAAAATCTTCGGAGTTCTAGAGCAATAATTGAAAAAACACGATTTTCGGGCGCCATTTTGTTTATAAAAAAAGTAGCATACTATCTGCGGACTTTGCATACCTATATTATTAATATATACAATCATAAGATTCGATTCCAGCAATAAAATTGCTGGTAAATAACTTTTCCCAAAAATGGCCTATTCTCCGATAATCAGCCCAGACTAATACAAATAATGATTTTTGGTCAACATACAATTACTAAAACAATCGAACATTGATAGCTTCTGATCATTTTCTTTGATTATGTAAATTAATGTTTAAATCAGTTAGGCCATTCTGGCTCTCATGGCCTCATATCACATGTACTGTTTCTGCCACTATAATGTGGCACTTCCAGTTACACCTGTTTAACCGGAGGTAATATAAAAACCAGAAGTATATATTTATTTTTGTCTTGCTTAAGGCGCGTCGAGTAATATATCGCTTGAACTATTTCGGCGACTTTAAAACAGACTTCAAACAAAGTTGTCTTTACGGATGGAGAGACAGATATGGATAAATTAAGATTATTACATTTTAATAGTGAAAAGAATATAAATTATTTATTTATCATTCCTCTGACAAAATCTTAGTGTGGTTTAATAAAATGTCTATTCAGCAAGCGTGGTTAAATCTTCAAGAAAGAGAAAAAGAGTACATACATACATAATCGATGATCCTCTTATACCGTAAGGTGTCGAGGTGTCTTCTTTACTCGTTATTATCTGCGAACTTACGCCACTTTTTTCGGTCCCTAGCTAATTATTTGGCTTCCTGCCACGATTTTCCTCTATTCTGCAATAGTTCCATCACACTTGTATTCCACGTTTTCCTTGGTCGGCCTCTCCTGTTTTTCCCTATCGGCCTCGCTTCCCATGTCATTTTAACCTGTCTGGCATTTTACTTTTAATTCTCTTCTAATATCTTCGCTACGTCTTTTATCGATTCTCCTAGCACCCACGACTTTTCTTAAATACCTCATTTCCGCTGCTTGCAATCTCTTTTCTTGTTTGTCGTTCAATACCCAATTCTCTGCTCCATATGTAGTGGTAGGTACGTAAATTATTTTAAATATTATCATTTTGGTTTTCCTAGTTATTTCTTTTTTATTTAAAAAGTTTTTATACAGCGAATGATATGTTCTTGTGGCTGCTTTTATGATATTTCCAATTTCGTCTTCTTGTGTCCCCCTTCTTATTTAAAATTATTCCAAGGTATTTAAATCTATCTACCTGTTCTATTTTTTTGCCTTGGATTTCAATATTTAAGTTTATATCTTTCTTGGATACTGCACTGCCATTACTTTTGTTTTTTCCATATTAATTATTAGATTGTAATTTTTTAATTCTGCCTCCCAGATTCTTATGTTCTCCTCCAGAGCTCTTTCAGTTCTTGCCACAATAACAATATCATCTGCAAATACACAGGCTTCGATTTTTATTTGTTGTAGGTTTCTGTATCCTATGGTATCTTTTTTTGTTTCTGTCCAGCATTTTTTAATTACTTCGTCTATTACACAGATAAACAGTAGGGGGCTCAATACCCCTCCTTGTCTGACTCCGTCGTTATTCGTAAATTTGCTGGAAATAAGATTGCCTGTTCCTACCTTATTTATGGTATTGCAATACAAACTCTGGGTTGTGGTTATCAGTTCCATATCTACTTCCTTATTTGTCAAGCTTTGCCATATTCCCTCCCTGCTCACCATGTCAAAAGCTTTTTTCATATCTAGGAATCCCAAATATACCGTTTCATCTTTTAGTATGGCTTTTTCGATGATCTGCTGTAGAGTGAAGATATGGTCCTGGACGCTATGTGCTGGCCTAAACCCACTTTGAATATCTGCTAATCTAGGCTCGACTAAATTCCGGAGCTTCCGTTCTAGGATAATTTCGTAGACTTTTAATGTTGAACAGAGCAACGATATGCCTCTGTAATTTCCACATTCTCTCGAATCTCCTTTTTTGTGTATAGACAATATTATAGCCGTGTTCCAGTCACAGCTATTTTTTTAGTTTTCCATGTTAGGTTTAACAGTTCATAAAGTTCCCTTTTGCCCAATTCTCCCATATGTTTCAAAAACTCGGCATCTAATCCATCTATACCTGCAGCTTTGCCTATTTTTAGTTGGGTTAAGGCATCTTCCACTTCATTCATTTGTATTTTATTGTCCCCAATTACATCTTGTTCTTCTGTGGTTTTATTGTTTAACGTTACTGTTTTGCTGTCTGCTGTTGTCTTGTCTTTGCTTAAAAGTTCCATAAAATATTCTTTCCATCTTTCTATAATGTGGTCTTCTTCAGTTATTATATTCCCATTCCGATCTTTAACATGCTGAAGCTTCATGTGTGGTTCCTTTCTCATATTTTTTAGGACTCGGTAAAATAATTTATTATTATGGGTTCTATTTTCTTCCATACTTTTCCCAAAATCTTCCCATGCATTTTGTTTTTCTTGTTTAACCATTGTTTTAACTTTGTTTCTTTGGTCTTTATATTTATCGCAGATCAACTGATTTCTGTTTTGTAGATACATTTTCCATAAACGTTTCTTCTCTTTCACTTCTTTTTTAATATCTGCATTCCACCAACTCGTCTGTTTTTTATTGTTGTTTCTTCTTGTAAATCCACAAACGTTTTCTGCCGTTGTCAAGTGTATTTCGTTAAATCTAGTCCATTTAACTTCCACATTGTTTATATGTTCACTTTTATCAATCTGTTCAAACTCTTTTTCTGTTTCTTTTACATACTTGTTCCTGGTTTCGATATTCCTTAGTTTGTATGTCCTAATTCTTCCGCTGTAGTTTCTTGTAGGTTCCTGAGTCTTATCAAATTCGTTTTTGCTTATTTTAATTTTTCCTTCTAGTAAATAATGATCACTACTTATTTCGAAGCTTCTCTTTACTCTACGTAAGAAAAAGAGTAATGTAATATAAATTCCCTTATAAAAATATTCAACATTTTGTTCTTCGTATTTTAGTTAGTTCTAATTAAAACAGTGGCTTCCTGGATGTAATAAAAGTAAAACAAAAATGTTAATAGTATAGATTACTATCTTCTTTCTTGTTAGTATCTAAAGTAAAAGTGATTGTTACTTAAACACGTTCTCATGAAGTACAGACATATATATGATTATGTGATACGCAAACAACAGATAGGTATGTTACCATTCGTAAACAAATGCACTTTTCTAGACTGTTTCGTCTATCTCTTATTATAATAATGATATTAATTTATTTGGGACTATGAGAATATTCTCTCATCGTAACAAAACTAGTTTATAATTTGCATAATAAAATTGCTTTATAATTATAGGGGACCGCAGAACATAATATAAATCTATTGTTTTCAGTCGTGTCGGTTTTAACCGTCGAACAGGAAGTCTAGAATGAGTAGCGTTCTTCAGGATTTCATAAAAAAAACAGACTGAGTGAAAACACCCCAAATCGTTGCATCTCAATGGCTAATGGGGAAAGTCCTTACAGTAGGAAGAATTTTACTCGTCCAAGTATTTTACATCTTGACGAGTAAAATTCTCCCTAAGCTAAGGGAAGGTCCAACAGATATTTAGTACCTACATGTGCGAATAAGGTTTAACTAAATAAACACCCAGATGAGCAATTTTGGGTCTGAGAATTTTCATTTCGAATATTCTTAATTTTTCTTCATCTTTTTCTATGAGGCACATCATCTCAACTGCGTATGTAACTACTAGTCTGACTGCAACTCTGTATATTTTCAGTTTTGTATTTCTGGATAAGTTCTTGTCCTTCATTAACCTATGATATCTTCAGTATGTTTTGTTGTCTGCTAGTATTCGCTTCGTTAGTTCTTCACTTCTCTTATATTTACCATTTACAATTACTCCCAAATATTTAAATTGATGAACTCTTTCAAAAGTGTAGTTTTCTATCTGGATTTATCTTGTCCTGTTATCTTCTCTTTTTTAGTTATTTTTTCCTTCGTTAATACAGAGACTAAGACAAAGAGGTTACAGACTTTTATAAATAGGTCCTTAAGAAAATCCTAAAAATTTACTGGCCAATAAAATATCAAATGTATAGAACTATGGAAAAGAACAAAACAACAAATCAGTATAATACCGACAATTAAGCAGAAGAAATAAAAATGGATTGACTATACGTTAAGGAAAGATCCTAATATCACAAGACAAGCAAGAGGGGAGGACCAGATAATACCTGGAAGAAAACAGCAATAAGAAAACACAACGGAATCGGCTTAAGATGGGGGGAAGTGAAAAACAAAGCAAGAAAGAGAGGAGAATGGAAGGAACTGGTACGCAGATTAACCGGAGAGTAAACCCACAGATGCGCTGAGTAGAGAGAGAGAGAGAGAGAGAGAGAGAGAGAGAGAGAGAGAGAAGAGAAAGAGAGAGAGAGAGAGAGAGAGAGAGAGAGAGAGAGAGCGAGAGAGATTTATCCTTTACTCCTTAGGGAATGTGTAGCAGGCTATTGTAGTGCAATTGGTCCTAAGCTTATATGTCATTCTGTCTTTATTGTTTTAACGACGCCTACATTTTTATTTCCAAAAGCTGAGATAATGGTTTTTTATTCAAAAAATATTAGTCGTTTTGAAAAGCATTCCCAATGATATATTTCCATTTTGTTTTTACGATTCATCTCAATATCATTAGGACATTCCTCGTATCTTTATATTACATAGATATTTAATTAAAATACTAGTCCAAAAGCCTTCACTACGTGCTAAATTTTTATAATGACCCACCGGATCATTATTTCAATAATGAAAGAAGACTAATTGGGCAGATCCAATTGGGTTAATGTCAACAATTCGTTAAGTTAAATCACCAGTACCGAAAATATAGCGTCTATTAAGATTAGATTTATTATAGACTAAGGGCCGGTTGTTCGAACGCTAATCAAAAATGATCATTATCAAATATTTAATTACTGTCACAACTGTCAATGTCAACTTTGATTTTGTTGCTGAAAACATAATTATTGATTACAATTATGAAATTAGTTAATCAATTGTGTTAATAATTGTTATGTTAATTGATTAACTAATCTCATAATCATAATCAATTATGTTTTGAGCAACCTAACCAAAGTTGACATTGACAGTTGTGACAGTAATTAAATATTTGATAGTGATCATCGTTGATTAGCGTTCGAACAACCGGCCCTTAGGGCCGGTTGTTCGAACGCTAATCAACAATGACCACTATCAAATATTTAATTACTGTCAAAACTGTTAATGTCAACTTGGGTTGGGTTGCTAAAAACATAATTGATTACAATTCTGAGACTATAATCAATTAATATAACAATAATTATTAACATAATTGATAATAAATCTCATAATTTTAATTAATTATGTTTTCAGCAACCCAAACAAAGTTGATATTGACAGTTGGTGACAGTAATTAAATATTTGATAATGATCATTGTTAATTAGCGTTCGAACAACCGGCCATTAGGGGCCGGTTGTTCGCCGGTTGCCGCGTAGGTGATCTACCGTTACAATTATGAAATTGCTTAATCAATTATGTTAATAATTGGTATGTTAATTGATTAACTAATCTCATAATTATAATCAATTATGTTTTCAGTAACTCAATAAAAGTTGACATTGACAGTTGGTAACAGCAACCCAATCAAAGTTGACATTGACAGTTGGTGACAGTAATTAAATATTTGATAATGATCATTGTTGATTAGCGTTCGAACAACCGGCCATTAGGGGCCGGTTGTTCGCCGGTTGCCGCGTAGGTGGTCTACCGTTACAATTATGAAATTACTTAATCAATTATGTTAATAATCGGTATATTAATTGATTAACTAGTCTCATAATTATAATCAATTATGTTTTCAGTAACTCAATTAAAGTTGACATTGACAGTTGGTGACAGTAATTAAATATTTGATAATTTTTCGGACACATAATTCTAAAAACTGTTTTTTGGGATTTTCGCTATTTTATACACTTCAAAACAGATCAAATCAGGGTTTTTATAGGTTAAATATAAATTGAAGTAATATAGTAGTAATATAAGATGGTTTGGTCATGTTCAACGTCGAGACGTTAATAACCTAATACGAAAAATTGCTGAAGTGCAGATGCCTGGAAAGAGTAGGAGAGGAAGACCAAAGAAGACCTGGGGGAGACGATAAGGCAGGACATGTTGGTAAAGGGGATTAATATTGATATGACCCAAGATAGAATTGTGTGGAGAAATAATGCAATTAGGGAAGCCGATCCCTCATAGGGATAAGGCAAAGAGAATGATGATAATGAAGTGGAAAGTTTGATGCGCCACTATCGACGCATGTGGAACTGATAATTGACGGCATAGTGCTCATACGTTTCCATTTTTGGTTCTACTATTTAAGTTATAGACTCTCACAATGTCTAAAATAATTAGCGAATTTTACCTATACCGACTCTTAGTCTATTAATTAAGTTAAAGAACTAGTACCGAAAATATAGCGTCTATTAAGATTAGATTTATTATTGAGATAAACAGTTATAGAGCTCTTCTGCCTCATCAATGGATTGACAGGATGTTGAATAATTTGTTTTTATAAATTATCCTCACCTCGAAGTTGTTCTTTTTATTGGTCATTACAGCGAGTCTGATGCTTTTTCTCTAGTTAAAGCTGAGAATAGGCGTTCTCTGCGGTCAATATATACGGGGTTTTTATAAAAGTCAGAGAGAATAAAGTTTATACACTTGATTTACAAAAGAGCCGATAACTAGAGCAAATGATAAAATTATTCCGCAAAAGAGCTAAAGTAAAGCAAGGATGAATTTGTTTAATGAAGAATACCTTAAAATGTAGAGGGACATAAAAGATTAAGACAATAATTGGCATTAACAAATAATACTGAGGGTATGAACTAGAGTTCGTCGTGTTCATATTGACAATGATATATCGAACTCATCTCCAAATGCCAACATTGGACCAAGAAACAAATTCGACATAACATCACCAACACCAACACGGCGAGCATGAGACTTTATGTGGGTTCTTGTATTCTACTCCTCTGCATTCTCCAGGCATATGGTACACTATCAGTAAAAAGTTTATTTTCTCATTTCATTGGTTATAATTCAGGATCTACATTATAGTCATTGTGAAGTAACTTTATATAAAAAAAACTGTCTCTGCTGACATAAATATAAGATTCAATTAAAGACTTAGCCTGTGGTGTGAAGGCTTCTTCCGGTGCTGTCCTAGGTTATCTACAGCTCCAGATCTTCTTCGGGAGGCGTCAGGTGGAAACTTGATGTGTGGTGGTTGCCTCCGGAGCTAATTAACAGTTCGTCGAACCCATGGGTGACTGTCTCGAGGAAGTGGTTCTCGTATCTGGTATCGTTCTGGTATTCACGTGGTTACGTATCTGGGGAACATACTAAGCTCTGGGCCAAAACGGACTCTCCTGGGTGCCAATTAGGTCTGTAGTTACTTGATGCTACCTACTTGGCGGATATTATAGAAATGCTACAGAAAGGCACCAGCATGGTATTGATGGAAGTAAAAGAAATTAATTGAAGGTTAGTATTAGCTGATAACGAAAAATACACTCTTATTGAAACTGGCAAAGTTGAACGTTTTAAAATTACAAAAAAAATTAATGGCTTGATATAGTTATTTTCCTAACAAGTGCAGAAAGTCATACTTTTCGGCACGCGACTGCAGTTTGCCGAACGACGCGACGCGGGAGTTCGGCAAGCAGTCGAGTGCGGAAAAGAGACTTTCTGCAAAAGTTAGAAACAATATTGTTTCTATGAGTTTTTAAAAAATGACCAAATATTAATCAATTAATTTAATTAATATGATTATTTCATTCATAGGAGATTCTGACCAATAGAAAGCCACAGAAATCTGAATTAAATCGATAATTTTTGATAATCTCCCGTCGTTAAGTATATTACGTCAGATGCCCTTCGTTGCTACGAAATAATACATTCAGTGACATTAATGACAATTAATGTTTTAAAAATTATAAAAGTGATGACTTTCATTCGTCAAATATTTATAAAAACTGTGTGTTTAATGGTACTTACATAAATAAATTACAATAAAATTTTGGTTTTGAACAGTTTTATTCATGAAATAATCGCAACAAATTGCACTCGACCTCTGAAATTAATATAGAATTTTTGCTCTCGTGACACTTTGATATAATTTCACTCGCCTTCGGCTCGTGAAATTAAAACTGTCAAAGTGTCACTCGAGAAAAATTCAATAATTTCAGAGCTCTTGTGCAATTACTACTGAAAATACATACACAAATTAATTCTTTGACGAGGTTGTCAAAACCCACGGTTATTAGACTTTATTACGGTTGTCTTGTCCGACGGTGGTGGGGAGACTTATATTTTTGACTTTACGTCACAAGAGTTTTCATTCCCATATTTTTAAATTATTTTCGATCATTGAATGTGTGTTATTGTGTATATATGTGTATTATTTGTTGGAGGGACGCCGGTGTTCAACATTCCTCCATGGAGAGTTTGGAGTAGTTCCAATGTCTCTTTCCAGCGTTTTGCACTTGCAGTAAGTTCAATGTGTCGCTAAGCCTTCGATAGCTAAGAGGAGAACTTTTAATGAACCGTAAGATGCTGTAATTCTGGCCTGTTGAATTGTTAATGTAAATAAAACACTTTCTATTTTGCTATGACTGTAATGAAGTTAAAAAGGGCAAGAAATAGAATTTTACATGTGAACAATTGAGTTAACAACTTATCCGTGAAAGACGCCACTACACATATATTTACACTTTGTACCGGCTTTTTGCTAATTGCGGCGTGAAGAATTCTCTTCGAAAAAGCGTAAATGAAAAGAGGTTTTTGCGTACGTTCTTAATGAGTGTTGATAGTTGACTGACTGTTGCACCCCGCTCTTGCATACCGTTAACAAATTTTCCCGTTGGGGTGTTTGGGTTTTTGGAGGCGGAGATTAACATTCTTGGAAGTTTTCTTCGGGCACTGCGTAATGAAATTATTTATGGTTGTTACAGAGGCGGCGCGGAAATTTGTTGTTGGTGAAATAGAATTTATTTTGGGTGGAGAATACAGTTCTCCAACATTCCCCCCGGCGTTAGAGCCTTGTGGTCTAACCTACTCTTCTTTACCTTGATTAGGGAGAACCGAAATTTTAGAGATTGCCCTTGTGAATTGACCATCGATGGTCTTCAACTTGACCACTCTGACTTTGCCATCTTGCCCGGGCATTGTATCAACTACCCGTGCTAAAGGCCATTTTAGAGGAGGTACATTATCCTCTCTCAGAAGAACTAAGTCATTGACTTTTACGTTTTCCCTTGGTCGGGACCATTTTGGAGAATTTTGTAACCGGTTCAAGTAATCAACAGACCACTTTTTCCAGAAACTTTGTTGTATTTTTGCAATTTGCTGAAACATGGATAGTTTATTTTCCGGAATTTTTTGTAAGTTTTGCTCAGGATGCGCTGACAGGCTGGAGCCAATTATAAAATGCCCAGGACTGAGAAAGGTGTAATCTGAAGGGTCGCTGGACATGGAACAGATAGGCCTTGAATTCATCACAGCTTCAATTTGAACCATGACAGTGTAAAACTGTTCGAAAGTGAAAGAAGAACAGCCTATTAGCCTACGCATATGATATTTTGCGCTTTTTACTGAAGCTTCCCAGAGCCCAGCCCAATGAGGAGATCTAGGGGGGATAAACTTCCATGAGGTTTGATTTTCAGAAAGGTATTCCATAATGGTTTGAGAATTAGACTTATTTTGAAAAAATTTGTATAAGTCATAGAGTTGGTTTTTTGCACCAGAAAAACATGTGGCATTGTCACTGTAAATGACGGTTGGGTTACCACGTCGGGAAATGAATCTCTTAAGTGTTAATAGAAAGGAAGAAGTTGTTAGATCAGAAACAACCTCAATGTGCACAGCTTTGGTCACCATGCACACGAAAATGGCTATGTATGCCTTGATTTTTGGCGCTTTTCGGAGTGAAGAAGATTTTAACAGAAAGGGTCCACCATAATCTACACCCACTTTTTGAAAAGGTCTTGTTGTAATGGACAACCTATCTTCAGGTAAATTACCCATAAGCTGTTGTGCAGGAGCACACGAAAATCGGAAACATATGGTGCAGTTGCGAATGATTCGTTTTGCTTCCTTTAGACCATTGAGAGCCCAGAATTTCAAACGAAGATTTGAGAGAACTGTTTGCGCACCAGCATGTCCCAATCTGAGATGTTCATTTTTGATGATAAGATTGACGATAGGATTATTGGATGGGAGCAGTATCGGATGTTTTTGCAAATAGTCTATGTCGGGACAGTTCGTAAGTCTGCCTCCAACTCTGAGAAAATTAGAAGAATCTAAAAATGGTTTTAGTGACATGAAGTTTTTATTCGAAATAAATTTGTTATTTTTAAGCGCCGAAATTTCTTTTGAACATGCATCACCCTGTATTTTCTTGATGATGAAATCCATTGCATAATTTAACTCCGCAACAGAAAGAGGTTCAGAAATTTTTTGTTTTTTACAATTAGAAATAAAACGAAATACGTACGCTACTGTACGTTTTAAGCGTGAAATATTTGAGAAACGTGAGAAAATTTTTATCCAGAAATTTTCCACATTAGAATTTACCACGAGGCTTATTTTTCTTTCCTCGGGTAGGTTTTCGAGAACTTTGTCATTTACTAGATTGGAAACATTGAAATTTTTATCTCGCAAGCATTTGGGACCTTGCCACCATAAGTCGCTACTGAGAATTTCAGAACCAGACATTCCTCGAGAAAGAAGGTCTGCGGCATTTTGCGCAGACTTTATGTGAAGCCATGTAAAGTTTTGAGTCAACTCTTGGACAAGAGCTACCCGGTGAGCCACGAAAACCGACCACCGACTTGGATGACTTTTACACCACGACAGAGCTACTTGGGAGTCTGACCAGAGGCTGACTGAATGAAATTTTATAGATTGATTTTCAAAGATAGAAATTATTTTTGCAACAAGTTTTGAAAGAAGAACCATTGCGCACAGCTCAAGCCTAGGAAGTGTTACCGTCTTTAACGGAGTTATCCTTGATTTGGAAGAAACTAATGCACAAGAGATGGTCTCATCCGAATAGAAAGTTCTTAGGTATACGCATGCGCCATAAGCTGCCATGCTGCTGTCTGCAAATCCATGAAGCTCAACCTTCAGAATTATTTTTTCAGAAAAATAGAAACGAGGAATTTTTAATTGTTTTAATTGTGACAAGTCCTGTAGAAAGTTGTTCCAATCGTTTAGAATAGTTTTGTCCGAAATTTCTGTGTCCCAGTGAATTTTTTGCAGATAGAGTTTCTGCATAAGCATTTTGCCTTTAACAATAAACGGATTGATGAGTCCCAGAGGGTCGAAACATTGCGCTAACGCAGATAGGATTTTTCTTTTTGTTATTGGTGGGCAGAAATTATTTGCGGGGACGGAAATTGTTATTTGGTCTTCCACAGGGTCCCATTTTAGGCCTAGAACCTTACTGGAAGTGGAATCGAAATTTAGGTCATATTCCTGAGTAGTATTTTTTGAATGTTCTGGGTTGATTTGTTGTAGGAATATGGATGAATTTGAATGGAATTTATGTAAAGTAAACCCATGGCGCTTTAGAACAGAATTTAATTGCTGAAGTATTTCGAGCAATTCTTGAATATTATTTGACCCACATAAACCATCATCTACGTAGAATTGGTTTTCGAGAAAATGCGAGGCCAATGGGAATTGAACTTTATTTTTATTTGAAATTTCTTGCAAGACTCTCGTCGCAAGAAACGGGGCGCTATTCGTCCCGTATGTGATAGTATTTAATTGAATACATTTTATAGAATCGTGGGTATCGTCCCTCCATAGAATATTTTGTAGAAAGCGTTGATCTTTGTTGATCCACGTCTGTCGAAACATTTTTTGAATGTCACAGGAAAATATGAATTTGTATTGCCTGAAACGAACCAGAATGTCGAATAAATCGGGTTGAACCTGATACCCTTTTAATGAAATGTCGTTCAGACTTTTTTCTGTAGAGCTTTTACAACTAGCGTCCATGACGACACGCAAAGTTGTACTTTTATTTTGTTCGTTGATGACACATAAATGTGGAATAAAATATTTTTTGTCCGAATTTTCATTTACGAACGAAAGAGGTACATATTCAGCATGCCCTAAAGAAATATATGTGTCAATGAAATTTTTGTACTCGAAAAATAATTTTTTATCTTTTTGGAATTTATTTTCGAGTGAAAGAAAACGCCGTTTGGCTATAGAAAATGAATCACCCAGTAATTGGTGTTCTTGTGCACTTTTTAATGGAATATCTACTTCAAAGCGTCCATTTTCAAGGATCTTTGTTGTAGTTTGAAATATTTGTTCGGCCAGCTCGTCAGCTTCCGACAGAATAGGTTTTTGAGAAAGTTCTTCCATGTTCCAGAATTTCGTGAGCAGCTCGTCCGTGCTACACGTAGAAAGTAGAGCAACATCTCCAGAAGCATTGTTTGCTACTGTAGGTGCCGTCAAGTGAGGAGCAATCACGCCGGCTATTAGGTACCCCAGATGAGAAGCCTGCAAAATTGGAAGCCTAGGGCCCAGAGGAATTATGTCAGGAAGAATTAAGTCGTAGTACAAATCAGCCCCAACCAAGATGTCTACCTGACTAGGTTTGTGATATGAATCGTCGGCGAGAAAAACGTCCCTTGGAATTGGTAATTTTTTTGTAAGAATGCGGAACTGTGGAAGATTGCAAGTAATATTTTCTAAGATGGCACATGAAATTTTGAAAGACTTTTTATTATAGTTAGAATGCATTTTTATGTTGACCATCTTTTTTGAAACCGAATTACTTTGGCCTATGCCAGAAATGTTTAGAGATATGTCATATGGCTTGTAGCCCAGCCTATCAGCGAGACACTGGGTACAAAAGCTATTTTGACTTCCCGTATCGAGTAACAATCGGGCCGTTAAAGGTTTCCCGTTTTTGTCGAAAATGGTTACTTTGGCCGTAGCTAGAAGTATATTTAAATTTTTTACGGACAAGGCAGAAAAGGAATTTGTAAAAGGTTCTTGCCCTTGAAACGAAGGACCTTGAAAGTTTGAATTTGACGAATGTTCGCGTTCGTAATTGTTTGAATTTGTAGAAGTGGACGGACTTTCATTTTTATGGGTCGTAGAAAAAGTATTATGTTTACCCGAATTATTATTTGGTGCCACAATGTGCAAATTTGTATTATGGCGCCCTTTACAAACGGTACATACATGTTTTGATGAACAATCTTTAGAATTATGCCTACCTAGGCAGTTTACGCAGAGACCTTTTGAATTCACGAATTTTATTTTGTCATCATGCTGAATGTTTTTGAAAAAGTGACATTTGTAAATTTTATGACCTTGCTTTTTGCAGAAAATGCAATAAAAGTCAGAAACTAAATTATTTGACGTATTATTTTTATCTGAGTCCTCTGATGTGTTATTTCTGGATGCATGATGTGAAACTTTTACGTTTTTGGCTTGCCTAGGATTTGTATTTTCCAGGCTTTCCAGAACAATGCACCTTTTTTCAAGAAATTTAAGAAAACCATCTAATTTTGGTACATCTGAATGATTTCGCTCAGTTTCAAAAAGTCTCCTTGTTGAAAAATCTAATTTGCTTTCTAGCAGGAAAACTAAAATTATGTCAATGAGCTCTGTACTTGAAAATTGCAAATTTTTTAGCAATTGCATATTTTTTGTTACGGTAGTTAGAAAATTTCTGAGGGCTTGCGGTGAGCTGTTTCTCAGTGTAGGAATGTCTATAATTTCTGTTAAGTAAGAATTTATGATTGTGACCTTATTCTGATAGCGGTTCTTTAGAATATCTAAAGCAATCGAAAAATTTTCATTTGTGACTTTCAAAGAATCCACCAACTTAAGAGAATCACCCTGTAGGTAACTTTTCAAATAAAGAAACCTTTGGATGTCAGAAAGGGACTGATTTTGTATTATCAGTGTGTCGAAGAGCTCAAAAAAACTTTCGAAGTCCCCTATTTGCCCGGAATATTTGCATATGCTTATTGCCGGGAGCTTTACGGCCACTTGCTTAGCGGCAGCGACGCTCCCTGTATTGGTAATATCCAATGCTCTAATCGAACTTTGTATTTTTGACAGAACCGCAAAATAATTTTCTTCAAATATGGCACGATCACATTTTTGAGAATCGTCCAGGAATTCAATTTCATCCTGTACGTTATTGTAATCAGAGAACAGGTCTTGTAATCGACCTTCTCTTGTTTTGAATGAGAAAACATCTTTTTCCGAGTCATGGTTTGCTTCTAGCCACGTTTGAATTCTATTAACAGAATCTAGAATGGAATGCTTTTTGTTTAATAATTTACTTAAACCTTTTTTGCTCATTGTAATAACTTTAATTTGTTTATTTTTGAATGAAATTATTATTTATTTTTGAATTTTAACAAGCATGCAATATTAAACCAAAAATTCAACCCTGAATAGTTCTTTAAATAGTGTTTAACTTTATTAGAGTAGCATTTCGCAAGAGATCTTTGAAAATTAACTTTTTGAATTTACATATATAGAAAAGTTTATTTTGTACGTCACCCCTGGGCTCTTGGTACTTGAATGTGGGCTGCTTTTCCTGGAATCAGCTAGTCCTTGAACACCACTTCTTGAAGTAAACTATTATCACCGTTTTTGTTCACAGAATGTTTATTTGTCCGTAGAATAAATAACGCAATCACTTTGTCTCTTGGAATTATTGTCTATTCGACGAGAATATCCGAAAAACGCGACACTTATAATGTCTTTTAGAAAGAGTTGGCATTAGCCAGAAATGTTTTTTAACAAAATAATAGAATTAGATAGAAACTTGAATTGAGTGTTTTTTGGCCAGAAAAGTTCGGTCGATGGATCAAATGTGGCTTTAAGGGCCAAATTCGGCTCTTAGAAATAAAATCCGGTCTCGGAGGAACAAAATGGAGGGACGCCGGTGTTCAACATTCCTCCATGGAGAGTTTGGAGTAGTTCCAATGTCTCTTTCCAGCGTTTTGCACTTGCAGTAAGTTCAATGTGTCGCTAAGGCTACGGCTCCACGGGCTGGAAATTGACGCTAGCAGTAGCCGCAAAACGAACTTAAGGTTCCGCAGAACGGAATAGGAATAGCCGAACTGTACCGACTACAGGACTTGTGCGTAGTCGGTTCAGTTCGGCTATTCCCATTCCGTTCCGCGGAACCTTAAGTTCATTTTGCGGCTACTGCTAGCGTCAATTTCCAGCCCGTGGAGCCGTAGCCTAAGCCTTCGATAGCTAAGAGGAGAACTTTTAATGAACCGTAAGATGCTGTAATTCTGGCCTGTTGAATTGTTAATGTAAATAAAACACTTTCTATTTTGCTATGACTGTAATGAAGTTAAAAAGGGCAAGAAATAGAATTTTACATGTGAACAATTGAGTTAACAACTTATCCGTGAAAGACGCCACTACACATATATTTACACTTTGTACCGGCTTTTTGCTAATTGCGGCGTGAAGAATTCTCTTCGAAAAAGCGTAAATGAAAAGAGGTTTTTGCGTACGTTCTTAATGAGTGTTGATAGTTGACTGACTGTTGCACCCCGCTCTTGCATACCGTTAACAAATTTTCCCGTTGGGGTGTTTGGGTTTTTGGAGGCGGAGATTAACATTCTTGGAAGTTTTCTTCGGGCACTGCGTAATGAAATTATTTATGGTTGTTACAGAGGCGGCGCGGAAATTTGTTGTTGGTGAAATAGAATTTATTTTGGGTGGAGAATACAGTTCTCCAACAATTTGTGTTATTATGAAATAATAAGACAAATAGTACACATTTTATCTTATACCGGGTGGTGAATCGTAAAAAGGGCCATAGGAAACTCAATGTAAAATTCTGAATTGTTGAATTCCTGCTTCCCTAATTATTCTACATCAAAAGTCATGAGAGAATACTTGTAGAGAATTAAAATCTGTATTAAAATCAAAAGTTAAAATTGTTCTACGATGTAAATGCATTCTAAAATTTTGAAAAATATGATACATTTGCCACAATAGGTATGCGTGTAAAAGTAAGGCCACACGTTACTATTTAACTGACAGTGCTCACACCATTGACTGAATAAAAAAATCTTTATTATTAATCCTTTCTCCGCAACTGAGGGTATCTTATCAACTGTATTGTTTTTAAACAGTAGATGATAAAATAAAAATATTGACAGTTCAAAAATGTGAACATTATTGCATTGTGTGTGGCCTAAGTTTGAGCTGAAAACTAAAATGTATTACATTTTTACAAAATTTTGGAATATGTTTAATTACGTAGACCAATTTTAACAGTTATTTCCAATACAGATTTCCAGTGGCGGCTCGTGATTTTTACAATAGGGGAGGCTATACCTAACTGTAAAATATCTAGACAAATTTGCACTAGCAAAAAAATGCGCCAAAAAATGTAATTTAAGGCACCATCTTTTGACCATTTTTTATTTACATTTCATAATATCATCCTAATTCATAATTTCATGATATCATCATTTTAAAAATAGTTAGTCTAATAATAGTAAAAGTTTAATACCAAAGTTTGTGTCGTTTATTTGTTAACAATTCCATCTATTTGTAAATAGATACCTATGCATATCAAAATAAATACAGATTTGAAGTTTTGCAGTCCATACATAATGAAGCTTCAACTTTTTTAAGATACTCAACTGAATTTTTTTAATTCTAAACGAGGCCTACTGCGAATTCAAAAACACGATAAATTACCGATATTTTGTTTTGAGTTAGAGATATCGAAAAAAAGTTATTTGAGCAAGTTGTTCCAAATGTTATTATAACCCCACATACCAAATTTCATAACAAAATTCGCACTTTTAGATTATTCATTATTTTTAGTCAGGACCCTAAAATTCGTTGTCTCGAGACGCACCCAACCACCCAACGGAGCTGAGAAGGTACTCTGCCTCCCTTGGTATATCTCCGGGCAGCGTGTGATGGCGCCGTAGATGCCACTGTTAGGAGACCGGGTCTCCGTAAACGCCTGCTGCGCTGCACGGAGCATTAGCAACGGAGAATGCTGGGCTTCTCGGCTCCGTTCGTGCATCTCGGGATAACCCAGGGTCCTGCCTACAATAATATTATGTAATAAAACTGAGACGCGATCATGCGTTCTAATGCTAATGCTCCGTACGTATGGATAATTAGTGATAATATGGAATTTACACGTTGTATAATAGTGAGAGTAATTGTTGTTTTCGCGATTCATGATAAACAAAACAGTATAGAGTGTGTAAAAAATTTATGGGGAGGCTGAGCCTCCCTTGCCTCCTCTGGCGAGCCGCCACTGCAGATTTCAATCCTCTTCAAATAGTTTCTAATGTCTTTTGATGTAAAATAATTATTAGGGAAGCTGGAATTCAACAGTTCAGAATTTCACATTGAGTTAATGCAAAACTTTGACGCATGTCAAAATTCTCAATGTGTTTTAACTGTATTCATTTTTTTCGAATCCTGAGAAAACTAATAAATATTTTTGAAAAATTTAAACTCAGAATGAAAGACTACATTATTACCGAGGGCTGAAAGTCCCTGAAAACCTCTATAATGTTTATTTTAATAAGTTACAGGGCTGAAAATAAAAGAGAAGTGTGATATTTAATTACAAATATTTCATTCAATAGAATGTGCTTGTTTATTCTAAGGGGCTTTCCGCACTTGGTAATAATGTAATCTTGCATCCTGCGTTTAAATTTTTCTAAAATACTTGGTTTTCTCAGGATTCGAAAAAAATCATATTACGATTCAAATGAAAGTAAACTCTCGTGACGTAATCTCACCCTTAATGTTCATTGGTTAGTCGATTTAGGCAACCGTAGTAATGTCTAAGAACCGTGGTCAAAACCAAACTTTCAATATAATTAGTTGGCATGACGACGATCTTGGTTTCCATGACGATGATTCAAAACGACTGTTATTGTCTACCGATTTGACTTTCGAATATTATGTCAAAATAATTTTATTTCATCGAATTGTCGCGTTAATTTCATTAAAACAGGAACACAATAAGATACATCTGAAATAAAATAGTAAATAATATCTAAATATTAGTTTATTGCATGTATTATAATTATTTTAAGGCCATATTAAAATATCTACACGCGTGCGGAAAAGTAAATCGCGTGCGGAAAAGTGAAACTTTCTAAACTAAAACGCGTGCGCGAAAGTTGACATTTTTGCACGCTCGTAGAAAAAATAACTTTGCTTCGGAATAAAATATTTAGAAAGAACGACTACTGGAAATAATTAAACGGTTTAAAATGAAAATGGCAATATTTTGTCAATAAATACTATTTGAGAGAATGGAAATAACTTTTGTAATTTAAATCAGGCACCACTAATTTCATTATGGAATTGAAAATGTATATACAGGGTGTAACGAAAATACAGGTCATAAATTTAATGACATATTCTGGGGCCAAAAATAGTTGGATTGAACCTAACTTACCTTAGTACAAATGTGCATATAAAAAAAGTTACAACCCTTTGAAGTTACAAAATGAAAATCGATTTTTTTCAATATATCGAAAACTATTAAAGATTTTTTATTGAAAATGGACATATGGCATTCTTATGACAGTAGCATCTTAAGAAAAAATTATAGTGAAATTTGGACACCCTATAAAAATTTTATGGGGGTTTAGTTCCTTTAAACCCCCCCAAACTTTTGTGTACGTTCCACTTAAATTATTATTGTAGTACCATTACTTAAACACAATATTTCTAAAACTTTTTTGGCTCTTAGTACTTTTTCGAAAAGTCAGTTTTTATCGAGATATTTTGAATATTTGTCAAATCCACCACATATTTGTATATGGTTAAGTACGATTATGGAGACTTGGTAATAATATGAAAATTTATGTATGATTTACATTTTTAGGTATATTTTGAACCGTATTAAAAAAGAAGCCATATCTCGATAAAAGGTGCCTTCTCGAAAAAATACAGACGCAAAAAAAGTTTTAAAAACATTTTGTTTAACTAGTGGTATCGCAGTGATAGTTTAATTGGAGCGTACACAAACATTTGGGGGGTTTAAAGGAACAAAATCCCCATAAAATTTTTATGTAAACATATTAAAAAAGAAGCCGCAACTCGATAAAAAGTGCCTTATAGAAAAAATACTAAGAGCCAAAAAAGTTTTAAAAATATTGAGTTTAACTAATGGTATCACAATAATAATTTAATTGGAACGCACAGAAAAGTTTGGGGGGTTTATGGGAACCAAACCCCCATAAAATTTTTATGGGGAGCACAAATTTCACTATAATTTTTCTTTAAGATGCACCTGTCATAAGAATGCCACATATCCATTTTCAATAAAAAATCTCTAATAGTTTTCGATATATTCGAAAAAATCGATTTTCATTTTGTAACTTCAAAGGGCTATAACTTTTTTTCTGTGCATATTTGTACTAAGGTAAGTTAGGTTCATTCGAACTATTTTTGGTCCCAGAATATGTGATTTAATTTATGACCTGTATTTTTGTTACACCCTGTACAGAGTGCACAAAAAGAATATAAATGGACCGACTAATAAATATTTGCTAAAAATGAAGATCAACAGCTATCTGAGAGGACCTCTAAATGAAGAGTGAGTCTTATTAAAATAAGTGCAGATTTTAACTATACACCAAAAACACCCAAATAAAAATTCACCGTAATTAAATTCTGCATAGAGACGTGTTTTTCCCGATTTACTTCGACGAAATTTTCCCCGGAAAATGCGGGGTCTTCCAACAAAATCTTCAATTTTCAACTAAAATTTTAGATAAGTAATTGTTTATCGATAATTAAATAACTTCCTAGTATAAAAGCTCTTTTTCTATAGATTATAATTCCAGAAACTGATGGAAATTGAATGAACAGTTTAGCAACAATTGAATTGTTAATTAAAAATTTACGGTCGCTATGATATCCACAATAATTATGATACATAAGAATAACTATGATTTTTGTATAAAAAGACACTGTACCTACCTAATGTACTTTACAAAATAGAAATTGTACTATTTAAGCGGCCTCAGGAATATTTTAAAATTATAAATAATTTTTTGGCTTATAAAAAAATAGAATATCTCGGGAAATGTTAAATTAAATTAAATCATGAAAACTGTATTAGAAAAAAAGCCTCAGAACATTTCCTTTAAAAGAAAAACCGTTTAATTGTGATGAGTGGTTATTAATACAACCGGTTAAAGTTGATCGGCATTTACGGCAAAGATATAAACAATAGGATCATATTTTTCGAACCATCACTTTTTTATTTTTATCCTCTTTCTTCACACCAATTTTCGTATCTTTAAAATAATCATAACATATATTATTATAATAAAAACTATCGATATTACGAGTGAAAATTGCCAAAAATAGCAAAATTCCAATCAAAAATCAGGTTGGAGAAAATGTAATCTCAAATTTCAAAATCGGTATACGTTAAAAAATGCATTTTCTCGGCTTCCCATGGAGCAATTTTCTTCATTCTTTTTTGTTCCCAAATAACTCGAGTAGAGCCATCTAACTAACGCATTATTAAATGTCAAACTTGCTTTTGTTTTGTTATAATAAATTTATTTATTTATAAGTAAAGAAAACTGCATATTTTTTCCAGTTGTAGACTTTTTTTAGATAAACTTACTACAAGTGTACCTTTTAACGTTAAAAACACAAATATTCTCATTTGAAGCTGTATAATTATTTAAACAATCTTTATTTAAACAAATTAAAAATGTTCTTATAATAAATAAATTAATTTATTATAGCAAAACAAAAGCAACTTTGACATTTAATAATGCGTTAGTTAGAAGGCTCTACTCGAGTTACTTGGGAACAAAAAAAGAATGAAGAAAATTGCTCCATGGGAAGCCGAGAAAATGCATCTTTTTAACGTATACCGATTTTGAACTTTGAGATTACATCATTTTCTCCCACCTAATTTTTGATTGGAATTTTGCAATTTTTGGCAATTTTCACGCGTAATATCGATAGTTTTTATTATAATAATATATGTTATGATTATTTTAAAGATACGAAAATTGGTGTGAACAAAGAAGATAATAAAAAGGTGATAGTTTAAAAATTATGATCCTATTGTTTATATCTTTGCCGTAAATGCCGGTCAACTTTGACCGGGTGTATCTCAGGAACCACTCATCACAATTAAACGTTTTTTCTTTTAAACGAAGCGTCCTGCCGCATGCCGTTTTTTTTTCAGTACCGTTTTCACGATTTAATTTAATTTAATATTTCCCGAGATATTCTATTTGTTTATAAGCCAAAAAATTGTTTATAATTTTAAAATATTCCTGAGTCTGCTTAAATAGTCCAATTTCAATTTTGTAAAGTACATTAGATAGGTACAGTGTCTTTTTATACAAAAATCATATAGTCCGTTCTTTAACGGTACAATATTGCAAAATCTCTGAATTTTAAAGAACCGCTTGGATTGACATGAAATTTGGCATACACATAGCTAACAAGTCAAAGAAAAAAAGTGATATTGTGCCGATATGTGCTTTTGCCCTGGGGGTGGTTTTCACCCCATCTTGGGGGTGAAAAAATATTCGAAGAAAGTCAGGAAAAAATGGTGTATATATCACGTCTCTACACCTAGTAGAAGCAGAGTTATAGCTAATGAAAAATAGGTTCACATTCGTCAAATTCCGAATGGATTACTTTACCGTGAAATAAACAAAAATGAAGCACATTTCGGGGAAAACTCATTACAACTTATTTAAAGTGTTTAAAAAAAGCTTCTTTTTTGTTTTATAAAAAAAATTTCTAGCGTCAAAATTAAACAAGTTACGCTCAAAATAAAGTTAGTCCCTTTTGGTTTTGGTAAAAAAATCGAGAAAATCACCCCCTAATTAGTATCTTAAATGAACTTAATCTTTACGACTTCACAAGTTTCTTGACTCGTGTATATATTGTTTATATGATCTGTAAGTTTCATCGGTTCAAAGTCCTTATTATTGAAAGGGCTGTAGTTAAAAGGGGTTGAACGAGTCACTGATCACGAATGTATGCAAATTTAAAAACACCAAATCTTAATCAATTTTTGTCTAACAGAAAAACAAAAAAATACATGATATTCAGAAAAGCAAATCTGACTTTTTTTGTTTTTCGAGATTTTTGGTATCTCTAACAATTTTTAAGTTATTTTGAAAAAAAGCATATTTTTCAAAATTTAAATTTTTAATAGTTTTACTTTGAAACCAATTTTTTTCAAAAATAAGCACTTTGAATCGATGAAACTTACAGATCATATAAACACAACCTAAGTAAAATAATTTGTGGAGCGGTAACGATTAATTTCATTTAAGTTGGTAATTAGGGGGTGGTCTTCCCGATTTTTTTTTTTTGCAAAAACAAAAGGGACCAACTTTATTTTGAGCGTAACTTGCTTAACTTTAATGCTAGAAACTTTTTGTAAAAACAGAAATAAAGCTTTTTTTAAACACTTTAAAAAAGTTATAATGGATTTTCCCAAAAAGTGCTTAATTTTTTGGATATTTCACGTCGAAATATTCTATTTGAAAATTGGCGAATATGAATCTACTTTTCATTGGCTATAACTCTGGTTTTACGAGATCCAGAGACCTAACGCGTACACCATTTTTTTTACTTTTTTATAGGCTATATTTTTGCTAAGAACGTTTTTTCGACAAAATACTTACTTTTTGAGTTATTTGCGAAAAACCGTCTAAAAATGTGGTTATTTTGTTGAAAAATGAACATATTCACTCGCAAATAACTCCAAAAGTGTTGACTTGGCGAAAAAGCTCTATAGAACAAAAGTTACTTAAAATTAGTCAGTTTACCCATTTCCGGACTTATTTTGGACATATATTTTTTCACCCTAAAGAGGGGGTGAAAGTCACCCTCAGGGCAAAAGCACACATCGGCACAATATCACTTTTTTTCTTTGACATGTAAGCTATATGTATGCCAAATTTCATGTCAATCCAAGCGGTTCTTTAAAATTTAGAGCAAAAACCGTGAAAGAATGGACTAATAGTTATTCTTATGTATCATAATTATTGTGGTTATCATAGTGACCGTAAATTTTTAATTGACAGTTCAATTGTTGCTACACTGTTCATTCAATTTCCAACGGTTTTTGGAATTATAATCTATAGAAAAAGAGCTTTTATACTACCAAGTTATTTAATTATTGATAAACAATTACTTATCAAAAATTTTAGTTGAAAATTAAAGATTTTGTTGGAAGAACCCGCATTTTCCGGGGAAAATTTCGTCGAAGTAAATCGGGAAAAACACGTCTCTATGCAGAATTTAATTACGGTGAATTTTTATTTAGGCGTTTTTGGTGTAAATTTAAAATATTTGGAGTTATAGAGCAGAAATTAAAAAAAAAACACGACTTTGCATACCTATATTATTAATATATACAATCATAAGATTTGATTTCAGCAATAAAATTGCTGGTAAATAAGTTTTCCCAAAAATGGCCTGTTCTCCGATAATCTGCGCAGACCAAGGGCGCCCATATAAAAATTTTTAGGGGGGGGGCCAAACGTGAAGATGTTGCACATTACATTTTGTATATTTCGGATGACAATATATACAGTAGACTCTCTCTATAACGAACACGGATATAACGAGGTTTCGCTTATAACGAGGTACATTAGGTGTCCCATGAAATCCCTATTGAACTATAACGCTCTATAACGAGGCATATTTGGTTATAACGAGGAAAATTTAAATCGAAGAATACTTGTCTTTACCTGTTTTTAGCGTTGTAATGGTCATAAATAAATAAATGCCTTAACTACCGGTACATAGAAATGCCCAACGTCTGTCTTATTATCGAGGCCAGTGCTATAATAAACTCGGCCACCTGTAATAAACATCTGCCTCTTTATCGACCGATATTGAATACTATAGGAAATTTACAATCTATGGCGGCGAAGTCTCATTGTTCACTGTTCAGGTTGACCATCGACACATAATAAACTACGTAAGAGGCATCAAAAAATTTCATTATTATTATTGTTTGATATAACGAGATCCGCTTATAACGAGATAATTAATTCACCATTTCAGTTCTCGTTATAGAGGGAGTCTACTGTAGTTTAAACCACCTAAAAAACCTAGTTTGGACCCTGTTGTGAGGAATTATTCATACATTTAAACACTAGACCAAGTTTTTAAATGGAAATGTCATGGGTACCACAAAAGTTGGGCGTCTCTTTAAAACCCGTTTGAAAAGAATACAATGCTTGCAAAGCCTTCCCTTCAACTTTGGCGAGCAGACTAACCATGAGTATGTGTCGAACCAAGTTTTTACTTTAAAATCTTAAAAAGGAGCCCCCTTTATTTTTGCAGATATAGAATCCTTATGAAAAATAAGGCACACATATTCCAAACATTTTTAGAATTGTTGATAGATGGCGCAAATAAATCGCATTTTCCGAATATAGCGCCATCCGTCAAGTCAACAATTCTAAAAAAGTTCGAATAAATGTTACTTATTTTTTGAGGAGGAAACTCAATCTGCAAGAAAAAACGGGGGTTCCTATTTAAGATTTTAAAGTTAACTTTCACCCCACCTCCGGAGTGTGGAATGAAAAATCCTGTTTGGTGTCATTCTATAGATTTTTGAAAAATATTAAACACGTGTTTTTTAGTTTTTATTTGGAAGTATATTTCTCGAGATATTAGACCGTTTCTATAATTTTGCTGTGGTATCACGATATACCGTTTTTTCCGATTATAGCGCTATCTATCCACAATTCGCAAAATGGCTCGAATAAAATTTGCTTATTTTTACAAGGAAAATCCAAATCTGCAACAAAAATTAGGGGTTCCATTTAAGATTTTAAAGTTACCTCCTGCTCCACACCCAGGGGTTGAAGTGGTGGACTTGTTTAGTGTCATCGCATAGATTTTTGAAAATTATTGAACATGTATTTTTCAGTTTTTCGATCCGATGTTCATTTCGCGAATTATTCGGCCTTTCCACTACTTTTGGGACACCCTGTATATAACACTCATTCATCATGAAAGATCGCCTGTTTTTCATTTAAATAAAATTGTTCTGTTCATCATAATGAACACTTTAAAAATAATCTACTTACTAAAAAAATACTTTTGCAAACTAAAATTTGACTATGCTCAATAAATTTTAAAAATTATTTTTCAGTATGAATTTTTTCAAAATATAAAATATAATTACTATTTTATACCAGTTGTTAAAGACAAATGGCTCATTAGTGATTATCGATCATAGATCGGATTTCTTGCTGATATGGTTTTTTTTTGCAGTACATATTATAAATGATTCATTTAATTTGTAATTTTGGGTGTCAATTACATTGTATATGTTTCCCACGCCTCTAATCTCTTTCAATGTTTTCGTTAGTATCATACCGTGATTGTGGGAAATGTGTATTATGCACATTCCATACAGACCACTGTCGCAGACACAAAGATTTTCTGTTAAACTACATATTAATAACTACCCAATATGTGAATTTTTTTTATTAATAAATATGTTGTTTCCAATTTATCTCTCAAAATTATCCAATATTGTTTTGACAAAAATACGTTTATGTAATATAAATTTAATTTTTTTCTTTCCCGAAAAGCAAGGGGGGGCCACGGCCCCCCCTGCCGTGTGTATGGGCGCCTATGGCCCAGACTATAGTTATTTCAGTACATTTGAGTAACAATTGCGTCAGTGGAACAATATGATTGATACTACTTATACTTGTAATGAAAAAACCAAACGTTGAGTCACTATAACAAACACTCAAAACAAAGAATAACAATCATAAGGACCAAAATCTTACTGACTTATGAGTCATCATTTATATTATTCAATACATCGAGTTTCACACAGTGTTGAGTCGTTTAAGAAGCTTTACCACGCTTACCTTAGTTTACCTTTTGTAAACAACGCCTTATTTGGAGCATATGGACACTGTCACTCGTGAGAAATTTTTGGCTCTCTTCGCTGAAATTAAAATACCAGTTTTAATAAAACAAGAAGAAACCGGAAGCTTTAATGTCTTTATGTAGCCAGACGTATTTACATTATAAGGTGTATATCCGGTCAAGATTATACGGATGTGGATGTTATAAGTAATAAAGCTGTGTGAATTTTAGGTTTATTGATATAGTCCAGGGCGGATCTGTTTTGAGATGGACGTTGAGAGGTGACTCAATTTTTTTTTGTAGAAATTGCTTGAAAATAACTCAAATAATAATATTTGAGTTATTCTCCCACTCAAAATGGTCCGGAACATTGTTTAAATAATCAAAATGTCAAAATATGAAGGAAAAATTCGATTTTTTTATTGGTTTTTTGATTATAACTTTAAAACTGTTCATTTATGAGAAAAGTTGTATTGATATAAAAGTTGCGTAATTAAATTTACTACAATATAGAATTGGTTAAAAATTTAAAAAATAGTCACCCTTGTTGCAAAATAGCAATAATTGCGAAAAAACTATACAAAAACAAGTATTCGCATTTTACGTTTTTCAACCATTTCTGCTAAACTTAGGACCTTCATATTTTACCCAGAAAAACTTTATGATATAGTAAAATAACACTGTAAATTTTATTAAGATCAGTTTAATAGATTTTGCAAAATAAATTTTGCAATCCAGCTTTCGCAAAAAAAAATTCATTTTTTTAAAATGTTGCAGGACTGAAAATAAAACAGATAGCAAGTTGAATTTTTTTTTGCTAATAGAAGTGTACTGTAACTTTCATTTGCAATTTTCAAAATTAAAATCAATTAATTACCACGGCGTCAGGAAATTTTTTAAATAAACATTAATTTTTGGTGCTACGCTCAGGACAGCGGTGTTCGATTCACACAAGTTTATTTCTACCAAAATGTCTTCCAATCTTTATCTAATATACTATTTTCTTACTCTATATTTTGTTGTATTTTAATATTTTAATTCCACAAAAATCAAACTAAATTTATTATTGTTTGTGAAATATTGTTTAAGCAAATTATAGCAAACTATCTGCTGTCCTGCGCGTAGCACCAATAATTAACGTTTATTTAAAAAAATTTCTGACGCCGTGGTAGTTAATCGATTTTAATTTTGCAAATTGCAAATGAAAGGTACAGTACACTTCTACATGCAAAACAAATTTCAACTTGCTATCTGCTTTATTTTCAGTCCTGTAACATTTTGAAAAAATGAATTTTTTTTGCGAAAGCTGGATTGCACAATTTATTTTGCAAAATCAATTGAACCAATCTTAATGAAATTTACAGTATTGTTTAACTGTATCATAAAGTTTTTTTGGGTGAAAAATGAAGGTCCTAAGTGTACAATAAATGGTTTAAAAACGTAAAATGCGAATACTTGTTTTTGTATGGTTTTTTCGAAATTATTGCTATTTTGCAACAAGGGTGACTATTTTTTAAATTTTTAACCAATTCTATATTGTAGGAAATTTAATTACGCAACTTTTATGTTAGTAAAACTTTTCTCGGAAATGAATACTTTTAAAGTTATAATCAAAAAACGAAGAAAAAAATCGAATTATCCCTTCATTTTTTGACATTTTGATTATTTAAACAATGTTCCGGACCTTTTTGAGAGGGAGGATAACTCAAATATTATTATTTGAGTTATTTTCAAGCAATTTCTGCAAAAAAATTTGAGTCACCTCTCAACGTCCAAATGTACTAATATTTTTACAGATGCGCCATGGTCTAATAATGAACCAAACAAGTAGATCATTTTGAATAACTAGGTACTAAAATGTTTATAGAGGAGGCAACGAAGCATTAAACTTAGGAATTTTGTGCATATGAATCTTCATGCAACTTTTTGCATTCGATTCGAAAGAGTGTCAGGCAATTTTGTGAACTAAATTAATCTCCGGCAAAAATTTTTGTACATAAGAAAATGCATCTGGAAGAGATGGAAAATAAAAAATTTAGAACTCAGGAAATATTGACGGAAATGAGTTCAATTTTTGTACTTGGGGGGTTTTGGAGGTCACTGAACACGAATTTCATGACGGCGATGCTCTCCGAGGTACCTGGTGCGCAGGGTGGAACTCGTCGCTTGGGACTACCGAATAATTCGAGGGACGATCGAATAATTCGCGAAAAAAAAAAATTGAATCGAAAAACTGAAAAATACGTGTTCAATATTTTTCAAGCAAGCAAGCAAGCAATTTGATTCAACCCGACCTGTGGGAGATGTTCACCCTTTCGAAAAAGGAACATTCGGGTGTAACAATTCATTGGGGCGAGGTGTTTTGGCCCGAGTAAAAACAGGGATCACTCCACCTCGCTCCAATGCCCCAGGCCATCCCTTTCCCCCCTATAGCACGCTGATGCGCGATAGGGGCACAACTATCAGCCAAATGCTCTTCACAATGGAACCCTGGGTAATAAGATTCCAATGTGGTACCCTAATCGAATGCAAAACTAGGCCAGCGTTAAGCGCTCTAAGCCTTTTATCCTCTAATTACTTATCCGCGGAAACTAAAATTGCTTGCTTGGGCCCCAAGCCATTGTACCAAGCCCCACTGGGCTCCGTCCAATGGCTTGGCGCTCTAGAATTTTATGATTTTTTTGTGATTTTTTTGGTGGCTTACGCCTTTTTATGTTTTTTATATGCTGTTTTTACCTGATCGTCTGTCTGGTTCCTTGGATGACTTCTTGGACGACCTTGGTCACTATGTTGGTGACTAGTCTTACCAGGTCGTCTTCGTCTGGGAGGATCACTTCTTGCTTATTGGCTTGCGTGGCTTTGGCGTATGAGACCCCGGTTGCTTGTTGTCGTCTGCTGGCCTGTTGTTGTGGTGGTCTTCCCCAGGTTGGACATCTAGGGCATCCTCTGTAATTTGCTTGATGGCTTCCGTGGCAGTTGGCGCAGGTTGCCTTTGTTTCTCTGGGCCTTTTACATTGCTTCGAGGGGTGATCTTCCCCGCATTTCACACATCTGGGATCTTTGTGGCACGCGTTCTGTGCATGGTGGAAGCCCTGGCAGTTGAAGCACTGCGTTGGCCCTGTCGCTTTTCGTAGGTCTTCTACCACTACCTTCATGTGGCACAGATTGGTGATCAGCTTAGCCCTGTCTACGTCCTCGCGATTCAGAGTCAGTACGAACATCGGGAGTTTCCTTTTGGGGCCGGCTCTTATATTATATTCTTAGCTGCGTGGCAGACTATTTGGTGTTGTTTTTCCATCTCTTCTTGGATTTCCTCTTTGGTGGTGTTTGAGGGCAATCCACGTAAAACCACTTTTGGTTTTATATCCTCATCTATTGGGAAGGCTATTCATTGTAGCCTCTTGTCTTTATGCGTCTCTGCATATTCTTCTATTATCCTCACCATTTTTCTGTAGTCGTCCAGGCTTTTCGCCTAGATGAGTGTTTCTCTACCACTCTTGGAGATTTTGTTCGTCGTGTAAACTTTTAGTTTTTGGGCTATGGTGAGGATAGCCCCTGTCTCGTTCACGCTCTGTAATTTAATTACAGGCGGTTTTCTGTGTGGTGTTGTCTATTGTTCGGGCAACACGGTGGTTTCTTCGTTTGTTTCCATGTCCTCTGTCTCTGAATCGCCAGGTCGCCGCAAGAAAAGCGTCTCACCATCTGTGTTTTGCTCTGGGAGGGGGGTGGGCTTGCTTCTTGGTTTGTGGATTGGTTCTACCGGTCCTCGTGGCAGGGTGTGAGTATCTCTGGGTTGGCTGGTGTTGGTTGCCAGTGGTGGGAAGTCCTCTTTCTTCTTTTTTGTCTTCGGTTCTTCATCCTGCGGTGGTCTTTCGGTCGTTGGATTCTTTTTCGGTTCGGGCTTTGCTTGTTTTTGGCGCTTTTTTTCCTCTAACTCCAGGAGTTTTCGAGATTCTCTCAGCTCGTTGAGCAGTTCGTCCATCTGGTCAGACATCTTCGTCATCATTTCTCTTTGTCGGGCTATCTCTTCGTCCTTTTTCGCCAGTTGTTCATTGAACTGGTCGCGCATCTTATTTAGCACCTCTCTTAAGGCTTTTAATTCTTCTCTGGCTGTGTCGTCTTCTGTCCTCCTGGCCCTTTTCGCTGTTGCCGGGGCTTCTATCTCCATGTCGGATTTTTCGTCGGATGATTCCTTCTCGGTTTCCTCTTCGCTTTCCTCTTCACTTTCCTCTCTGTTCTGTTCCTGTAAAAGGGTAAGATTCACTTTGCGTGGATCCTCATATTTTGGCGGAGGGGCCATAGAGGGGGGTGATCGAGACTTAGCTCGGTCAACCGTCTGGGGGTTAGAATCCTTAATACTGACGAACCTTTTTTTCCGCCGACTGGCCCGACGCCAGCTCGACTTCGGGGGTGGTTCCCTTTGACCTATCGCGGTTGTTTCACTAACTCAGACAGAACTGGGTTAGGGATCCTCTTGACGTTCTCGTTCTACTGACCTAGGGGCCGGGGCTGCCCGATGTAGATTCCAAAGAACTACACCTTGCAGTGTCGATACCCTTACGGAGGCCCAGTAGAAATCCCGTAACGGGCTCACGTCGAGCCCGTTTTTCTTCTTCTGTTAACCAAACTCTATCTGCAGCGTCTCAGAGAGTCCAATAAAATCAAACTCCCTAAGTTCACTACATCCCAGAAGAGTTTTTGCCTCTCTCTCCTTCTAGCCTAAGGAGTTAGAAGTGTCCGACTCACTACCACGCTTACATACGTGGTCGGAATTAAAATTCCAGCTAATCGAACTGACTCCGTTCTCCGTCGACTCCTCGTTGACTTTCCGCCTCAGAGGGTGAGAAGTGCTTGACTGTTGCTGTGCTTACATTCACAGCTGAACTAAAAAGTTCACAATCAAGGCACTCCCACTTCGTCGGTCGTGTTCGCTGCTTTCCGCTCCGCTGCTGGCACGTCTTGTTCCTACGGTGGCTGGCACCGAACTGGAAACTAACTGTTTACTTCAATATTTTTCAACAACCTATCGAATGACACTAATCACGACCCCTCCACTCCACTCCCTGGATGTGGGGTAGGGGTAAATTTAACATTTTAAATAGAAACTCCATTCTTTATTGCAGATTTGGATTGCCTACGTAAAAGTACGCAACTTTTATTCGAGACATTTTTTCGAATTGTGAATAGATGGCGTGATACCATAGGTAAATTATAGAAACGGTCATATCTCGAGAAGTACACTTCCAAATAAAAAGAATGTGTGTGTGTACTTAGTACACACGTAAAAAGTTACACTTCTATTATATCATTTCAACGAAATAAATACTTAACAGTTTATTTGTATTTTATTTTAATATTAAACTAACTTTCTTACCTACCACTTTCAAAAATTTTTTACTAAAACAATACCAAAAATTAAAATAAAGAAAAAATATGAATCGTCGGGGATTTGAACCCGGGATCTGTCGATCTCTGGTCCAATGCTCTACCAACCAAGCTATCAAGCCCCGTGTTATTGACGTTTCGGATATAATTACACATCACGGTGACAAATAGATCAAGTGAAGTATAAAACTAGATATTTTATTATCTTACGCCCGATGAAAACAAAGCCAAAGACACAAAAATTATAATAAATAATACATTTACTACTAAAAACACTAATATATTCTTTTAATGACTTATTTGCGCTGATACATAATTTGAAAGATTAGCAACGAACTACATACTGTCTGTCTGCGCATGCGCCAGGGAATTATAAAATTTCACTCTTGATCGTAAAGAAGTATAACTTCAAAAAACCAAAAAATATATGTTGAATATTTTTTAAGAACCTATCGAATAACATAAAACACCACCCTCCACTCCACCCCCTCAAGGTGGGGTGGGGGTAACTTTAAAATCTTAAATAGGAGCACTCATTTTTTATTGCAAACTTGGATTCCTTACGTAAAAATAAGTAACTTTTATTCGAGACAATTTTTCGAATTATGGTTATATGGCGCTATAATCGGAAAAGCATTATTTATTAGCGCCATCTATCAACAATTCTAAAAATGTTTCGAATAAATGTTACTTATTTTTTCATGAGGAATCCAAACCTGCATTATAATATGGGGATTCCTATTTAAGATTTTAAGGTTACCCCCCACCCCACCTCCAGGTCGTGTTTGATGTTATTCGATAGGTTCTTGAAAAATATTAAACACGTATTTTTTATCTTTCATTTGGAAGTGTATTTCTCGAGATATTAGACCGTTTCTATAATTTACCTATGGTATTACGATAAATCGTTTTTTCTTATTATAGCGCCATCTATCCACAATTCGAAAAAATGTCTCAAATAAAAGTTGCTTAATTTTACGTAAGCAATCCAAATCTGTAATAACAAGTGGAGGTTTCCATTTAAGATTTTAAAGTTACCCCCACCCCACCTCCAAGGGGTGGAGTGGTGGGGGTCGTCTTAATTGTTATTCAATGGATTTTTGAAAAATATTTAACACGTATTTTTCAATTGGATATAGTAATTGAGTCAATACTCGCAATCTTTAGTTTGTATTAGTTGTTATATTATAATCATGGGGCAACCGGTTTCGAGTCTTACAATATATGACTCATCATCAGGCCCAGTACAAAAAGTCTTCTCAATACAAACTACAAGCTAAAAAACACAAAACGAGAGACATGTACACATATACATATATAAAACATGAAAAACAACTTTGTCTTGGTCTTAATCACATACAATAAAGCCAAGCAACTGTTTAGTATTGAACTCAACAGTCTATATCATGTAAAAATGAGACATTATATCATTGGGAGCGACCAATCTGATGAAAAGTGCTTGGTATATAATTTGATATATATACTACCATCAATCCTAAACTAGTCAAGGGTTGATGGAGTCCTGGTAAGATAGTATGCGACTAAAAGACTAGTAAGATAGTATGCGAAAGGAACGAAGGTTTACTATTGAAAATAAAACCATTTTGTAAAAGTACACATTTTCTATGAATAGGTCTAACGATCAAAAACACTTGTAACGTCACATAAATGTATTTTCTGCTGACGTTTATAACGTCTAATTTAAAATTCTGTTTACTTTATTGGAAAAATGTAAATGTAAAACCAAGTGACGTCACGACGCATTTTGGACCACCTGTTTTAATTTGAATTTTTAATCGTCTTTAGGGGCCAAACGAAAGACAAACAAAACTTTTTTATCTTTGATACATGTTTTAAATTATGTTCTGTTGTGATTTATAACATTTTTTTCGAATTTAAAAATTTATGCAAGTTCCCTATTAGAAGTACCCCGCTGGTGTAGTTGGTAAGGCGTTAGCTCCGTGATTGGAATGACGCGGTTTCTAGTCCCGGGCGATATATTTTTTTAATTTTTGGTTGTTTTAATAAAAAATTTTTGAAAGTGGTAGATAAGAAAGTTACTTTAATTTTTAAATAAAATACAAATAACCTGTTACGTATATTTACTTCGTTGAAATTACCTATATAATAGAAGAATATCTTCTTACGTGCGTACAAAGTACACACACATTCTTTTTTTTTTTCATACGCGGGATTCAGACCTAATAAGGAGGGCGGCAATCACTCCGCTAGGAATGTAGATGCCACGATGTAATATTTACAGAAAAAAACTTGACTTAATGTCATAAGGACAAGGATGAATTACAGTAATTAAAGAAGAAACTAAAAAAAAACAATAATTTGAATAACAAAAAAATAATTAAAATATTTTTGCATAAAGTAAAAATTAAATGTAATTTCATTCATCGGTTTTTCGATGATTTTCAGCGTAATTCCATTGAAATTCATGAGTTTCAAATGTGGTGCACGCTTTCTGATAAAACTCGAAGATTTTTTGTTTGGATTATTTTATAGTACCCCACTTGACCTCGTTTACGGTTAATAGGCCAGTACTTCATATTTTTTCGTTAATTGTATATCAGGGACAAGTGATTGTGGTTGTTCTAGATCTTTTTTGCATTGGATATTACGCATCTTTATTGGATGACTAGTGATTTTGCCCGTCGCCATGTGACGGGGATCAAATCAATTTCCATGTAGTCACTCCACTTATTTTTTTGCTGCATATATATTTGACCATGATAAGGAAAGAAGACATACGTGAATGCAAGGACTGCAAGGTATGTAATAGTTAATAGTGAGGCAGTATGTCAACAACATAAGCTGCTTGTGCTGGACATCGAAGTAAAAAAGCGAAACTAAACCAAAACATCGGAGAAGACACAAAAAATCAAGTGGTGGAGGTTAAAAGATGAGAAACAAGGTCTATTCAGGGAAAGAATAGTAAAAAATGTGTTGGAACATGAAAGGAAGCCCTAATACAATTTGCAGAAAAATGGCCAGTATTATTAGAGAGACCAGTATTGAAATATGTACTTTGAACACATAAGGAAAGAAGTTTGAGCATAAGGACACTTGGTGGTGGTCAAACGAAATACAAAGAAAAATAAAAGAGGAGGGAAACTTATATAAAAAGTGACAAGAAAATAGATCAGACACACTACAGATCTTCAAAACTACATGGTCGCCAAGAGGAAGCTAAAGTAGCAGTAGCAAAAACTAAAGCAGAAGCGTATTTAAACTTATACGGTCAACTTGATATCAGGGAAGGCGAAACATATCTGAGATGAAAATAATAAAATACTAATTCACGAAAAGGATGTCAAAAAGAGATGGAAAAAGTATTTTGGCAGATGAGGTAGTTTTCAATCCTAATAGCAATATTAATAATATTTAAAAATATTAAAATATTACTAAAAGATTTTTAAATTGAAAACTTATTGGTCCATTTCCTTGGTAACACCTCTATGGCTTCTAAAATTTGCAAGCCAGATGGATGCTGAAGCGAAGAAGACAAGAGGGAATTCAAAAACTTACAATTCACGACCCCGTCTGTTCAGCTGGTAAATTCCAACAGAAAATGGACCTAGTTACTCAAAGAAGTAACGACCAATATAAAAATAAAATAAGATTCCTATTACAAAATATTCCTAATTCCTATATAAAAATAAAATAAAATTTTTATTCAGTTGCAATGCGAAGGCAAAACAATCTTGTTGGAGTCTCATCTCTCAACTCTTGTTGGAGTCTCATCGGAGAGAACGTAGACCTGCTACGCCTGAAACTCTCTTTGTTGGTCAATTGGAGTATGGAGTAGCAGGCCCACGTTCTCTCCGATGAGACTCCAACAAGAGTCGAAAATCGTCGATTCATAGGGCTGGACTGCGCTCAGTATTCTAATTGAAAAATAAGATTGTTTTGCCTTCGCATTGCAACTGAATAAAAATGGAATTTTTATTTTATTTTGGCGGTTTATTAAAGGAGGAATTTGACAGAAACCTGTGGAGTTAACGAAAAGAGGAATAGAAATGATCACCAAAATAATAAACGAGGAAGTGGCTCCAGTGCTTCAAAAAATAAAGAAAGGAAAAGCAGTCGGACCAGATGATATTCCTGGGGAACTATGGAGAGCATTATTAGGAGAAGCAGACATAATAGGTACATATCAGCTATAACATATGGATCATTACCTTGGGGTCAAACCTGTAAAATCAACGAGAAGAAGATTCAAGTAGCCCATAACCACATTAGAAGGGAGGTTGTGAACATTCCCACATGGGTATCTGAAGGGTTCCTATACCGACAGAGAAACCAAAGAGGTAAGCATCTTATATAAAATGAATGAAAAAGCGTATATACATATATTGATGTGATCTTTATTATTGATATGAGATAATATTTTTATATGTCATTTAATTTAATCAATGCATTAATAATAATCTAATTAATTTACCAGATCACATATCAATATGTTTTCAATCTCAGGGCTTTTTATAAAATTAATTACTTACTTACGTGGCTTCTAAGTATTTCTCAATGGTTCCTAATCGGGATAGGAAAGAAAAGAGTAAAATAATAACACATATGGGTTACAATTGTAATCAAAATATTGTTTATTTTATTTAAATGGCAATCACTGCTTAATATTTGCTATATCTTATTATTCTTAAACATAACATTTACACATGGGAATCTTATTTCCTTTTGGTTTCCAATTGAAAGTTTTTATTAACATTTAACTATTATGATTTATTAGCAACAATTCTATTTAAGTTTGATGAAGCTTTTCTGATATTATTGATTATGTTTCTTCAATTTTAAATGTGGTATTTAATACGAAAAACCCATACATTCATGTCCAAACAAATGAGACTGACCTTTTTCTGGTGAACTGAGAATGTCTTCACACAAGACCCGTTTCCTGCTATCCTTGGCTGCAATCAAAACCTCGTCCTGGCTTCCAGTAATGTTCTCCTTTGAAACTAGCTCGTATAGCTCTCGTTTCCTGCTTCTGTCGTGATGCTGTGTTCTACCTTTTTCGAAACTGCAATCAGCTACCGGGAACTCTTGGCTCAAGGAGGTTCTTTTACTCTCAACCTGGCCTACCTCTCGTTCCACGATAGATACTCCACACTCACGGAACTACACCGGCTTTCTCACTCTCCGTACACTACCGTCTACTACTGGACTTCACTTCTCGACAGCTCAAAACATTCTGATCTCTATTTGTCATTCATTCCCCTACTTTCTTAATATCCCTTCCAGATTCACAAATCAAACTTCCACCACCAACTCTCATTCGCAGTATTCCTCAAAACCAATTTTTAATCTTTCTAAATATGCTTAATGGATTTCAAAAGAAAAATAGTTAATTCCCATTCTAAAATTACTTTCTACTAATTACAAAATTTAATGATCTATTATCTACTTCAACTGAGTCTTATTTAGCATAAGCTAATGATCGAACCTTCCGCGAACAACGATAATGACCTATTATCGATTTCACTTGAGTTTTATTTAGCATAGGCTAATGATCGAACCTTCCGCGAACAACGATAATGGTACGCGCCATTCACTTTGTTCATTCTAAGCGCATTGTCCCGAGTTTCGTTTAATCACTTCTTAAAATTAAATATAACAATTTGTTGTATACAGGCTGTTCTAAATTTATATGCCCGTGGTTGAGAAAATTGAAAATATTTTATATTAAATTGAATTTTGTTTATAATTATCAAATTTTAATTTTCATATCACATAGAAATATAACAATATATATATATAAATATAAAAATAAATAAGCAAAATCATTGGCTAATACTCGTAAAGTGAATGTGAATTTAGTTGGAAATATATAAAATGATGAAGGGTCATCATTCCATACATTTCTGTGCAACTATATACACCGGTGTTTCGGCCTATTTGGGCTTCGTCAGTATAGTGTAGCAAGTTAAAAAAGTTGTTTGTTAACTTGTAAAAGGATTACTATAAATATATAAATATATATATATATATATACATATATATAATCGGTTCATAACGTTCTACGACGTCTTCCGATTCCCAATCGCCATTGCTCTCGATCGTAGCACATGTCTTCGTTCAAGCCTCTTTCTCCGATTTCCCTATGGATTCCTTCTATCCAGCTTTTCCTAGGTCTTCCTCTCTTCCGCCGTCATTTTGGTGCCCATCGTAGCACTTGCTTGGGTAATCTGTCTTCTTCCATACGTTGTACGTGGCCAAACCATCTTAGTTGCTTTGTTTTTATATCGTCCATTATTGTATGCTTTACATCCATTATCTCCAATATTCTTGTATTTCTGATTTTTTGTATTCTTGATATACCAGCAGATCTTCTCCAGAAGTCCATTTCAGTTGTTCTGAGCATATTTTCGGATTTTTCTTTAAGTGGCCAAACTTCGCTGCTGTATGTTATAATGCTCTTAACAATGCTGTTATAGATGTTACGTTTATTTTCTTTGGAGATACTTTGGTCCCATAGGATTTTGTTCAATAATGCGATAGCTTTCCTTCCTTGTGTGCACCTTTCTTGGATATTCTTGTCCAACGTTCCATCTTGTGTAATTGTAAGACCCAAGTATTTATATTCCTGACAGTGATTAATAGTTATTTCATTTTCCAACGCTAGATCCTGCTGTATACCTCCAACGCACATATATTCCGTTTTCTTGGTATTCACTTCTAAACCCCAGTTCCGGTACTCTTCTATGATTTTTCGGGTCATATATTCAATATCGTGATAATCCTGGGCCATAAGAATCTGATCATCCGCAAAACATAAAGTGTATAGCATGTTATCATCATTTAGCGGTATACCCATATTCTTACATTTCCTTTTCCAGGATTTCAAAACTTGCTCTAAATATATTTTAAATAGTGTCGGCGATAGACAGCAGCCCTGTTTAAGACCCTTATTCACTTCAAATCCTGACGAAAAAGCGTATATACGGAACCAAAAAACTAAGAAATCAACCGAATAAAAGTCTAAGGAACTTAACGAACTTCGACAAAAACAGACTAGCAAGGTACAGAAAACCTAGACATTAACCAGCAGGGTATCAACAGAGTGAAACATGAAAAGGTCCACAAGGAAAAGAAAGAATTTTTCCTGTAGCTGGCTGTATACCATCAATCACAAAAATTTAATGTAAAAACCTATGTAAAAGGTAAAAACATTATTTATTAAAATTCCTTTAAGGGCTACATAACAGAACGTTTTCAATATTTAAAAATATCATCATCAGTGTTTAGAACCTAAAAGTAAGCAGTAAGTTATGTATGCGATTGGAGAGGGGTTTGGAGATAGCTTGGGTATGAGGGAGGTACCGTTTCCACGAGGCGTGACCTCTTTGATCTTTGGACACAGGAGAAATCCTTACTCCAGGGATCTCGTCTCTCAGGTTACTACGATGTTATATCTTTCTTATACTGTACACACAGATGCCACCTACAAGAAAATTGAGGATTTCGAAATGTGGCTTTATCGTCGAATCCTGAAGATATCTTATACCGACCACATTACAAATCAGGGCGTTTTGTTGAGAATACGAAAATAAAAAGAGCTGTTAGCCACAATAAAAGCAGCCAAAATCTAATACCTCGATGTCCTCGAATACCTCGTCACTTAATGAGGAACAGCGAAAGATATGGACTGCTGCAACTAATCTTGCAGGGATAAGTAGAATGAAAACGTGGACCAGGAACGCGAAGGATTTCCTGGCTGAAAAATATACGTACGTGGCTCAACACAACAACCACAAATCTTTTCAGAACAGCAGTGTGCAAAATACAGATTGCCATGATGGTCGCCAACATTCCAAACGGATAGGCTCTACAAGAAGATGAAGTGAATCTTATGTCGTCTGCAGTTGGGACTCTATGTCTAGTTTTTCTATTTATTTGGGCGGTTTGTTCAAGGTTAGGTTACCAGAAACTTGAACAGTACAACATATACGAATACGGCTCCTAACCAACATTCTAAAATCTGAAGTGGAAACAACCATCAAACAAAGAAAAAATCGAAAGGCTCCAGGTACAGATTAAAAATTATCAGAATGGTGCATCAGACAGCTCATGTCTTCAATGTATATGATTCGTACAATTTAATTAATATTATAACGCCTCTATTTATTGCCTACGACATCAGGTAAACCTTACTTACTTACTTAGTCCTATAAGCCTTTCTACCTTTTGGTGTAAGGCTGGTGGAGTTGAGTTTGGCATTGTAGTTTCCATGCTTTCCGATCTTGCGTTAGGTTTCTTGCACTTTCCAATGTCAATCCCTTCTTCTCGACTTCTTTCCTGATTTCATCTACCTACATAAGTCTTGGTCTTCCTCATTTGTTTTTCCCCTGCACTCTCGTTTCTAACAGTCGTTTTGTAAGCCTCTCGTTCGACATTCTACACATGTGCCCGAATGATCTAAGTTGTCCCTCCGCTATTTTTTCATTGATTGGTTCTAATTTTAAGTTTTGTCTAATTGTTTCGTTTCGTATTTTGTCTGTCCTCTTTCTGTTTGCTATTTTCCTCAGGAACCTCATTTCCATAGCATTGACTCTGGATTTTTGTCTCCCCGTCAATGTCCATGTCTCGCTGCTATACATGATTGTTGGTCTAACTACATTGTTTTTGTTTTCTCTGTATTAATTTTCATATTTAAGTTTGATAGTTCTTCTTCTAGGATTTCAAGATTGTTCTGTAAGTCTTCTCTGTTTTCTGCTATCAATACCATGTCGTCTGCAAATAGTAGCTCCGATAGTTGAGTCCGTTTCATTTGCCAGTATCCTAATGTTAGTTTTCTCATTCTTCTCTTGGCTTTCTTTATCGCTTCATCCAGTACCACTGAGAGCAGCAGCGGACTCAGCACACATGCCTGTTTGACGCCTTGACTTGTAGTAAATTCTCTGGATTCCTCGTTATTGGTTCTTACTGTATTTGTATTATTTTTGTACATATCCTTTATTACTTCTATTATGTGCCTGTCGAATCCCCTTTCTTTTAGTGTCTTCCATACGTCCTTTCTTCGGATTCTGTCAAACGCCTTTTCCAGGTCAATGAAGCACATATATATCTCTCTGTTCTACTTGATTGCCTTCTCACTTACTTGTCTTAATGTGAATATTAGGTCTTGCGTGCTTCTGTCCTTCCTGAATCCACACTGTGTGTCTTCCATAGTTGTTTCTATTTGGGTTTTTATTCTTGTCTCTATTATTCTTGCGAATACCTTCCCAGGGATACTTGATATGGTGATACCTCGGTAATTATTACAGTTTCTCTTGTCTCCCTTTTTGTGTATTGGTAATATAATGTCTTTCTTCCAGTCCTTTGGTAATTCTGCTCTATTTATGATATCATTCATTAGTTCTTTCATGCTATCCATTCCCTCTGTCCTCATGAATTTTATCATTTCCGAGGTGAAATGATCCTTGCCTGGTGCTTTTTTCAATTTTACTCTTTCGATTGCTTTCTCTAATTCCTCTCTTGTTATGGATTCCACTTGTTGTTCTTCACTCCTTTCTTGTATCTCCCCTATGTTGTCCGTGTCTGCATGAGTTAGCTCTTTGAAATGTTCTATCCATCTTTCCATTATTTGTTTTTCTTCTGTTAGTACGTTTCCATTCTTGTCTTTTATATTCGGCATCGTGTGCTCTTTCTTTTGTCTCAGTTGTTTTAATGCGCCGTAGAAGAGTTTTTGGTTTTCCCTATAATTTTTTGTAATTTTTTGTCCAAATCTCTCCCATGACCTTTCCTTTCCTGCTTTCAACCTGCTTTACCTTACCAGTAATAAGGTAAACCTTATTACTTGTAACTACATATTTCTAAAATAAGTGATAGAAATGATCAAAATTATCAAATTACTGCTAACAAAAAAAATAAATTGTAAACTCGATAACTGTATAACTTTAAACAAGATTACATATATATAATATTCGATTTTCATATTCAACACCTGGCCTATTTATTTGTACCTCCATCTTTGTCCTCTCAGGTACTTCTTTCACGGCACCGGTACCACCGAGTGGCGGCTAGTTATGATTCACACTGAACCACCTACTTAACTCATCAACTAAAGCGAACCAAGCAAGTTTTTAAAAGAAGTCACGGTTAGATAGTACCGATTACTTAGCTGTCGAACCTTATGAAATGGTTCCTAACGGATACCCGTGAGATCGTTTATATCACCTGTTAGATTATAGTCATGAGCTTATGTACCGCGGTGGAAAGGGAACTAAAGACAATGCAAACCATCATTGGTCGTTTGTACGCTGTAGTCAAAATAGCTCTCTTCAGTATGCAGTGTGCGCTGAACCACAGTACCACTAGTGAACTCCACAAGAGTCATTGCCCTTCGTAGACTACCAATATACAAGGCTAAGCGTAATTGGAAATATGAACTTGGTCTTAAACGTAAGACATTAGTCATAACGTGTGTCTAACTCTTTGTTAAGTGAAATAATGGACTGTTTTTGTTCGAAAGTGTACTCAGTGCATTGTAAAATAGTGTTTTTGGATGAAACAGAATTGGTGCACGAGCTTCAAAACAACAGCAATGGACAAGCGCTTCTGGATGTCGTCTTCCGTCACTTGAACCTCCTGGAAACAGCATACTTCGGACTACGGTACTTGGACCCACATGGACAAACCCACTGGCTGGATCCAACCAAGAAACTCAACAAGCAAATCAAAGGAGCAGATCCGTACACTCTTTACTTCGGTGTCAAGTTCTACGCTGCCGACCCTTGTAAGTTGTTAGAAGAAATTACTAGATATCAGTTCTTTTTACAAATCAAACAAGATATTTTGCAAGGTAGGCTTTTGGTTCCGTTTGAACTTGCTGCTGAGTTAGGTGCTTATATTTTGCAATCTGAGCTAGGAGATTATGACCCCAGAAGACATAATACGGGGTATGTATCAGAATTTAGATTTTTACCAAACCAAAGTGTCGAACTTGAGATGCGAATCACTGAACTACACCAGACTTTAGTAGGCCAGATGCCCTCACAAGCAGAACTCAACTATTTAGATAAAGTTAAGTGGTTAGAAAATTACGGTGTAGATTTGCACCCCGTATTAGGCGAAGACCATGTAGAATACTTCTTAGGTTTAACTCCTAGTGGTATCATAGTACTAAGAAACAAAAACACAGTAGGAAACTATTACTGGCCTAGAATCACCAAAATATACTTCAAAGGAAGGTACTTTATGCTGAGAGTAACAGACAAAAACGATGATGAGTGTACGTATGGATTCGAAACGCCTTCTAAGTCAGCTTGCAAACATTTGTGGAAATGTTGTATAGAACATCATTCTTTCTTTCGCCTAGTACAAGTTGCACCAACCAGTCCAGACATATTTGCTTTAGGTTCTCGATTTAGGTATAGTGGAAGAACTGAAAAACAAGCTGTACGAGACGCTCAAATGAAACTTCGACAACCTCCTTCGTTTTCTCGAAGACCATCGAGAAAATATTCTAGAAGAAACCAGGTTGCCAATGAAACATTCTCGGAACCACCTAGAGTGAACCACCAACAAGAAATCAAACACATTTCTTTGCCATTGCCTGTGGAAAGTTTTGAAGGTAACTATAATTCTACTATTAATAGTTCTGTTAATGTCAAAAAGTTTGATTCTCCGAGGAGTACCAGAAGTGCTCCTTGGTCGCAGCCACATTCTAAAGGTCTATATAATAATTCTGCACCTGCTAGTCCGAGGTCAGTGCGATCTGCAAGGTTTAGGTCTTCGTCAGTAGATAGTCAAAGCTCCAATGATTCTAGAAATTGTAAAAAACGAAAGCATAGAAGTCGAACGTCGGACAATGAAAGTGAGCACTCCAATCGTTCTTCCAGATCTAGAAGAAAACACAGAAGGAGGAAATCTAGAAGTAACAAAAAGGATTCTGGTTCTGAGTATGACCAGAAATATTCTGATTCTAGATCTAGAAGTAAGGCTGATAATTACTACGAATTAGTAGATTCTGGTTTGCAATGGCAAGAAGTCCAAAGAACGGTTGCTGCTAATGATAATAGTTATAACAGTATCCAAAAAGCGAATGTTGTTAGCAGTAAAAGAAGCCAGGAAATCCGGTCGAACCCACCCAACTATAATAGCACAGGTAGAAGGAATAGACACAGGAAGCATAGGTCAAGATCAAGATCACCATCAGAACCAAAATGGCTTTCGAACGAACTAAAGAAACATCTCGAGTTTGATTTGGTGGAAACTACTGGTATGAGTGACCTTCAACTCAAAGAAATCCCTTATACAGTCGTGCAAACTAATTACAGCAAGCATGTAAAACTAAGGCCGTCAAATTCTTCAAGAAGCGATGATAAAAGCACGATATCATCTCATTCTCAGCAACCTGCTCATTATCACCACCACTTAAATAGTTATATGAATGAAGCTCTTACTAATTTCTCATATCCTGACAAAGATAGCAATAGTAATAGTCTGGTAGGACTTCCGGAGCCATTGAAGCCATCGAGTTATTACGGTGGTAATGGGTACAACGGATATGGTTCTGTGAAAGAGAATTTTGTGAATATGAGTAGAAATTATCACGAACATTCGGATTCTGGTGTAGGGGTCGACCAAGAGTGTGATGGTAAAAAACCAAACTTAAAATAGTTTTATTGTTGGTAAGTTATTTATTTTAAGGAGACGTTTTTAATTTGTTGTGTTATATTCGTATTTTTTATTCATTAATTCATTCATTTGTTGTGTTATGTTCGTATTTTTTATTCATTCATAATGTCATTAGTGAAGGAACAGTAACAAATATTAAATTTAAATATTTTTGTATACACGGTGTCAAAAAAGGTAACACCGTCTCTAGGATAGGTGAAACACTGAAAAATAATTGGGGTTTGCTTAGTAAAAAATTTTTGTAACGCCATACGTCTTTCAGATACAGGGTGTTGAAGAAAAAAAATACACATTCTTTACGATTTTACCGAAACTACTGGCAACATTGTAATGAAATTTGGTTAGTTTTAAGAAGTATTCATTTTGCATTTTTTGACATACAATTAAGAATTTTATATTCACCATTGGCGCGCATACGGGTAATGGTCTGAATTTTTTAAAGAAAAAAAATAGAACGTCACTGAGATATTTGAAATTAAAAAGTAAATTTTAAAAATGAATAACCATTTTAAATTTCGTTGCAAAACGAAAATACAGCCGAACCATATTCTAGTCCAATCAGAAACTGCAGCAAGCACCTCTACCGGTTTCGAAACTTATTAGTCTCTCATCAGGAGGCACATATGCTGCTCTCTCTGATCCAACCAAAACAAACCACCAGCGTGCAGTCCCGGATTGCAACGAATGAAATTTTTTAATTCCTTTTTCAATTTGAAACAAAAAATATATCTTCTCTTGTTTCCATACGACGCGCCGTTTTCATTGAAAAAATAAAATATCTTAACGCTTCGAAAGTATTCGAATTAAGTTTTTATCTTTATTTCGAATACTCTGTAGGGGTTAAAATTTTTTATTTTTTGTTTAAAAACGGCTCGTCGTATAAAAAAAGGGAAGATACATTTTTTGTCACAAATTGAATGAGGAATTCAAAAATTATTTCTGATTTGAAATATCTCAATGGCGTACTTTCTCTAAAAATTCAGACCATTACCAGTACGCGCGACAATGATAAAATACAAAATTCTGTCAAAAAATGCACAATAACGGATGTAATAAAATGCACTTAAAAACAGATGGCGTCACAAAAATTTTTACTAAGCAAACCCCAATTATTTTTCAGTTTTTTACCTATCCTAGAGACGGTGTTGCCTTTCTTCGAAACACCCTGTAGGATCATTTTTTTTTCAAAATTTTGGGTGTTCATTGCATCATGTAAATCACTTGGTAGTTCGCTATCATCTTTTACAACTTCAAATAGAGGACAATCTATAAAAAATATGGTATTACCAGCTATCTAAGAGACTCATTATTATTCAGCTCAGAGGGGAGCTAAGAGTTAAATGTGGAATTCTTTAGACAATGGATCTACCTGTTTTATGAAATGATCCCTTGTTTATCTAATTTCACACCTGGAACAATGGCATCTCCCCGAGCTAAATATTATTGAGTCTCTTAGACAACTTGCACTACTATACATATTATTACAACTTTTGTCGAATAACAAGTACAACACTGACTTGCTGGCTCTATTTTACTGTGTCGTATTCTCAGTCTGTTCAGTATGAAGTATGATCCACTTCTTACAAGAAGTCCACTTTGCACGACTGATGTCCCAAGGTTTAATTAGTGTAGTTTGTTTTGAGATGTGATTTCCTTCTTTCTATGCATTTATTTTTCATGAATTTAATTTATTATGTAGATTGTTTTACGTCAAGATACGAATTTTTTATAGGGCTTTTCATTCACAGTCATTTGTTTCGAGCTTCTGTCATGTGTGACATAATATTAATATATCTACGTCATACGTTATTGGTATCTACGGTATCTATCAATGATACAAACCAAAGACGTATGACGTAACTATATTAATATTATGTGACACATGACAGAAGCTCGAAACAAATGACAATCGATGAAAAGCCCTATATCTTCCTTATTAGTCCAGAGTAATAAGTTTTTTCCATGACACTTGAACAGCCAGGGTACTGAAGCGTTTTTTCGACAGGTAATACCTATAAGAGCAAATTGTAATTATTTCCTGCGTAGGATCTGGCGGCCATTTTTATTTATAAACAATTAAGTGTAAAAAATGACATTTTTCACTTTTTTTTCAAATCAATGGAAAACAGGGAAACTTATGGTTTTTTTAGTACAAATATCTTCGAGATTATGGAAAAAGTTTTAAAATGACGTATTACAAAGATTGATATACTCATTTATTGTTAATATAATTGCGAAAAAAAGTTCGGAATTGCAAAAAAAATTATTTTCGCAATAACTGTTGTAAAAATTAGTGCACCGCTCTGAAATTTTTGTCAAATAAGGGTTCTTTGGTGCTTAATATGTGATAAACATTTCAAAACGATTTATTCAATTGTATAAATTTTATTCAAATTGTTTATTCCAGAGAGCATTTTTTTTGCAATAACATAAGTCAGAAAAAAATGACGTTAGAACCATTCCACAGGTGTCAAATGAAAGAGCATGAGCTATATTTTCAACTTGGTTTAAAAAAAGTGAATAAAAAATGCATTTATTAGTAATAAATAATTATGCAAAAGTATCGTAAATATTTCCTTATAAACTTTTTATTTTGTTATATAAGAAATTATATATATTTATTACAATTTTTTATCAATTATGATATAAATAACATTACTCGGTAGTTGTACAATTAAAACAGGGTAAAAAAGTTAATTTTTTTGGAAAAAGTTATTCAAAAAGTTTATAAAGAAAAATTGACGATACTTTTGCATAATTATTTATTACTAATATTTAATTTTATTCACTTTCTTAAACCATGTTGAAAATGTAGCTCATGCTCTTTCATTTGACACCTGTGGAATGGTCCTAACGTCATTTTTTCTGAATTATGTTATTGCAAAAAAAATGTTCTCTGGGATAAACAATTTGAATAAAATTTAAACAATTGAATGAATCGCTTTGAAATTTTTATCACATATTAAGCACCAAAGAACCATCATTTGACAAAAATTTTAAAGCTGTACACTAATTATTACAACAGTTATTGCGAAAATATTTTTTTTTGCAATTCCGACCTTTTTTCGCAATTGTATTAACAATAAACAAGTATGTGAAACTTTGCAATACGTCATTTTAAAGCTCTTTCCATAATCTCGAAGATATTTGTACTAAAAAAATCATAAGTTTCACTGCTTTACGTTGATTTGAAAAAAAAAGGGGGGAAATGCCATTTTTTGACAGTTAATTGTTTATAAATAAAAATGGCCACCAGATCCTACGCAGGAAATAGATACAATTTGTTATTATAGGTATTAGTTGTCGAAAAAACGCTTCAGTACCCTGGTTGCTGAAGTGTCACGAACAGGGTATATTTTTGTCTTATTACCCTGGCTTATATGACTTACTGATTGATTTTATTTACGAGATTATCTGCATAATTTAACTTATTTTTTTTTTCGTCTAATTGTAAAGGTGTATTACTAATGTATTTTTTTGTGAACAATTCTACCTTGTATTATATTCATGTAATTTTATTCTAAAGTTGCTATCTCCAGTGACGGATCTAGACATTTGCCCGAGGACATAAAAGACATAAATATTAATAACTTATGTGCATTAAGTTCCCTTAATTTCCCTAACTAGCGAGTTTATTGGTTTAAATGTATCTATCTGTGGTTTAAGTTTCATGTCAGCTAATGTATTTTTATGTTTCAACAATTTTTTTCTTTAATTTTGGACCTTATTCCATTGCCTGTATTTATAGGTTGTCCGTAAGTTAGACCGTAAGGTTGTCCGTAAGGTTGTCGATAGACGTATTAATTGTTTTTATAATATCCAACAGGATCTCTTTATTATACAAGAGATGAAGTACATCTTTAAGTCTTACCCTGTCAAATGTCTTCTTTAAGTCGATCAAACATAGGAATGCTGGTCTATTGTATTCTAATGCTTTCTCTGTAGTTTGTTTTATGACCAATATTGCAATGTACACGACTTTCCTATTAGGTCTGGATCCCGCGTATGAAAGAAAAGTTGATTAATAGCAAGCTGAAAATTTGTTAATAGCTTAAGGGTGTCTAGTCAAACAAACTTTGATATATGGGAACACTGGAACAGAGGCAGTTTTAATTGTGGAACAGGTTAAAAATTTGGAACGGTCACACCACGAAAACGGCACATTTATTTTGTCCGACAGAACAGACTTAAACTCTCCGAACAGAGATTAAACTCTCATGCAAAAATCAGAGTGCTATTTATCATCAAACGGGCGTTTTAATGAGTGGAACATGTAGAATATTTCAAATGACAGGAATTATGACAGGTGATAAATAGCAGTCTGATTTTTGCAAGAGAGTTTAATCTCTGTTCGGAGAGTTTAAGTCTGTTCTGTCGGACAAAATAAATGTGCCGTTTTCGTGGTGTGACCGTTCCAAATTTTTAACCTGTTCCACAATTAAAACTGCCCCTGTTACAGTGTTCCCATATATCAAAGTTTATCCAACTAGACACCCTTAAGCTATTAACAAATTTTCAGCTTGCTATTAATCAACTTTTTTTTCATACGCGGGATCCAGACCTATATACAAAAAGCTTGATGCTCATCTATTAAGTTTGAGCTGATTTATTCGTTCTTGTAAAGAAAATTTTTTTTGTAAGTTTCAGGGTAGTATTTGGAATTAATTAATGTAGCCTCAGTAGTTTTCTGGTTATTTCTTAGATATTTTATTGTGTCTTATTATATTGTTAATTAATGTTGTCAGTTGTTCCTTCATTGCTGCTCCACCATTTCAACAATTATTTGGTATCCCATCTTTACCGCAGCTTTTCTGTTCTTTAGCTTTCAAGTGTTTTTTGTACATCATGCTTGCTTTTATGGTAATTTCCGGTGTTTGTGGTTCCAATGTAATTTGTTATTTCTCTGTATATAACTTGTTTAGATAGTCAATCCCTGCATCATTTTCGATGAGTTTAGGGTCTATTAATTATTTCATCTCCGCTCTTTGACCTCTTATAAAACATCATTGTTGATGATGACAAAATATATAAGTGAAATAAGGGAATATGCCCATACATAAATTTCTCACTATAGCTCGAAGAATTCTTTTGGGCAGTAGACGATTTCTTCTTCATCTTTACCATTGAATCTGCTAGTTTATACTTGTGTACCCCATAGTCCGGACAAGAAACGCTTCGTTGTCTTCTGCTTTTAAGTAGATTTCACACTTTTTTACCAATATAGATTTGGTAAATGGTTCTTCCTCCCATAGTAATTGTTTGTTTATTAGAAATCTTTCGTTTTTTCTGCTTTTGGGATTTCTTAATATACATAATATGTAATTTTAAATGTTGGAATTATTTTATCTTTGACTTTACCTGTATGATTGTAAAAAAATCATTTCTGGAACAAACTGTATAAATTAATAGCCACATAAGTTATTTTAATGTGTTTATTAACTGCTGGTACAATAACTGCGCTTCAATTCCCGTTATTGTAATTATTATCTAATTTTATTTCTATCGCAATAATTGTTGAATTTAAATTATGTGTCAATTTTTAACACATTAGTAACATCATAATTTCCTTCCTTGTTGTGGTCTGCTTTATTGTATTATGAATTCAGGTTTTTGTGCTTTTGTATGTTTTTCTATGTATGTCTGCTCCTTGATATCTCATCAATCTGAAAATTTCACATGCAATAAATTCTTTGTTTAATATTTAAAAATTGTTATTATTGGCATAAATATACAAGGTGTTTCATTAGTATATGTATGCACATTTTTAATCGAAATTATTGAGTAAGAATATAAAAATTCAATCTAATAGATCCCATTTGCTTCATTACTTATCTACAGAAAATTATCATACCTTTTGTAGTAAAAATGCCTTTTACAAAATTAGGCTTTTATTCACATAAAACTTGACGGTAGAATTAATTTGAATGACAAAACAATTAATCAATAAAATAAACAATGACAAAAGAATACTAAATTATACTACATTCACCCGGCCCTATTTTTGAACAAAATCTTGCAAATATCGTGGTTTATTTTTAGTTCTAGCTGATTTACGGCTAGATTGAAAATCTGAATTTTCCAATCTTGGTTCATGATTATCATCAGGTACTTGATTCGGTTCTTGAATAGATAAATTTTCTATGTCCTCTGGTATTGATTCAGTAGTGGAAGTCTCTAGTGTATTATTTGGACTTTCATTTTCATCTTCATCATTATCTTGATTCAATAATTTCAGGTCACCTCTAGGAGCTAAATGCTTCGTTGAAACTGTACTTTTCTTTCCGCTTGGATACTGTATTAAGGCGTAATCTGAATTGGCTTCTAAAAGATCAACCTCTTTAACTAAAGGATCAAACTTACTTTTTCGTACAAATTTTCTTAGTAATACTTTGTCTGAATCTTTAAGCCATGATGGAATAGAAGTTCCGCTAGTTGATCTTCGCTGATACGTAAACAAACGTTCATGAGGTGTACAATTGGTTGCTGTACACAGTAAACTTCTTATAGAGTGCAGAGCATCTGGTAGAACAGTCTCCCATTTAGTGATGTCTAAATTTTTGGTTTTCAATGCTAGATTCACTGCTTTACATATAATTCCATTGTATCTTTCGACTTGACCATTTCCTCCAGGGTTATATGGTGTTGTTCTACTTGAAGATATTCCTTTAGAGTGTAGATAATTAATAAATTCTTGTGAAGTAAAGCTAGTTCCCCTGTCAGAATGTATTTATGCCGGCATTCCATATAAACAAAACATTTGATTCAAACATTCAATTACTGTCTGACTGGATGTATCTGAGCATGGAAAAGCCCATGGAAATCTTGAAAATTCATCAATGATTGTAAGCATATAAGAATTTCTAGAAGAACTGGGTATTGGACCTTTAAAGTCAATGTTCAATCTTTCGAACAAAGCTGTTGATTTAATTAAATGTGTATCATCTTCTTTCTTATAAAATCTGGGTTTAATTTCTGCACAGATTGGACAAGAGGTAATTACGTGTTTAATTTCATCTAAAGAATAAGGTAAATTTCGAATTTTTACAAAATGGTGCATACGAGTAATCCCAGGATGCGATAAATCTGAATGTAATTGATATAACTTGCTTGTATTATTTATATTATTGCATATTCTTGATAGTGCATCAGCTGCATCATTAGCCTTTCCTGGACGATAGATAATATCATATTTAAAACAAGAAAGCTCCAAACGCCAACGCAAAATTTTTTCATTTTTGATTTTACTTGTATGGTTTGTATTAAACATGAACGACACTGATTTTTGATCTGTGATTAGTTTGAATTGTCTTCCTAAAAGATAGTGTCTCCATTTTTTCAATGCTTCAACGCAAGCATATGCTTCTTTTTCAATTGCAGAATGTTTTCGTTCAGAATCTGTAAGGGTACGTGAGAAAAAAGCAACGAGTCTTCCAGATTGACTCAGAGTGGCAGCAATAGCAAATTCAGAAGCATCAGTTTCAACAATGAGAATTTCTTTTTCATCAATTGTCCATAGAAGTGCATTAGCTATATCAGTTCTCAACTCCTCAAAAGCAAATACCAAGTCCGGACCTAATGGAAATTTCTTGCAATCTATAAGATCTCTAATATTTGCTGAAAAATTATTAACCCATTTTGAGTAATGTGAAAACATTCCAAGTGCCCTCTGAAGACTTTTAGAATCATTCGGAACTGGTAAATTTAGTAGAGGTTTCAATCTGTCTGGATCAGGTTTCATTGTAGAGTTTTCTATTGTATATCCCAAAATATTTATAATTTTTTGATTGTAGTGACATTTATTTTGATTTAACCCATATTTTTTAACAGCATTTAAAAAATTCTGTAAATTTAAATCATGTCTATCTTGATCCTCACCACCAACTGTTACATCATCTAAATAAGCGTAAACACCTTGTAGATTTTCTTTTTTTATGATAGAATCAATGGCTCTCTGAAAACATGATACTCCATTGGTAACCCCAAAAGGAATACGACGGAATTGGTAAAGGCCTCCACTTGCCTCGAAAGCTGTAAATGGTTTGTCAGATTCGTAAATTGGTATTTGATGATATGCGTATTTTAAATCAATTGAGCTAAAAATTTTATATTTTGCTATCTTAGACACCAGTGAATCAATATTCGGCAACGGATAAGCATCAAGTAATGTGAATCTATTTATTGTTTGAGAGTAATCAACTACCATCCGACGTTTATGATTTTCGTTTTTAGTTACCAACACTTGGGCCCTCCAAGGTGATTTACTTTCTTCAATAATTTCTTCTTTAAGGAGACGTTTTATTTCTTGTTTAATAAATTCTTCATCTTCCTGTGAATGCCTGCGAGATTTAGTAGCAATAGGGTGACAATTTTCTGTTAAATTGGCAAACAACGAAGGTGGCTTAATTTTAGCTTCAGTAAGACAGCATATCTTAAGAGGTCTTCTTGGTCCTCCAAATTTAACTTCTAAGCTTTCATGTTGTTTCATATATCTTGACCCAAAATCACATCTGTACAAAGATTGGATAAAACTAAAACTTTTGTTTGATCATATTTTTCTTTATCAATCTGAATGTTTATTAAACAATAGCCTTGAATATTAGCTGAGAATGACATAGATGCCATAGAAACTTGGACCCCTTGTATTGGAAAAATTTTAAGCTTATACTTCATACATAATTGATATTCTATGAATGATTCATACCTCTGTGCTTCCTACTTTCTTAATTACTTAAACAAACTATTACAAAATATTAGGCAGAGTTCTTTGAACGAACCAAACAAAGACCAATCTATTTTCCGCATACCATTAAAAAGCGGGTTTTTCAACCGTGCAAAATTAAATGCAAACAAATTTCCTGTGTACTAACGAATATAACAATTTTACATAGTTAATATATGGATAATTAAAAACGTTTCTCTTATAGTTAATACAGTAATATTTGCCACTTCCTGTTATGTCGTAAAATTGCTGTAATTTGAAGTGATTTCGCGTATGTAGTAAACAAGTGAGTATGTAAAGGTGAATCTAGAGTGCGTTGACAATAATGTCAACTACCTTACATGAGGTATAATAATTATTGTACGGTGGCGATATCATGTCCACTGATTATACTGCGTGATTCTTATTTAAAAATATTTTTAGACGTTTATATACAAAGATATATATATATAGTGGCTAAACACCCCTTTAGGGGTTACGCCGCTTACGCTCTCTAGATCTATGTTTTGAGGTAGATCAGTCCTCATGTTCGTTATTTAATTTTCTCTGTTATTTTTCTCCACTCTTTCCTGTCTCTGGTTTTCCCTTTCCAATGTCGTATGCCCGCATTGTTGAGATCACTTACTACTTCTTGTAACCATGTAGATCTTGGTCTTCCACGTCTTCTTTTGCCAGCTGGTGTCCATTCCAATATTGAGTATATCGTCGTAGTTGATCCGGATCTCCATATGTGTCCTAGCCATTTTGCTCTTTGCTGTTTTATTTTACATACTATATCCTCCTCAATTTCTTCCAGTAACTCATACAAAGATATGGCACATTTTAAAATTATCATAAATACATATTTTCAATACAATGAATACATACAATACAATAAATGTTTCAAAAACTCTTTGTACTTTGTCTAACTAAGGATAATAATGTATAAATTTATTTTACTCATTTTAAGTAAATAATTTTATGAAAATAAAGTTGCGAAATTTTGGCATCAAAACTAAGAGATCTCAGTGTTTTTTTATTCGGGAAGGCATTATAAATCGTTCATACTGTAGTCATTTGTCTTATTGTTCAATTTATAGTTATTCCTGATAACCAGGACACCTACTACAGGTTTTAAGAGTCTTTTGCTTATCATCAGGTCTTCTTTGGTTTCCTCCCCTACTTCTTCCAGGAGCCTTCAGATCAACAATTCTTGGTATTGGATGATTAACTTCTCGACGTTGAACATGATCAAACCATGTTAACACATTCTGTCTCATTTTAGCATCAGCTGGTGCCACCCCTAAACTTTCCCTGTTCCTTAATTTTATCATTTTTTGTTACTTTACTTATCCACCTAAGTATTCTCATTTCGGCTACATGCATTAGTTGCTCCCCTTTCTTTTTAACTGCCCAACATTCAGTTCCATACATCAGAGTTCCATACACCTTTATGGCTGTTTTTGGTTTTATAGAATTTTTCCTTTAGCTTTATTGGAATTTTTCTTTCACACAACACACTACTCGCTTCCTTTCACCTCATGTATTCAACCATAAAATTCTACTGCATACATTTCCATATATCTCTCGATTACTCATTTTATTTCATTTTTCATTTGGATATTTTATTTTATTTGTAGTAACTCCATTGTTTAGGCAATACGTAAAGTATCCTTAACAATAGTAACCTATACTTATTGTACGGTTATAGAGTATATTCCCATAGGTAAGCTGGTTAAGAGTAGATAACGATTTTTCATATGTAATTTAAAGTATTATCTGCATAAATGGCACAAAGAATATTTGCTACGAGAGGTATATGGTTCAAAATGCATACAGTATCACGACTAATAAGTTATGTTCACATACATGTAGAGTACTTACAGTTTTATTCCTTGATGACGTGTCACATCAGAGCTCTGATTGAATTCCATAATCCATTTGGTTCATTTGTAAGGCACTCACTAATACGCTAAATAAATCATCGTCGATAATACTGAGCAGATTGAATTATCTGAGCGGTATAAAACGATAGCAAAAAAAGCCGGTAAAATGCGGCCTTTTTACGAATAGCGGGAGCGTCGATAGATTAGAGATGATTCTCGTTAGGAAGCTTTTGACGATCTGCCCCGGCGAGCGGTTCAAATGCGAGTCTCAACAATAACCTGGAGTTTCCAGAAAGGTTACATAAATACTACTTGAATTTTAAGTAATCAGTAGTACAGGGGCGTAACTAATTATTTTAGTGAGCCGTGTATAATATATTTATTGTACATATTGCCGGGGGCGACAGGCGAGAGAAATGGCCTATATCACCTCGAAGAGAGGGGATTGGCAAAGATGTGCACAACGATAAGAAATGTTTGAAGAAATTAGAGTTTATATACACAAGGGGTAACAACGATAAAATGGAGGAAAACGATAAGTTTTCCCCCTAGGGATAGATTTTAATCTTCCAGGGGAATCACAGCGATTTTCGTAATACCACGAAGAAAATCACCGTGAGTAGTGTGAATCTTGACAGTACGAACTAGACCATCCTTACCAGGCAATACATCTATTACCCTGGCAGTTGGCCATAAGAGTGGAGGAGTACCATCCTCCTTCAACAGAACCAAATCCCCGATCTTGACAGGGTCAGTAGGGTCGGTCCATTTATTTCTTTGCTGCAGGAGGCAAAGATAGTCTTTTTTCCACAATTTCCAAAATTGCTGTTGAATTTTACTAATACGCTGAAAAAGATTCAACCTATTTTCAGGTATCTCTGAAACACTTGGTTCAGGGGGCGCGGTTAAACTTCTTTGAACTAAGAAGTGAGCTGGAGATAGGAAAGCGAAGTCATTGGCGTCAGACGACATCCTAGTGATGGGTCTCGAATTTAGAATAGCCTCGATTTGGCATAATACTGTGTTAAACACTTCAAAGGTGAAGTGGGAATTTCCTATAATTCGATAGAGGTGATACTTCACACTCTTTATTCCTACCTCATGGAGGCCGAATTGATGGGGGTTGCGGGGAACACCCATCTTGAAAGTTATGGAGTTTTGAGTACAGAATTCCTTAATCTGTTCCGAATTATTTTGATTTAAGAAAAAATCATAGAATTCGCGCATTTCATTTTTTGCCCCATGGAAATTTGTGGCATTGTCGCTCCAAATAATACTGGGCGTGGATCTTCTGGCAATAAACCTTTTCAGAGTAAGAATATAGGCTTCTGCGCTTAATCCTGTGACGAGTTCGATATGAACACATTTAGTGCTCATGCAAATGAAATAGGCTACGTATGATTTGTAAAGCGGTGCCTTCCTCAAATGTGAGGACTTAATTAAGAAGAACCCCCCATAGTCCACTGAGACGACTTGGAAGGGTCTAGTGGGGAGTACACGATCGGGATGCATATCTGCCATCTGTTGAACAGAATTGGGTGTCATGAATCGGAAACAGTTTACACACTTACGAATTAAGCGTTTAATCTGTCTTAATCCGTCAATTGGCCAGTACTTCATTTTGACATACGAAAGTACTGTTTGCGCGCCTGAATGTAATAACTTATGATGAGCTTGAGTCAAGATTAGTTCTACAACTCGACATTTAGAAGGAAGTAGAATGGGGTGTTTTTGATTATACGATATGGGGGCGTGTCGGAGACGTCCTCCCACACGAATCAGCCCATCATTATGTTGTAGGAAGGGGTTGAGTTTACGAATGGCTTTATTGGTCACGAGTTTAGCATTTTTCAATTCAAGAATCTCTTTTTTAAAGTAGATACTTTGGATATACCTGATGATCGCGTGATCAGCGATCTCCATTTCGGGTGGCGTCAATATATCCGTATCTCGTGGAGAGTTATTTATTTTCTTTTTAATATTACTGATGAATCTAAAAAGATAAGCGACAATTCTTTGAATTTTACGAAAAGAAGAAGATTTAGCGAATAGATTTTCAAAGGTGTCGTTGAGTTCGTGATTTGTTGCTATGTTTGAGACAACTAACTTCCTTAATTCAGGAAGATCATCCTGAAAATGAGGAATTTGATGAAGAGAAAAATCGATGGGATTGTCTCTAATAAAGCTAGGTCCGCATAACCAGTCTTCGGTGGTCTGGGGATTATCAAAGACATTTATCCCTCTGGAAGCGGGGTCAGCGATGTTTTCGTGACTTCTGACGAAATGGAAATCACAAGGAAAAGTTTCCAACAAGGAATTGACCTTTTGAATTCTGTTTTGTACAAAAATGTTCCAAATGTGTTTTTTAGAAAGTATCCAAGACAAGGCAATTGTAGAGTCAGCAAAGAGATGAGATGAAGATATACTCAAATTTTTCTTGAAGATGTGAAAAAGTCTATGAGCCAGAGTGACTCCCAACACTATTCCACAAAGTTCCAATTTGGGGATGGTGAGTTTATTTTTTAGCGGAGAAATTTTGTTTTTAGAAGCGATAAGCCGCGACGATACAGAAAAGTCTGAGTATGTCGCTTTGAGATACACACAAGTGCTGTATATTTTTTCCGATGCGTCGGTGAAAATAATTAATTGAACATCAACAACTTTCTTTTGTAAAAGTAAGCATCGAGGTACCTTGACCTCTTCTATAGTTTTGAATGTCGATAAGAGGTTTTGCCAATTTTTCATAATGATGGGTGAGTCAATGGGTTGATCCCAGTCCAATTTCTGGGACCATATTTCCTGTATCAAGAGCTTAGCGTTCACAAGGACAGGGGATAACCATCCTAGCGGGTCATACAAAGTAGCAATGTAGGAGAGAATAGTACGTTTAGTAACAACATTAGCCAATTTGAAGATAGGAGTTTTAAACGAAAAGTGGTCGCGTTCTGAATCCCAGAATATGCCTAAGACTTTATCAGATCCCGTGAAGTTAAGACTGACTTCAGAGACGGGATTTAAATTGTGTTGAGACAGAAATTCTGAAGAACTGCAGTTCCACTTGTGGAGGAGGAAACCATGGGTTTCTAGCAAAGAAGTTAATTGTTCGAAAAGACAACTTAATTCATGAAGACTGTCAGCACCGCTGATCAGGTCATCCATATAGATAGATTCTCGCAGAACACTAGTAGCAAGTTCGTGGGTATGTTTGTTGTTGTCAGCGATGTGCTTGATAACTCTTTGAGCGATAAATGGGCTACTTGGGAGCCCGAAGGGTAATCTTTGAAATTGATAGCACCGTAAAGGCTGCTGAATATTGTCCCTAAAGAGAAAATTTAACAGAAATGTTTCAGTGGGACAAATGGCGATTTGTAGGAACATAGCCTTGATGTCGCCTACTAGTGCGAATTTAAACTGACGAAACTTAGCGAGAATGTCAAAAAGTTCATGTTGGACGACATAACCTTTGTCTATGACGTCACTGAGGGAGATTCCCGTAGACGATTTATTGTTTGGATCGAAAACTATACGAGTGGAAGTAGTAGAGTTGGATTTGAAAACGGGAAAGTGAGGGAGAAAGTAATTAGGTTTACCTGAGTCATTTAGCATTTTTAACGGCACTTGAATTATTTGTCCGTTATTGAGATATTCCGATATAATGTCCTGATATTTTTCCAATAAATCAGGGTTGAGTTGAAAACGTTTCTCGAGACTGAGAAAACGTCTTTTTGCCGAGAGAAACGAATTTCCCATGTCTATATCTTCGATAGGGAGTTTGAGATTGAGTGTGGACTCATATCGTCCATTGGGGAGAACATTAACATGTTTTACAAAATTAATTTCAGCGGGGTGATCATTAATGAGATCGGTGTTCTGAGGAGCGGCTTCTTCCAGCTCCCAGAATTTTTGTAAATGATCGGATAGTTCCTCGTTGGACACTACCGGCTCATTTACGGCGGAAGGAGTGTTATGAGAACAACAAGTAACGAGAGAGTTTGAATAAAATTCCAAAGCCTTTTTAGTATTTTTCGACTTAAGAGCAAAGTCTGGAACTGACCCTGATATCGTGTACCCGAGTAGAGTGCGTTGAAGAACGGGAAGACCTTTTCCCAAACGAATTATTTCAGGTTGAATGATATCGTTATACAGGTCTGCACCGAGCAGGATACCAATTGGGGATGTTACATGGAACATCGGATCACCTAATGGTATCTCTGAGGGTATGTTTAGTTTGCTCGCCGAAATAGAAATTTGAGGAAGCGGATTTGTTATCTTTGGGAGTACAGAGCACGAGATGTCAAAAGGAACGTCGTTAGCGACAGCGAAAATTGTTGTATCTACAATAGATTGAGACGAGGATGAGGTGGAGTTAATTCCATTGATCCGTAATTTTCCATCTCTAGTGGTGAGTGACAGTTCCTTTACGAGGTCAGCACTAATAAATGAAACCTGTGAGGCCGAGTCTAAAAGTGCCTTTGCGAAGACCCTCTTGCCGCTAGGAGCGACAAGATAGACCTGGAGTGTGCTTAATAACACCAAATGATTATCAAGCGAGGCTGCAGATAGAGCCATTGAATGTGGAGTCGAATTTTGAAGATTAACTTCCGTTTCAGGAGCTCTAACATGTGAGGGCCCCTGTTGTGAATTACCCTGTGTATGGGAGTTATTTGAGATAGCGGTTTTATTATGATTATTTGAGTTGTGTTGGCCAACAGCCGCGGAAGGGTTACTATGACCCGTTTTGTCGAAATGGAGCAACGTGTGATGACGAGATTTACAAACTATGCAAGAGAATTTGGATTTACACTGATCGAGCATGTGAGACCCAAGACAATTAATACAAAATTTATTTTGTTTGACAAAACTAAAACGTTCTTTAGAATTCAACTGCTTGAACTGAGGACAAGAGTAGATCGAGTGAGAGTCGTTGCAATAGGAACATTTCTTAGGACCTAAGCGAGGCGAAAGGTTACTGGTAGAAGTGTCTGAGGCTAGGTGTAAAGAGTGTCTGGAAGTAGTAGTCGATTTTGGTTTTGATTGAGATTGAATATTCTCAAGATGAACAACGCGTGTCTCGATTTCCCCTAGAAAATGGACAAAATCAGGGGTAGCTTGGCTACCACCGGATTGGAACTCAAGAGCCCTAATGGTAGGTGCGTCGAGTTTCTGAGTAGCGATATGTATGAGAAGTAAATGCAAGAGATCTGAAGGGGGCCTATTCAAGTTCAATAGGGCCTTGAAATTATTTGACATGACCGTATGAAAATTTCTTAATTGTGAGTGATTTGCGTTTCCAGAAATAGGAGGCGCATCAAGAATTTGAGAGATGAGAGTTTTGATAAGCGATTTAGAGTTGGCGTACCTTTGTGTCAGGTTATCCCGGGCTATTTTGTAATTGTCACCTGTGAGTGGGATATGCTCGAGAAGCGTCAAAGGCTCGGAAGTTAGAAAACTTTTGAGGTAAATGAGTTTTTCCAGATCACTTAATGTAGTATCAGATCCTATTATTGTATCAAAGGTCTCAATGAATGAATTGTATTCAGTAACTAAGCCACTAAATGGTTTTAACTGAATACGAGGGAGGTTTACTGTTCGTTGCCTAGCCATAGACTGTGAGGTTAGAGAAGAATTAGGGTCAAATTGGAGGGAGGGGGTAGCAGTCACATTAGAACTTTCAATGACCTCTAACCTTTCTTCCAATAGAGAAATTGTATCCAAATATTTATCAAAAACCACAGAGGAATCAGTAGAGGGGGTAGGTTCCTCGGGGATCGTCTCCAGCACATTTTGAGCATCGCGGAAAAGTCCGTAAGAATGTTTGAGTTGTGAAATTATTTCACGAATTTTATATTTGTTTAGAGAATTAAGAGTTGTGGGAACCGAATCAGCCAACTTGGTTATATCAAGTTTTGCGGTGAGCCTCTGTCGGTTATATTTTGATCGGTCAGCCATGTTGCGAGAATGTGAGATTAGATAGATTATTTGCAAATGTCTAAACCTATAAATCGATGCGAAAATGAGAGAATATGTACAATATATTATATATTACACGTTTAATAGTGTGAGATTGGCTTAATAGTATCACCCTGTATGAGCGCAGATTAGTATATGAAATGCAAAACTATAAAATTTCAAAATATATGCAATTTTCCAAAATGGGTATTTTTCAGCAAGTGTGAGACACCCTTAACAAGTATTTAAATTAATTAAATTGAAGGAAAAAACAATTATTTATTTTCTATAGTTTTCTAGAAGTGTAAAATGAGCTTAAGCGAAGCTAAATGTAGCAAAAACTTACAATTTATGCAAGAAAACAAAATTATTTTTAATAATTTTTGTAACCTGTGAACCAGGCTTAATCGGATTCAAAATTATAAATTTAATTTAAATCAAAAGGTTGAACAAACAATGTTAAAATTATAACACCCGTACTATCAGCCAAGAAATGAGTACACTTTTTGTATACTATAAACAGAAAAATATATTTACGAAAATAAAATAATGTAATATATGCAAATATTTTTTCATACAAACAAAACGACTCCTTTATTTGAACAAAGCAAGTAGTTTCTGAAATTGCACGTGTAGACCGGGCTTAACAACCTACCAGCTATTGTAGAGACGTGCTGGGTTAAATACTGAGAATTTGAGTGCAGAAAGAGAGGAATATTTTATTTTTGTGCCGGGGCGGCGTGGCTTGGAAATTTCCAAATGCAACAGAAAGACACTATAAATGAAAAACCGTTATTCTCAGAATAGAGATTATCAAAATATGCAAATACGAAGGACCTTGAGGATTTAATTAATAAATAATTAATATGATACGGCTCGATGGAACAGAAATGTTTAGGCAATACGTAAAGTATCCTTAACAATAGTAACCTATACTTATTGTACGGTTATAGAGTATATTCCCATAGGTAAGCTGGTTAAGAGTAGATAACGATTTTTCATATGTAATTTAAAGTATTATCTGCATAAATGGCACAAAGAATATTTGCTACGAGAGGTATATGGTTCAAAATGCATACAGTATCACGACTAATAAGTTATGTTCACATACATGTAGAGTACTTACAGTTTTATTCCTTGATGACGTGTCACATCAGAGCTCTGATTGAATTCCATAATCCATTTGGTTCATTTGTAAGGCACTCACTAATACGCTAAATAAATCATCGTCGATAATACTGAGCAGATTGAATTATCTGAGCGGTATAAAACGATAGCAAAAAAAGCCGGTAAAATGCGGCCTTTTTACGAATAGCGGGAGCGTCGATAGATTAGAGATGATTCTCGTTAGGAAGCTTTTGACGATCTGCCCCGGCGAGCGGTTCAAATGCGAGTCTCAACAATAACCTGGAGTTTCCAGAAAGGTTACATAAATACTACTTGAATTTTAAGTAATCAGTAGTACAGGGGCGTAACTAATTATTTTAGTGAGCCGTGTATAATATATTTATTGTACATCCATATTTAAATAAACATTCCATATACATATTCTTATTTTGTCCAACAAGTTTTAAATCTTTTTTCTCAAGAGTTTGTCTTCACTGCTAGCATTAGCACAGCATAAATTAATCACCATGGAATGTTACCCTGTAGTTTGGACGATATCTGATTCAAAAGTTCTTCTTTTTCTAGTGCTGACTCCACTAATGAAGGCTGGCTATAACCATTGCAAATTTGTCTCTATCTTCTGCTTTTCTTAAGAGCGTCTCTTCCCATTCTGTGTAACCATGGTATTTTCAAAATTATTTTGCTAATAGTTTTGCTACTAAAAAGCCACATCTCAAAAGAATTCAGTGTTCTCATTAAGTCAACATTAAGTTCTCATTAAGTCAAGCTTCGGCACCATAAAAAAGAATAGAATGGATATAACAGTTTACCATCCGATATCAGATTTGCAAATTAAGTCTTTGGTTACTCAGAAATTTCCTCATTTTCAAAAAGGCTGCTCTTGATTGTTCTATTCATGATCGAATTTCTGATTTCGGATCTTTAGTAATCCAGACTCCTAACTATTTCATTTTATCCACTTGTTCAATATCTTCATTTTATATTATACTCTGGGCTAATTAGCAAAATACAAGGAAAAGTTATTTACCAGCAATTTTATTGCTGGAATCGAATCTTATGATTCTATATACATATTAATAATATAGGTATGCAAAGTCCACAAATAGTGTACTACTTTTTTATAAACAAAATGGCGCCCGAAAATCGTGTTTTTCTCAAATTTTGCTCTATAACTCCAAAGATTTTAACTTTACACCAAAAACACTCAAATAAAAATTCACCGTAATTAAATTTTGAATAGACATGTTTTTCTCGATTTACTTCGACAAAAACTTTCCCCGGAAAATGCGGGTCTCCCAACAAAATTTTTAATTTTCAACTAAAATTTTAGATGAGTAATTGTTTATCAATAATTAAATAACTTGCTAATATAAAAGCCCTTTTCGTATAGATTATAATTCCAGAAGCCAATGGAAATTAAATAAACAGTTTAGCAACAATTGAATTGTTAATTAAAAATTTACGGTCGCTATAATAACCACAATAATTATGATACATAAGAATAATTATGATTTTTATACAGAGAGGTCCTAAATTATGGAATAAATTCATTTTCTCTAAAATGGACGACTATAGAGAAAAATCCTGAAACAGGTCGATTTTTGTTTTTAAATTACAACTTTTCGGCATATATTTCATACTAGTGACGTCATCCATCTGAGCGTGATGACGTAATCGATGATTTTTTTAAATGGGAATAGGGGTCATGTGGCACCTCATTTAAAAGGGCGTTCAAATCTCTATTCAGTAATATAAACATTAATATCATTATTTATACAGGGTGACCAAAAAAATAATTTTTGAAATAAATTAATTGACGAAAAAAAAATGTATGCAATTTATTTAACTCAAAATACATTCTATCGCTGTCACAAAATAGAAAAAAGTTTATTTGGCAAATAAACCTTGCTTTTCGCTTAAATTAAATGTTCAAACTGCCAAGTGTTAGGTGGGAGGCTGTTTGTGATTTAATTTAAGCGAAAAGAAATGTTTATTTTCTTTCATTCTTCTTTTTGCGTCAATTAATTTAATTCAAAAAATATTTTTTGGTCACCCTGTATAAATAATAATACTATTCAAATATTGAATGGGTTATTGTTACCGTTGACCTGATGATGCTCTGCAACCTATAGAGAGCGAAACCGGTCGTCAGAAGTACACAATTAAATGATTGAGAGTACGTCTGTCTTTTACTTCATTTAATAATATTATTGTTTATATTACTGAATAGAGAATTGAAAACCCTTTCAAATGAGGTGCCACACAACCCCTATTCCCATTTAAAAAAATCATCGATTACGTCATCACGCTCAGATGGATGACATCACTAGTATGAAATAAATGTCAAAAAGTTGTAATTTAAAAACAAAAATCAACCTGTTTCCGGATTTTTCTCTATAGTCGTCCATTTTAGAGAAAATGAATTTATTCCATAATTTAGGACCTCTCTGTATAAAACGACACTGTACCTGTCTAACGTACTTTACAGAATTGAAATTGGACTATTTAAGCGGCCTCGGAAATATTTTAAAATTGTAAACAATGTTTTGGCTTATAAACAAATAGAATATCTCGGGAAATATTAAATTAAATTATATCATGAAAACGGCACTGGAAAAAAAGCGGCAGGACGCTTATTTTAAAAGAAAAAACGTTTACTTGTAATGAGTGGTTCCTGAGATACATTTAAGGCTTTTAAGGCAAAAATATAAACAATAGGATCATAATTTTAGAACCGTCACCTTTTTATTTCGGTAGTCTTTCTTCGCACCAATTTTCATATCTTTAAAATACTCATAACATATATTATTTTTATAAAAAATTTCGATATTACGAGTGAAAATTACCAAAAATAGCAAAATTTTAATCAAGAATTAGGTTGGAGAAAATGTAATCTCAAAATTCAAAATCGGTATACGTTAAAAAAATGTATTTTCTCGGCCTCCCATGGAGCAATTTTCTTCATTCTTTTTTGTTCTGTTTTTGTAACTCGAGTAAAGCCAACCAACTAACGTATTATTAAATGTCAAACTTGCTTTTGCTTTGTTATAATAGATTAATTTATTTATAAGAAAAGAAAACTACATATTTTTCCAGTTGTAGACTTTTTTTAGATAAACTTACTACAAGTGTACCTTTTAAAGTTAAAAACACAAATATTCTCATTTGAAAGCTGTATAATTATTTAAACAATGTTTATTTAAACGAATTAAAAATTTTTGTTATAATAAATAAATTAATTTATTATAACAAAACAAAAGCAACTTTGACATTTAGCAATGCGTTAGTTAGATGGCTCTACTCGAGTTACAAAGAATGAAGAAAATTGCTCCATGGGAAGCCGAGAAAATGCATTTTATTAACGTATACCGATTTTGAACTTTGAGATTTCATTTTCTCCAACCTAATTTTTGATTGGAATTTTGCTATTTTTGGCAATTTTCACTCGTAATATCGAAATTTTTTTATAATAATATATGTTATGAGTATTTTAAAGATATGAAAATTGGTGTGAAGAAAGAGGACCAAAATAAAAAGGTGATGGTTAAAAAATTATGATCCTATTGTTTATATTTTTATCTTAAATGCCGGTCAACTTTGACCGGTTGTATCTCAGGAACCACTCATCACAATTAAACGTTTTTTCTTTTAAAAGAAGCGTCCTGCCGCTTTTCTTCCAATGCCGTTTTCATGATATAATTTAATTTAATATTTCCCGAGATATTCTATTTGTTTATAAGCCAAAAAATTGTTTATAATTTTAAAATATTCCCGAGGCCGCTTAAATAGTCCAATTTCAATTCTGTAAAGTACGTTCGATAGGTACAGTGCAGTTTTATACAAAACTCATAGTTATTCTTATGTATCATAATTATTGTGGTTATTATAGCGACCATAAATTTCTAATTAAGAATTCAATTGTTGCTAAACTGTTTATTCAATGCCCTTCGGCTTCTGGAATTATAATCTATATGAAAAGAGCTTTTATATTACCAAGTTATTTAATTATTGATAAACAATTACTCATCCAAAATTTTAGTTGAAAATTAAAGATTTTGTTGGGATAATCCGCATTTTCCGAGGAAAATTTTCGTCGAAGTAAATCGAGAAAAACATGTCTCTATTCAAAATTTAATTACGGTGAATTTTTATTAGAGTGTTTTTGGTGTAAAGTTAAAATCTTTGGAGTTATAGAGCAAAAATTGAAAAAAACACGATTTTCGGGCGCCATTTTGTTTATAAAAAAAGTAGCGATTCCAGCAATAAAATTGCTGGTAAATAACTTTTCCCAAAAATGGGCCTATTCTCCGATAATCTGCCCAGACTATTACTACCACAAATTGTATTTAGTAGCATCTACAGGTCTTTCTCACTTTCAGCGATAAACGTCGGAGTCGGCATACCGAATATTATTTATATTTTCGCCATTTATCTTGATCCCTTCTGCACAATTTTCCATCTTGTTCCAAGTTCCGTCTTCCAAGTTGACCTATTTCTCCTATAGTCCGTCCCACCTTGACTTTACAGTACAGTGGAACATAATATAGACAAGCCGAAAACGGCGGGTTCGTTAGAAAAAATATTCCCATGAGATTTTTTTGCATAATCACATTCGTGAGACATCCCAGAATAAGGTTCAAGAAGTCGCCCACGTGAAAAGTGGTCCAATTTTTTTTTTTTAATCAAATTGGAAAAATCAATATTTTTGGCCCGTACAAATTTTTGTTAGGTTTTTTGGACCATTCTGGACGAAAAAGGTCTCTTGTAATTTTTCTCTAAAGTTGATCGTTTTCGAGTTATAAACAATTTAAAATTGAAAAAAACGAAAAATGGCGATTTTCAAGGCTTAATAAATTGGTTAAAAGTTATTATTATGAAAGTCAGAAAGTGACTAAATCAAAGTTTAATGCCCCCTACAAGATCCTGAAGAAATTTTTGTCATCATTTTATTACTAAGCTGTTATTTTTAAGTAATAATAATGAGCGCCAGCACGTATTAGGCGGCCGTCTATGGTGAGTGCAAGAGAGATGCCATTTTGGCAGTCCAAGGGGGCATCTTACTCGCACTCACATTTACAGCCGCGTCAATGCGCTCTTACGGCTTATTGTTAATAATTAAAAATAACAGCTTAGTAATAAATTAATGTCACAAATTTCTTCAGAATCATGTAGGGGGACTTTAAAATTTGATTTAGTCACTTTTGACTTTCATAATAATAATTTTTAACCGAGTTATTAAGTCTTAAAAATGGCCATTTTTGCGTTTTTCAAATTTTAAATTACTTATAACTCGAAAACCATCAACTTTGGAGAAAAATTACAAGAGATCTTTATTGTCCAGAATGGTCTAAAAAATTAAAAAAAAATTGTCCAGACCAAAAATAATATTTTTTGCAATTTGATTAAAAAATAATTGTTAAAAAAAATTTGGACCACTTTTCTCGTGGGCTTCTTGAACCTTTTTCTGGGGTGTATTACAAATGTGATTATGCAAAAAAATCTCATGGGAATATTTTTTCCAACGAACCCGCCGTTTTCGTCTTATCTAATAGGCAATGCGGTCCTTATGAGAGTTTTTAGCGCGGTGATGCCGATTTTATCAAGAAGAATTTGTAATCGAACATTAAACAGATTAAATTAACAATCTACAATTTTAGGATTCATATGCGTTTAAGTTTATTTGGTATACTATAGTTATTACCTACGCATATGAATTCTAAAATTGTAGATTGCCTTTCTAAAACCGTTTTAGTTTAATCTCTCTAATGTTCGATTACAAATTCTTTTTGATAAAATCGGCATCACCTCGCTAAAAACTCTCAGGACTGCATTGCCTATTTTCCTTATAGTGTAAAGTCAAGATTAGACGGACTATAGTTGATCGGTATCAATTTTTTTCCTTTATTTAAAAATATTTTCGATTATTTAAAGTGCTTATTTAGCCCAGCATAATTTGGCAAATTTTCAATTTTTTGCGCGCCCTAGATTGCAAAATTATTATTCAAAAACTATTAAACCGATCGTAACAAATTTAGCATATTTATGTTTCAGTCGTATTTAAAAGTTTTCGTATGCATATGAAGGCTGGATGTTATGTTTAAGGTTTAAGAGATCGAAAAAATTTAAAGCAGAAACTCCGATTTTTTTGTACTTTTTTTCCAATTACATATTGCTACATATTTTTCGAACAATAAACATCAAATTTTAGCTAGTCAAATATTATGTCAAATTGAAAAACGAAACTTTTACTTTATGTAATTCTTTTTTGTTGTATATATAAATATTGTATTTTGTTATATGCGAAAATATGGCCACAAAAAGCAAAAATTTTCGATTTTTTTCAGTTTTTATTTTGTTAAATAAAAAATTAGGCACAGTGGCGACTGGCGCATGTCGTGATTATTGATACAAGGTATATCCTGAATAGGCTATTGATTATGTTCAAAATAACAGAGCTAAAAGGAACTACAACGTTAACGGGATTTTATTGTCTCATATAGCCAGTGGACCTCTAAATTTGAAAAAACCGCGGAGTGCTACCATTTGAATTGGTGCATTTTTGAGAAAGGGGTGAATTAGTCCCTAGGCACAGGGTGAATTAGGGTGAGTTCTATGCACTTTTGGTACAAAGACGTCTACAGAAAAATTGTTCCAGGTTAAATTTACTATCGAAATATTACATCTTTGAAGTCAAAAATATTTTTATTTACAAAAAAATATTCAAAATAAAAGCAAAAAAACAAGACGAAAGAAAGCAATTTTGTTTTTTGCCCCATAACTTTTTTCCACGGGGATATAGGTATAGACATTGCTCATCAAAAAATAACTTACATCCTCTCTCTTTAAAATGACGTTTAGTAGAAATCTCTAGGATTTATATTTTCCGAAATAGAATTTTTCAAAATTCGCCACTCACAGCATTTTTGGGCCATTCTCCCCATTATTTCGCAAACATTGTTCTGTAACTTTTTTTTACGCATTTCTAGGTATATTCAATGGTACATTTATTAGAAAGATGAGTCAATTATCTTTAAAATGGTCTATTCTATAAAGTTACTTGACTATTTTGAAGCAAGATATGCTTTTTCAAGGTTCTATACTTTTAATGATTTTTGATATTTTTTATGATTATTTTTTAAATTTCTTATTATGACTTTTTTTCTTGTACATTTAGGTATATACATTGTATAATAGAAAACAGCATATTTTCTTTGCTTTAAAATGGTGTATTTCAAAAAACTCTAGGTCTATTTTTAAATAAGATATCCGTAGGATATCCAAAAGTATCCGTAATTTGAAAAATTTTTAATTTTTTTTTTTCAATTAGAAAAATGTAATTGCATATTATAACATATTTTTTAATTCCAAATAATTTTTCTGAATGACTCCTTTCGATATTGTGAAATATAAAAGTACTTTGCTCATGAGCGAAATTCATATTTTTTAACATACCTCGTACACTGTTGATAAAATTTTATATCTGATGATTGCATTTTAGGTTTCAGACTAGCCAGAGTATTTTATAAAGAATAACTTTTTTTCATAAAATCAATACTAAATAAGTTTTCCATATGGTTCCAACTTAGTGGGACCTATTGCATGTGTATATGTCACATTTTAAAAAAGCATATCTTGTTTAAAAATGGTCCTAGAATTTTTTACAGTACGCCATTTTAAAGTAAAGAAAATGAGCTTTCTTTTTTTTACACAATGCATATACCCAAAAATCATTAAAAGTATAAAATTTTGAAAAACCATATCTTGCTTAAGTATAGCCATACGGCGTTCTACGATAGAACATTTTAAAGGTTTCTCTTTCTACTGAATGTACATTGCGTAGGTATACCTAAAAATGCGTAGAAAAAAGTTACAGAACAATGTTTGCGAAGTAACAAGGAAAATATCCCAAAATCGCTGTGAGTGGCGAAATTTGAAAAATCATATTTTGGAAATTGTAAATCATAGGGAATTCTACCAAACGCCATTTTAAAGAGGAAGGATGGAAGTTTTTTTTCTGTGAAGAAATGCCTATACCTATATCCCCGTAGAAAAAATGTATGGGGCAATAAACAAAATTGCTATCTTTCATGTTTTTTTCTTGCTGTTCTTTTTGATATATTTTTGTAAAAAAACATGTTTTTGACTTTAAGATATGATATTTCGATAGTAAATTTAACCTGGAACAATTTTCCTGTAGACGTGTTTGCACTAAATGTGCATAGAACTCACCCTAATTCGCCCTATGCCTAGGAACTAATTCACCCCTTTCTCAAAAACGCACCCCTGTAAATGGTAGCACTTCGCGTTTTTTTATATATTTAGAGCTCCGTTGACTATACGAAACAATAAAACCCTGTTAACGTTGTAGTTCCTTTCTAAAATACATAATCAATATCCTAGAATTGATTACAGCAAAAATAGAAATCTAAGGAAAATATTAATAATTATGGTCTGTTTTTTGACAGCCCGCCTGGACTAGTAACATTTTTTTATTTAAAGATTTCCTTAAAAGGTGTACATACCTTTGGTATGTTTTTCCAATTTATTTCGTAAAGATACATATTGAAAACTACTTCCGATTCCGATTCTGAACGTCAAAACATCAAATATTTTATAATTTATAATGTGTTCTAAAAGAACCGAGACGCCATAACGAAACAGTTTTTGGACTTTCTTTTATTAATTAATATGCACATTTCTAATAAATCGAATCTTAATTTAATTTAATCCTCATTTGAATATAATACCCATCATATTTAATGAAGTGTCTAAAAAACTGCTGGTATTTTAATTCGGATGACTTAATCATAACGGATTTTTTTATTTATTACTAATTTGTCCAAAAATATCTTGTAGTATTTGTTGTCAATGTGTTTTAGAATCACCAAATCATGTATAGAACAGTTAAGCTCGAACCGTTTGTTAAGGAATTTGCACACTAACCGACTTTTTTGCCACGACAGAAATATAGGCCTTGAGTTGCAGATGTTAGTCCTCAATTAGGATTTAGCCAAAATCACTTAATAAAATGTGGCTCGTTGCTGAGTTACAGGGTGTTTTATTTAAAAATGTAATAATTCTCTTTACCCAGTATTTTAAAACTATTTGACATTGCATTGTTATACTTGGCTGAAAGTGTAGGTACTATACACCCTACTAAAGTATGATAAAAAAACGTTTCTGGCTACTACTAGAGGCGTACGACAGGGGACAGTGAATGGTTGTCCCTTCCCAAATTGACGGAATTGCTATTTTAGCATAATTTTTAGATTCTCCAATACTTTCCATGTAAATAATATACTCTTCATTCGTAACGATAAAATCATTAATTTCGAGATATTTAAAGTTAAAAATGAAGGGGTACAATACATTAACAAAAATAACTGTGTCGTTTCATTTTCAACTTCAAATATCTCGAAAACTAATGGCTTTATCGTTACGAATAAAGAGTATATTATTTACATAGAAAGTATTAAAGAATCTAAATATTGCGCTAAAATAGCAATTCCTCCAGTGGTATAAAATTTGAGAAGGGTCAACCATTCACTGTCCCCTGTTGTACGCCTCTGGCAGTAGTCAGAAACGTTTCTTTATTATAATTTAGTAGAGTGTACATTGTACAGTACCTACACTTTTTGGCAAGTATGATAAGGATATGTCAAAAATAAGTTTTAAACTCGTGAATCAATTTTTTTGGGGTAAATATTAACTATTTGTATCCAGTAATTTAAAACTATTTTACATATCACTATCATACTTGGCAGAAAGTATAGGTACTGTACACTGTACACCCTACTAAATCATGTTAAATAAACGTTTCACACGAAAGTGAATGGTTTCCAGAACGAATGTTTATCATAATTTATCATGTTTATTAAGTTTTTAAATAAAACACCCTGTAACTCAGCAACGCGCCATATTTTATTTAAGTGATTTGGGTTAAATCCTAATATTTTGAGATCTAGAATCTAGAACTATAGAATCTACAACAAAAAAAATAAAAGAAAACGTCAAGGTACCGAGGGGACATACTAAACTCCCCTTGGTTGGACCTTGGACTAATAGATATTGTCAAAAATTATCGGGGCTGCAAAAAAGTCTGTTAGTGTACAAACGCCTTAAGATTTACTTGTTAAGTGTTACGAATATCGATTTTATACAGAAACCGTTTGTGTAAATTTTATATTAAAATGTACGTTAATTGTGGTGCCTAGTTGGTACTTTTTCTAATTTGTAATGTAAATATTATGACGTTACCTCTGTGATAGGTATAAGAATATCTATATGTATATACGATGAATATTTTAAAGATGTTTTCAATCTCTCTACCTAGTTACCTAAATTGGTGCTACTATAGTATGCAGTCTACCCCGAGGATGCGATCTACCTGTGCATATAGATATATTAATTATAATGTGTCCACCGATCGCTATCTGAAAATTCCTGAAAGATTTGCGCAAAATAATAAAACGCAAGAAAACTCTTGTAGAAAAAAATATTTATTCACTAGTAATAAACATTTGGAGGAAAATAAATGTAAAATGAGAGAGGATTATTAATTTACAAAAAAATGACCCCCAACTATTTACAAAAAAAATTATATGTAAACTAATTATTTACAAAACGATACAGCCTAATTATTATTAAAGA